>NW_012102499.1:927076-965631 GCF_000951045.1 Mandrillus leucophaeus
AGGCAAATCTAAAGAAACAGAAAGGAGGCTAGTAGTTGCCCAGGGCTGGGGGATGGAAGGAATGTGAGTGACTGCCAATAGATATAATATTTCTTTCTGGGGTGATACAGTGTTCCAAAATTGACTGTGGTGATGGACACATAACTGTGAATATACTAAAAACTATTAAATTCAGGAGACTGAGACAGGAGAATCGCTTGAACCTGGGTAGCAGAATTTGCAGTGAGCCAAGATCACACCACTGCACTCCAACCTGGGCCACAGAGTGAGACTCTATCTGAAAAACAAATGAACAAACAAAAATCATTAAATTGTATGCTTTAAATGAATGAGCTGTATGGTGTGGGTATTCATTTTCTGTAGCTGCTGCAACAATTTACCGCAAACATGATTGCTTAAAACAACAAAAATTGATTCTCTCACAGTTCTGGAGGCCGGAAGTCCCAAGGCAGCCTCAAGGTGTTGGCAGGGCCCCTCCCCGCCTCTTCCACCTTCTGGTGGCTGCTGTCAATTCCGGGCTTATAGCTGTGTCATTCGAATCAGCCAGCATCTTCCAATCTCTCGGCTCCATCTTCACAAAGCCTTCAGTGTGTGTCAAATCTCCCTCTTGAAGGACACAGGTGACTGCACTCAGGGCTTACTCTTGTAATACAGGATAATCTTCCCCTCTCAAGATTCTTAACTTTATTATGCTGTAAAAACCCTATTTCCATATAAGGTAATAGTCACAGGTTCCAGGGATTAGAATCTGATATCTTAGGGAGCGGAGGGATCATTTTTCAGCCTGCAACAGTATGTGAATTACATCTCAATAAAGCTATTTTTAAAAATAAGCAGAGTATAATATAAAAATTACTATACATTTAAAAAGTTATATTCATGTTACAGATTCAAGAAGACTTGAAAGTCATACCAATCGATTGAAAACTTTGTTTTGATCTTGAATTGACCCAAACGGATCAACAGTAAAAAGACTTTTTTTTTTTAGGCAAATGAAAAAAAATTGAACATGAACTGGATGCTAGATAATACTGAGAAATTAATTTTAATTTATTGGAATTGAGAAAGGTATTTTGCTTATTTTTAAGTCCTGTCTGTTAGAGATTTACACCGAAGTGTTTTCAGATGAAATGAAGTGATTCCTGCGGTGTGCTTTTAAATATTCTAGGAAAAAAAAAAAAAGGAGGATGAGGTAGATGAAATCTGAAAGGCAAATGTGGATAGCAGTTTAGTCTGGGTCCTGGCTATGACAAGAGGCGAGCTGGTCATTATGCCATTCTCTTTATTTGTATCTGTTTGAAATTTTTCCGTAATAAAAGTTACATTCGTGGAAACAAGCTCAATTTTCTCATTTAAAATTTTGAGCGGATTTAATTTGGAAGTTTAAAACACATATAATTTCTTCTCTAATACTTCATACATATTCTTATAATTCTATAACATTAAAAACTGTATTTAATTTTTAAATAAACCTCACAGAGACGCTCTGAAATCCCCTCCAGTTTTACCCCGAATGCTCTTGAAATCAGATGATTTTCTATGTGTCCTGACGGAAAAGGCTGGAATGGCTTGCCCTAGAGAAACTGATTTTTTGCGAAGGGCAGATAAATACAGGCTTTCAAAATCTTCCGTTTCCGAAAATGCGCAGGGCGCTCGCTCTCTCCCTCTGAGCATCTTTTAAAGCGCTTTCAGAAAACGAAACGCTTGCGATTGAAGCAGCGCCCGCAGCTGCAGCGCGGGTTTCAAATGCCCCACTATTTTGAAAGAAGACCCGCACACACGCTCTTTGTGCTCTTTTTTGTTTGTTTCCCAAAGGAAAAGCTAAATCCACCCCAGTGTTTTCATACAGTGAAAAGGAAAGGCTTGGGGGCTGCCATCGAGCCGACGGAAGAAGACATTTGGCAGAGAAGGCCCCTTCGGGGCTTTCGCTCCCCCAAACCCCAGTCAATTCGCACCGTGCCCGCCGGGACGCGGCCATCACAGGGGACTTGAGCGAGGACGCGAAGCCCTGCCGTGCTGGCGGGGCTGCTGTGCCTGGGGAGCCAGGTTGTAGGGTGCAGGGTGCTGAGGGCGGACCGGCGTGGAGACGGCTAGTGTCTCCGGCTCCTTTACAGCCATAAAATCGACTGGGGCTGCAGCTGGCTGGGGCTCACTCCCTCTCCAGACCCCCGATGCACCCCGCAACTATGCCCCCCATTATTCCTCCCCTGGTGCTTAAGTATTTGCTCAGCCCTGAATTTGGTTGTTGGTTGGCTGTTTGACTCACAGGGTAAAAAAAGTTTCAAAGAGAACTAGAAAGGTATACCTGGAAATTCGGCCTCTCAAGATCCCAAGCCTAGCTCTCCCATGGAGGCAACCAGCGCTACCAGGTTTTTGGCACCCTTCCAGATATTTCTATGCCTATACACATGTGTATACACGTGTATTCAAGTAATCACACACATTCTGCCCCCACTTCCAAATGCTTGCCCCCCACACACGCGTAATGTTCTTAACATCTTGTGTGTCTTACCTTGTATTTTCACCCTCAAGTTTGTATTTTGGAGATTATACCTTCTCAATATAGAGAGGGATGCCTTGCACTGAGTTTTGATTATTCAATGCTTTTTTAAGGCTATGAATTTCCCAGTATGGATGTATCATAATTTATGTAAGCAATTCCATATTGATGTGTATTTGGGTTGTTTCCAGAGTCGTGCTATTCCAAGCAAAGCTGCAGTAGATTTTGCAAACCCTCCAAGCTTTTATGCAAGACTACTCTAGTTTCCTTTAAAAGAAAGACATACACACCATGCTTACATAAAAAGAGAAGGCAGCAAAAATCCCGTTTCCAACACACTTAGAATCTGACATTGTTTTAACAGAAGTAGCTGCTCCCCCACCGCCCCCCAAAAGACTCAAAACAATGCGGTAAGGATTCAGGCTAGAGAGCTGGCTCCCTTCTCATAATTCCTACTCCCATCTCAACAGATGGCTTTGCAGACAAACCACTGAGGCTCCAGGGTATAAGGATTTCTATCAAGGATATGTTTTCCTTTACCCTCTGACCCTGAGTCAGTTCATCGAAAACCCAGCTTTATTGTTTTTGGAGCCTTTCTTCCCTCAACAAACATCAAGACTCTGCCTCCATTCTAAGTCGGCGTTTCTCCCAGAAAATTGCTCCAATATACCTCACACCTGCCTGGCAATGAATGCAATCAAGAAACTGCAAGCAAAGACCTTTGGACAACCGAAACCAAAGTGCCAGGGGACAAAAAAACGGGAAAGAGACCACTTGTAAGGGAAGTGAAAGTGTTGGGCCTTATAACATTGTCATGCCGTTTGTCCAAATCACCTTTTGCCAAAATTCGACCAAATCAAAAGGGCCCACAAGTTTCTGTCAGCAACAGCCAAAAGAAATTCATCCAGCAATCAAACTCCTCCAGCAGCGAGAAAGACGATCTCATGGTCACATACACACACACACACACACACACACACACACGATGTTTAATTCATTTGGGCAGATTTAGGAGAAAATGAGCTTAAATTAATAAAAAGTCAGGATGATGGACTGCTTAAGGAATACAAAATGCAATCCTGTGAGCACTGAACTAGGGCAAGTGCACCATCCACAGAGCTGACCTTAAGAAAATATGCTTTATATGAAAACTGGCATGTCTGAAGTCTTTAAAAATAGTTTATCCTATAGAGCAGATTGAAATTTCCATATCAGGTTCTTCTTAATTTGAGTCATCAGACATCTTTCCTGCCCATTTTATATTAATTAATTCAGGTTCCAAATCTGAAAATGCATATGGTTCTATTTTAATGCTTCGATGCAGCAGAAACAAAAATACTTCAAACACCCTGAAGACAGCCTTTTACTAGTTTGGGGGATGTTTGTGCATGAAAAGTAAGCACAGTCATGCATCACTTAATAAAAGGCATGCATTCTGAGAAATGCATTGTTATGGAATTTTGTCATGTGCCAACATCATAGAGTGCACTTTTCCAAACCAAATTTTATAGCCAACTACACATGTAGGCTAGCTGGTATAGCCTATTGCTCTTAGGCTGCAGATCTGTACATCATGGGACTGTACTGCATACTGGAGGCAACTGTAACACAATGGTAAGTATTTGTGTATCTAAACATAGAAAAAGTACAGTAAACATATGGTATTATGATCTTATGGGACTATATAATCTTACGGGACCATCATATATGTAGCCTATCATTGACCAAAATGTCGTTATGTGGCATATGACAGTATTGCAATTATGTGTCTTACTAAGTGGGAAGTCGAGGCTCAGAGACTGACCCAGCTGCTTTCCTAAAGGCTACTCAGGACAAAGGCTTTGTTATTAGTGCTATCAGAATGGATGTACTTTCCCCAGATTGCTCAAGCTTTCATCCATAGTAAGTGATTATACACTGGACTCCTTTGAGTTTAGGTACATGGAATGATGTCATGTCCTTGGCACAAGATAGCACTGTCCTCCTGCAAGAGTTCACACCAGCTTGCAGTGGGGTAAAGGATGGGCAGCAAAGGGAAGGAACTCAAGGACCTCAGAGACGTTTGGGCTCACACTTTTCAGAAGCCTTCTGAAATGGCAGAGCAAGTCGGGACCTGCCAAGGTATGATTCAGAATTGTAGCACCCCAAAGCTAGCAAAAAACTTGTAGGTCACTAAGTCACCCCAGCCCATCCCCCGAAGCCCAGTAAGGGCTATACAGTTGGGTAAAAGAAGGACCTGGGCTAAAACTCAGATATCTTCTTTTTTTAAGAGATAGATCTGCTATGCTGGCAGGCTGGAGTGCAATGGCTATTCTCACTTACAATCAGGGCTCACTGCAGCCTCAAATTCCTAAGCTCAAGCAATCCTCCCAACTGGGCCTCCTGAGTAGCTGGGACTACAGACACACACCACCACACCCAGCTAAACTCAAGTATCTTGACTGCCAAATTGGCAGCCTGTCTCTTACAGCAGTGCTTTTCCAACTTTAACATGTATACGAATCACCCAGGGAGCTTATTAAATGTAACTCTGCTTCAGATCATGGGTAGGGTGCAACATTTTGCATTTCGAATAAGCTTCCTGTGATGCCAGTGTTGCTAGTTGAGGACTAATTCTCTGAGAAGCACATTATTATATCTCCACTCTTAACATTTCTCAATCACAGAAAAATCCAGAAAATTGCCCCTCCTGCACTGCCTGGGATCTGAAGAAAGACAGCCCTTTTGTTAATCTCTTCTCTTTTTTTTAATCAAATTTACTTCAAACAATTAAGTCCCAGTCTTCTTCTCCACTGGAGAGGTCCCTGAATTTCTGCCCTAGCCACTTAGTGGGAAGGGAAAGGAAACTGTAAGACCAATATTCCCATCTTTCTGTCAGGTGAGTTTCCATCTAAAGCAGCAGCTCTCCAAGTGTCATCCACAGACCAACAGCATCACCCGGGCTCTTGTTAGAAATGCAAGTTTTAAAACTCTAGGAGTGAGTCCCAGAAAGATGTGTTTTAACAAACCTCTCCAGGTGATACAGATACAGTCTCAAGTCCAAGAATCAGTGAGGTAAGACTCACAGCCAAGAGCAGCCAATCAGTGCTTGCAGCTCTGTATCAAGGAAGGGGATTGTATCCAAAAAGTGCTTGCAAAACAATCATCCTCCAGCTCCAGGACATGGACCACTTGTTGGAGCAAGGAATTTTATATAATCATAACCCAAACCAATGACTCTGCATGATTATGTGGCCCACCCATGGTGTCTCTCTTCATGGAACTCAAAGAGAAGATTCCCGAAACATCAAAAAAAGACAAATTTGCTCCCTCAAGGGTTCCTATCCTTCAGGAAGGACAGCCATTGTGTCCTTGGAACCACGTGTGTGGTCATAGCCCTCTCTGCCTCACACCCCTTGGTGGAATGCTTTATATACATGGCTCTCTCTACCAGATAAGATGACATGACAGCTTCTTGCCATGTTCATCGTGTGTGTGCACATGTGCCCATGTGTGTGTGCACGTGTGCCCATGTGTGTGTAAACTCCTCAACTACATGTTCTTGGAACAGACACCATCTCAAGCTCTATCCTGTCAAACAAGCTGGGACACCAGCAGGTGAAGCTGACGCAGCAGACCTGTGTTCTGCCATGGTAATATTATGGAAATCCTGTAAATATAATCCCACACCTTCTACCCATCTATGCACCTCCCTCATTTTTTAAAATGAGAAACAATAAGAAAACCTCATTAAAATGTTTGCTGTAACTTTTAAGCTTAATAAGCCTAGCCCTAATAGAACATTCGCTTCTTTGTCTGGCATATAAAGTCGTGATTCATCTGTATGCAATTCCACCTTGTTTGTTATACTGTTGCCATGACAACATTTTTCAGTACCAAGTAAATTGTGGAAGAGCACATACAAACAGCACACTCCTATAGGTAAATACTTCTTTACTATCTGCACACACATTTCATTCTTTGCATCCACTCTCTCCTATCTCAATAAATGCAGCTCTATTTACATCCAATTTTTGAATTCTTTCCTCCCAAGGATATGTGAAAGCTTTGCTCCATCCGAAAAAGTCCAAATCAAAGATGATTTGGGTTTGAATATTTTAAAATATTTTTCTTTTTCCACAATTATTCTGGAGGGGCTATCAACACAATAGAAGTTTTAAATATCAAACCAAGAAGTTAATGTCCAAAGTTCTCTCCAACCCAAAGAGCAGACATTTCTGCCTCCCATCTCCACGCAAATTGCAACACCCAGACACCAGCAGTGGACTTTGAGAGTTGACATCCTAGTAGTGTATATGTTTATTGGGCATTTGTGTACTTATAGCCATATGAGCTCTAAGCCCCAAATGGGCAGGATGTCTATATCATATCTTGAGATGTGTTTAGATACAGATCTGTATCTCATCTTCACCTCTCCCATATCAACCAATGCAATGGTTCCATGGATAGATGCATTGGAATCACTTGGGAGCTTTCAAAAGTAGATCCCTGGGTGTCATACCTGGGAACTACGTTCTGAGTAGGTCTATAAAACAGCCATAAAAATTGTCTTAACTCAGAGGACTGTTGTGAGAATTACATGAGATCAAAAATGCACATAAGGCTGGGCGCTGTGGCTCACGCCTATAATCCCAGCACTTTGGGAGGCCAAGGCAGTAGGATCAAGAGGTCAAGAGATCAAGACCATCCTGGCCAACACAGTTAAACCCCATTTCTACTAAAAATACAAAAACCTTAGTTGGGCGTGGTGGCACGTGCCTGTAATCCCAGCTACTCGGAAAGCTGAGGTAGGAGAATCGCTTGAACCTGGGAGGCAGAGGTTGCAGTGAGCCGAGATCGCACTACTGCACTCCAGTCTGGTGATAGAACAAGATTCTGTCTCAAAAAAAAAAAAAAAGAATACACATAAAGCCTGTAGCTCCAGACTTGGCGTTATAGGCAATTAATAACTGACAACTGTATTTACTGACAGTAAAACATTAATGTTAATAATGAAGGACTACATGGGTAGGATCATAGTGAAGTCTGATGAAGGACCCCTGTTTCATAGTAAAGTACTTATAGGAATGTATTAGTGTTCTCTAGAGGGACAGAACTAACAGGATAGATGCATATATAAAGGTGAGTTTATTAAGGAGTATTGACTCACACGATCACAAGGTGATGTCCCACAATAGGCCGTCTGCAAGCTGAGGAGCAAGGAAAGCCAGTCCGAGTCCCAAAACTGAAGAACTTGGAGTTCGATGTTTGAGGGCAAAAGCATCCAGCATGGGAGAAAGATGGAGGCCAGAAGACTAAAGCAGTCTGCTCTTTCTATGTTTTTTTGCCTGCTTTTATTCTGGCCCCACTGGCAGCTGACTAGATGGTGCCCACCCAGACTGAGGGTAGGTCTGCCTCTCACAATCCACTGACTCAAATGTTAATCTCCTTTAGCGACACCCTCATAGACACACCCAGGAACAATACTTCGCATTGTATTGCATGTATTCCTTGGCAAAAGGGATGTGTGATGTTCCTGCCACAAATCCTTCTTTACAGTTAACGCACCCATTTCCATGCACAGGGCTGGCTGTTTGATTAGGTTAACAGCTGATTGTATCATCTCTTTGGATATGGTGAAACAAATATCCTGGCACGGGCTTTTATACTCTGCAAAATGTATAGACTGGCACTAACATAAGGTGTTCAAAGCTGAGTTTACTGCTTACCAAGGTAAGGAGAACACCAGCTCTATACTACTTTGTGTTTAGGATATGGGATGTCAAGGTTAGAGTTTACTGAAAATTGGACATTTAAAGTTTGCTTTAAGGTGGGTCTTTCAATTGGGGAGATGAAGAGAGCATGATTAGGATTGGGTAAGGATGACACAATAGCCCAGGATTCGTGGAAACAGCAAGGTGAGGAGTTTCAAAGCAAGTGGTTCAAAGAATCTTTAGTCCATTGAAGAGTGTATGGGCCTCTTGGGAAATTTCAGTAATGAACAAGGAACTCTGCCTGGGTAAGAGTCTCTCGGATTTTTTAAATTATGATAATGAAGATACTGGACTAGCAAAGTCATGTTAAGGTAGACAGTAAGTTATAAGGGGAATAGTTTGAGTCCTCAGTGTCCAAACTGTGTGTAGGGGGCCAGGGGTGGATGATTTTGGTTCTCAGCCTTTCTAGAGACCAACTTGGCAACATGTGTAAAGGGTCTTAAAAGCATTCCCATTTTTTTACATTGTAATTCTATTCCCAAGAATCTAAGGAAATAACCTGAAGCATGTACAAAAATTTATGTAATGAAGATGTTCACTATGGAGTACAATTATTTATTAATAATAGCCCCAAATTGGAAGTAACCCAAATGACCGACACAGTAGGTAAGTTGTGGTATATACACGTGGTAGAATTTTTGAAGCCATTAAAAGTTTACTAAAATAGACCAGACACGGTGGCTCACACTTGTAATCCCTGCACTTTGGGAGGCCGAGGCAGGTGGCTCACTTGAGGTCAGGAATTAGAGACCAGTCTAACCAACATGGTGAAACCCCATCTCTACTAAAAATACAAAAAAAAAACTAGCTGAGCATGGTGGTGCATGCCTGCAATCCTAGCTACTTGGGAGGCTGAGGCAGGAGAAATGCTTGAACTCGGGAAGCGGAGGTTGCAGTAAGCCAAAATCGCGCCATTGCACTCTAACCTGGGTGACAGAGCGAGACTCTGTCTCAAAATATATATACATATATATACACACACACACTAAATTTATTAAAATATAATATACTAAAAATATACTAAAATATATAAAAACAATGGAATACGCCTGTACTATATTTGTTAACAAAAGCAGATTATAGGCTCAAATAAACAAACAAAAAACCTGCTAGAAATACATACCAAACTTACCAAATATAGTACATCAAAATGATACTGCTGGGTAGTTTATTGACAGTTTCAATGTCCTTCCTTTCACTTTTCAGTGTTTTATATATCATTTAACTGAGAATGTATTACTTTTATAATCAGAATTTGTATGTAAGCAATAATATTATGATAGAAAAACAAAATACAAGCAAGCACAAAATTTTTTAAAAACAAAAATTATCTGTAATTTTACACCAAGACGTAATTGTACTGAACCTTGTGATGTACATTCCTCTAGATATGTTTCTATGTGTTTGAGAAAGTGGGACTTTGCTATTATGAGTTAGTATGGAGGGGCGAAAAAAGCACTTTGCCCCCAAGATAAAAAAATAAAACTACAGAATCACTCTATCTAGCAGCAGTCCCCAAAACAAATGAAACCTCATCACTTTCCTGTAAACTGACTTCTCTAACAGTGATAATTTTTTTTATTATTTTATTTTTGAGATTGAGTCTCGCTCTGTCGCCCAGGCTGGAGTACAGTGGCCGGATCTCGGCTCACTACAAGCTCCGCCTCCTGGGTTTACGCCATTCTCCTGCCTCAGTCTCCCGAATAGCTGGGACTACAGGCGCTCGCCACCTTGCCCAGCTAGTTTTTTGTATTTTTTGGTAGAGACGGGGTTTCACCGGGTTAGCCAGGATGGTCTCGATCTCCTGACCTCATGATCCGCCCCTCTCGGCCTCCCAAAGTGCTGGGATTACAGGCTTGAGCCACCGCGCCCAGCCTATAATGTATTATTTTCTATTTAAATTCATTTTATTTTCTTTTTTGAGTGTTATATTGATTTATTTTGGTATTGGAATTCTGGCAGCTTAGTGAAACAATTTGGACAGTTTTTCAATCTACATCTATGCTAGGAAATAAATTTACACTGCATAGAAATTATCTGTTCATTGACAGTTTAAAAACACTTGCCTCTAGACTTCCAGACCCCATGCCTTTTTCTAGGTAAATATTTGAAAATTTTTAAAATTTTTGATTATACATTTTTCCTAAGAAACTGTTCACTCAACTTTTCAGAAAAATATTTAAAAATTATGTTGAATGAAAGCAGCTTTACTCAAGATAGCACATATTATATGATTCCATTTATATTTAGTTCTAGGACAGGCATAACTAATATAGGGGGAAAAAAATAGAAGAATTGTTTCCTGGAAGGAGCGGGGTGGGTAGGAGCAGAAAAGGACTGGGAACGGACATGAGGTAAGTTAGTGGGGTCATGGCAATGCTCAGTAATTACTGTGATAGAGGCTTGGGTTACACAGGCGTATGCACTTGTCAGACTGAGTGAATGTACACTAACGTTTGTATACATCATTGTATTTTATATTAAAAGAGAAAACTATTAAGAAATACTGAATTCTAGTTAATGATACAAGTACTGAAATATTTAGGGGGAAGTGTAGAGGTGTCCCAATTTACCTTGAAATGCACTGAGAAGTAAGATGGATTGATAGGTGGATAGAGGAATAGATGAATGAATAGATAATGTAATAAAGCAAGTACAGTAAAATATTTTCTTTTTTTTGAGACTTTCTCTGTTGCCAGGCTGGAGTGCAGTGGCATGATCTCAGCTCACAGCAATCTCCACCTCCCAGGTTCAAGCGATTCTCCTGCCTCAGCCTCCCAACTAGCTGGGACTACAGGCGCAAGCCACCATGCCCAGCTAATTTTTGTGTTTTTAGTAGAGACAGGGTTTCACCACGTTGGCCAGGATGGTCTTGATCTTTTGACCTCATGATCTGCCTGCCTTGGCCTCCCGAAGTGCTGGGATAGTAAAATCTTAATGGTAGAATCTAAGTAGGACATATATAGGTGCTCACCATAAACACTGTTTGACTTTGCTCTATGTTTGAGAAATTTTATGGCAAAAAATTTTTTAAAAATGTAAAGTAAAAAAAAACTTAGCATAGAAATGTATGTAGTAACTGTATTAGTTTTCTATTGTTATGTAACAAATGAACACAAATTGAGCATCTTAAAACAACATGCATTTAAAAATATTTCTTTAATTATATTTTGTTTTGAGTTCCAGGATACGTGTGCAGGATGTGCAGGTTTGTTATGTAGGTGAACGTGTTTCATGGTGGTTTGCTGCACCTATCAACCCCTCGCCTAGGTGGTAAGCCCCACATGAACATGCATTTTTAAATCTCACAGTTTCCATGATCAGGAGTCCAGACACAGAGTGGCTGGCTCCTCCACTCAGGATCACATAAGGCTGCAGTCCAGGTGTTGGCCGGGTTACATTCTCATCTGCAGGCTCAACTTAGGAAGAGTCTGCTTCCAAGCTCATTCAAGCTGTTGACAGAATTCATTTTCTTGCAGCTGTATGACTGAGCCCCTTTGCTTCCCACTGCCTATTGGTGGAGGCCATCCTTAGCTCCTAGAGGCCACCCACCGTTCCCTGACTTGAGGTCTTCTCCAAAGACAGTCCACAACATGACCATTTGCTTCTTCAAAAACAGCAGGAGGATTTCTCACTAGCTGATATAGTTTGGATGTTTGTCCCCACCAAATCTCATGTTGAAATGTGATCCCTAATGTTGTAGGTGGGAACTGGTGGGAGGTGACGGGAGCATGGGGGCAGATCCCTCATAAAGGCTTTGGCACCATCCCCTTGGTAATAAGTGAATTCTTGTTCAGTTAGTTCACTCGAGATCCAGTTGTTTAAAAGTCTGGAAACTCCCCTCCCCACTCTCTCACCCCTCGCTCTCCTGCTCCTGTTCTCACCATGTGATGCGCCTGCTTCCCTTTCATCTCCTGCCATGAATGGAAGCTTCCTGAGGCCTTACCAGAAGCAGATGCTGGCACCATACCTCCTGTACACCCTGCAGAACTGTGAGCCAATTAAACCTCTTTTCTTTATAAATTATCCAGTCTCGGGTATTCCTTTATAGTAACATAAACAGACTAATACACTAGTCTGCTAAGATGGAGTCTAACATAATGTAACCAAATCAAAGAGTGATAATCAATCACCTTTCCCACATTCTGTTGGTTAGAAGCAAGTTGTAGATTCCACACACTCAAGGGGAAGGCGTTATACAAGAATGTGACTCATAGGGGGTAATCTTAGGGTGCATTCTAGATAAACAAAGCCAGACAGAAGTAAAAATGGTAAGGATAGATTGTAATCACCAATATACGATTGCACTAGAAAAGAGGGTCCCACGTGAAAAGAACTCAACTTCAGTTTGTACAGAGATGATGGCATTTTAAAGGGAGAGCAATGGAGTAGGGAGTGGAGACAATGGGGGCTCAGTAGTCAGGGAAGCGAAAAAATTGCAAAGAGTTGGTCAGTGTAAATGCTGATTGCGACAGCTGCGTCTGCTAGCTGGCAGTTATCAAAGTCAGGACTGCATCCTCCCATGGTCACTGGGAGACAGACGCCCTGTTCTTCCTTATGATAGTATCTCAGAGGAATGGCTTTCAGGTCCTTGAGAAAGACACTCCTGAGTTGTAGGAGGTACACACATATCCCAAGGGACAGAGGAAAGATTCACAATAAGCCCTTTTTAGTGAATGCTCTAAGAAAGGATGGTCAAGGGCCAATGGTCAGGTATCAGCTGGAACAAACAGTCAATTCTTTTGGTAGCCTTGAGCTTTCCCAAGCAGGCACTTTAAGAGAAGCTAAAGTCACCTAGAGATGTGGCCTTGACTGGCAAGAAACTAAGTTAATGCTTGCTTAAGTCTTTTAGTGTGAGTGGGGGGCTGGATGACATCATTTGTATTGAGTGGCTGTAATTTTTATAGGCCAAGGTAGAGGCCTAGTCAAGAAGGGGATTCAGAGGACTCTGGCTAGAGTTTAGTAAGGAGAGACTGTTTATCAGTCGAACACACTATTTTTCATGTTACGTTTTAATCTCCTTATTGGTGGTGGTTCTATTTCCTTTCTCTTTCTTAGTGGGGCTTATTTTCTACCTTCTCTCTTTTACCCATCTTCTTTCCATCCACCAAGATTTATGTTTTGGCTCAGAATAAAAAAATGAAACAAATAAAAAGCTGACCATTAAAACAAAAGGTAAAGAAAAAAGGTAGACTGGGCACAGTGGCTCATGTCTGTAATCCCAGCACTTTGGGAGGCTAAGGCAGGCGGATCACAAGGTCAGAAGATCAAGACCATCCTGGCTAACATGGTGAAACCCCATCTCTACTAAAAATACAAAAAAAAAATTAGCCGGGTGTGGTGGCATGCGCCTGTGGTCCCAGCTACTTGGGAGGCTGAGGCAAGAGAATGGCATGAACCCAGGAGGTGAAGCTTGCAGTGAGCCAAGATCGCACCACTGCACTCCAGCCTGGGCGACAGAGTGAGACTCCATCTGAAAAAAAAAGAGAAAGAAAAAAGGTAAAGGAAAAAAACAACCCACAGCAATAAACACAGAGGACAGTTTATATTCTGCATTTTTTCTTTAATTTTTTTTAATGTGATTTTTAAAATAATGAAAAGTTATTTTGATGGCACAGGGTATCATAAGAGTGAAAACTTGTTTACTTAAAAAGAATATAAAGAAGAATTTATGAAAAAGAATAGAGGGAAGCAAACCAAAGTACTTGAAGCCCTAACCAAATTAATCAGCTCCTTGAGAAATGTCCATTCTAAAGCCATCAGTAATGAATTAAATTGTTCTTATCTTGATTTAAAAGGACAGCAAAGCAATGTTTAAATAATCTATTTGTTGGCCACAACAAACAGGATCATGATTGAATTCACCAATCTCAGAATTATATTTCTAATCTGTGAAGTATGAGTTAACAGTAGAGCAAGATGAAACATACTTAACACAATTCCTTCTCTGTGACAGTGAAGGTCACAGGAGATACGAGGCCAAATTCAGCAATGAGTAAAGCTTTCGGTTTTGAGTGTTCTAAACCAGGGCACTGCTCTAGGTATAGTAACTTGCATCTAGTTAGCAATCAAATGTTTATTGATAATGATTATTAAATGAAAGCTTATATTCCCTAATAAAAATGTTAGTTTGTGAATCTTAAAGTTTTAAAAAGCACTCCTTTGAACTGCATATGAACTTTGTAAAGTGCTTATCAGTAGCACCACCTTTTATAAACGAAGCTGACCCACAGAGCGTGTGAGATTTGCCTAAGTCACAGTTGGTGAGTTGAGAACCAACATGCAAACTCCTGTCTCCCTCCAACTTCCATTCTCTTTCCAGTCTCCCATCTGCTTCCTACCTTCTCATACATTCTTCAATATCAATTTCATAACTTCGCTGTCTCTCACTTCTATACCAAGAAAAAAAGAGTCCAAGAATGATCTCTAATAGTTAGGGTTTTAAAATAATACCAAGGTCACTTCCCACTGGAAAGGAATTTTCACATTAGATGCCAAGAGAACTCCTAAAAGAGGCTTCCAACCACAGTTGTGTGTGTGTGGGGGGGGGAGGGGTGTGGGGGGGGGAGGTGTGTGTGTGTGTGTGCAGACATACACAGGCAAGTATATTAGAAGAAGCCTAGCAGCTGCCTGATAGAGAAATATGAGTAGCAAAGGGATGAATCATGCCACATATCAAAGCAACAACTAATTTCCAACCCAAACTCTCTGGACTGTTTTGTTTACCTAGTGCCTGCATATCTTTCCAGCACACTTCTTGCCTGTTAGCACTCATGTTTAACACCACACCCCAGAGAGGGGCCTCTTTCAGGAAACTGAAGCCATCATTCATTATTGATTTTATAGAAGGATTATAAATAAACTCAACATATGGTGCCATGAACTCAGTAAACTTAATGTCGTTAGAAATTCATTTTGTTTAACTTCTAGCCCAGCCCCATTCAATAGAAATACAGTGCAAGCCACCTATGCAATGGTTTATTTTCTAGTAGCCACATTTTCAAAAATAAAAAGAAACAGATGAAATTAACTTTAATACAATATTTTATGTAACCTACTATCTCAAAAATATTATTTAAATACAAGAAAGTATTAAAAAGATATCTCATATTATTTTTGTACTGCTTTAAATCCATTGTGTGTTTTACCCTCACAACACATTTCAGTTAAGATTAGCCACATTTCAAGTGCTCGGTAGCCATGTGTGGCGAGCAGCTACCATTTTGGATAGCACCAGTCGAGACCTAAAGTTAAGAATAACCCACATGTGAACTATAATATGAAAACTCATTTTCCAGGTAAAAGAAGAAATTGGCGATTTGAAAATCTGATTCCTACTGACTACAGTAAAATTTGTATTAGTAACAAGTGTTCCAAATCCCTCAAATATCAGAATGCATTGAATGCAAATGAATTAATTTGCCATGATCTATATATAGTATGCCATGATCTATATATAGTGAACAAACCTCAAAAGCTTTTTTTAAAAAACAAAAATAATTTCTGTGTTGAAGCAAAGTCTGTAACTGTGGCCAGGGAACAATTTAACCAAGGTTGTAAGCTAAATGCATTCAGGATCCAGTCAAGTCACATAAATGAGTGGGAACCAGTGTGTTGTATGTAAGACAACAGAGAGTGGTGGGAACTGTGCCAAATTAGAAAATACTTGCTTTGTCTAAACATGCTCAAATTGAAAACCTGCGTAAATACCACCGTGTCAAACAAAACATCTGCGAGCCAGATTTGGCCTGTGAGATATCAGTTTGCAACTCCTCATTCAACGGGATGAAAAAAGTGAGCATCACAAAGAAAGGGCTTGTTTTATTCCCTGAAGGGGTAGGTCTGTCTCCCTGGTTACACTGCCAAAAACAACATTTTCTCCTCCCAATAATAGCGGTTTCCGTGGTGTAAACATGCCTCCCACTTAGAGTTTTCTGTTAGAAGTTCAGTCTTTGGGATGTCCAAGAAACAGGAAAACTTGCAGACATAAATCCTCCACTGGAGTGTTACGAAGCCACTTGAAGAACATAAGCCTGACTTGGTCACTGCCGTGAAACCAAGAGCAGTTTGAGTGCTGGTCACTGCTACACTGTCCCTGCTGACCAACCAGGCACCTCTCAACTGTGGAGCTGTGCCCTTCAAGGTTAGGGGTCCTTTGCCTACCATCCATCTTTCTCTAACTAGACAATCTCTTTTAAAGATAAACAGTATTTCACATACACACAAACAAGCCATCTGTCTTAAAACAAAAAAATTGGCTTTATTTGGAATTTCTTGAGAATATGTGATAAGATTTGCATTAGAATAATTATATTTGCATCTTAGAGGGATTACCAAGCAGGTAATGAAAACACACTTCTCCTAAGTGCATAGATGTACAACAGAGCATCCTCAGAAAGAGAAAGCACCCTTTTAAAAACATACCATACCATTCTTTGGGTGTTCACGATGTAGTTTCTTTTGACAAAGTGACTTCTAATCAGGACATTGTCATCGTGGCAGAAAGAGGAGCCACCTAATTTTAATTAGAAAGGAATACTTTGGACCTTGTTAGGCTCATTCTTTTTAGGGCGTGTATTACTCTGCTAGGGCTGCCATAACAAAATACCGCAGACTGTGTGGTTTAAATAATAGAAACGTATATTCTCAATGTTTGGGGGCCTGGAAGTCCAAGAACAAAGTGCCAGCAGAGCTGGGTTCTTCTGAGGTCTCTCCCCTTGGCTCACAGACAGCCCCTCCTGCTGCCTCTTCACAAGGGCATCCATCTGTGCGTACATGCCCCCGTGTCTCTCCCTCTTCTCCTGAGGACGCCAGTCACATCGGATTAGGTCCCCACCCTAACAGCCTCATTTTAACTTAATTACCTCTTTAAAGGCCTAATCTCCAGATCTGGTTCCATTCTGATGGTCTGGGGGTTGGGGCTTCAACACATGAATTTTGAAGGTCACAATTCAGTCCGTAACCAAAAGTAACATTTCTTGACAATGAGAATAGCTAACATTCATCGAGCATTTCTTACGTGCTACCAACCGTAATCAACCCTTTACATGTTTTAACTCATTTCATTCTCACGACACCTCCATGAGCTAGATCTTTGATAATTCCCATTCTGCAGATGCAAAGACTGAGGCAGAAAGAAGATAAGTAACCTGCCCAAGGTCTCACAGCTGCTAGTAAGTGGCAGAGCAAGGGCATGAATGCAGACAGCTTAGCTCCCAAAACCAAGCACTTAACCAATGTATAACAGATAAAAACATTTTTATCAGCAGAGAATCTGCTACTCTGAAATGGTTACCAATGGTCTGGTATTCTGTCTGTTATGGATTAAATTGTATCCCCCAAAATGTATGTGTTAAAACCCTAATGCCCACAATGTGACTGTATTTGGAAACACGGCGTGTAAAAAGATAATTAAGGTTAAATGCGGTCATGAAAATGTGGCCATAATCCAACAGAACTGGTGTTCTTATAAGAAGGGAAGAGATACCACAGAAGAAAGGTTATTTGATGCCCCAGGGAGAAGTCAGACACCTGCAAGGCAAGTAGAGTGGCCTCAGGAGAAACTAAACCTGCCGACACCTTGATCTTGGACTTCAGCCCCCAGAACCCTGAGAAAATAAATTTATGTGGTTTAAGCCATCCGTGATATTTTGTTATGGCAGCCTGAGCTGACGCATACACTGCCTTAATCCCTTTGTCAAGAGCTAGTGTGGTAAGGGTCTCTGATTATCACAGATAACCTTTAAGAGTCTGATCACAGGAGATTGTCAAGTCAGTAAAAATTCCTGAAGAAAGGGGTTTCTCGGGACTCTGGACCCTGGAGTTTGAAACATTTTATAGAAACCTTTAAGCCCTGCTTTCCATGCCCAAGTAAGGATATCAGCTTCTAGATTCTGCATTTGGATTAAGAGTTAGGAGAACATGGTCGGGCACAGTGTCTCAAGCCTGTAATCCCAGCACTTTGGGAGGCTGTGGTGGGTGGATCACCTGAGGTCAGGAGTTCGAGGCCAGCCTGACCAACATGGTGGACACCCATCTCTACTAAATACAAAAATCAGCTGGGTGTGGTGATGGGTACCTGTAATCCCAGCTACTTGGGAGGCTGAGGCAGGAGAATCACTTGAACCTGGGAGGCAGAGGTTGCAGTGAGCCAAGATTGCACCATTGCACTCCACTCCAGGCAACAAGAGGGAAACTGCGTCCCAAAAAAAAAAAAAAAAAAAAAAGAATTAGGAGAACCTAATGTTTGTAAATTTAATGAAAGAAGAAGTCCGTAAGTTAAGAGTATAGTTTCTGCGAATAAAAAGGAAGTGGCAAAACAAGAATGGAACTTTTCAGCTTGTTAAAACCCTAACTCACAGGACCATACCCCTGCCTCCCAGCATGCTCCTCAGTAGACCTATCCCATTAGGAATGTTGGAGCTCACAGGAAGCTGTGCAGAGATAAACTGCATCTGATCTCACCCAACATAGTGACCTCACTTCCAATAAGATGTATACTTCTTCGCTGGTTAAGTTGGGCATTTACTTTAAAACTTAACATGTTTGTGGGTGTGTACTTTTTTCTGACAAATATGAACCCAACTGACACCCTGTGGAATGGAACTGTGTTTGTATTTTAAGCAACAGGCCTCACAAATGACAAATGTTTGAAAAACAAAAACTTCATACAAAGTTGTAAACCTGCTGTAATATAAAAATGGGATACATGGTTTTATCTATAAAATTCTAATATCTTGCATTTCTTGACAAATGTTATCAATGGTATCTTATATTATTGTTTAAACAGTCTAGTAACCTGACTTCCATTGAAAAGATAAACCAGAGAAAGACCCAGTGTAGACCAAGGAGAAAGACTGCAGCCTTAAGCAAGAGTGTTCATGCATTTATTCAATGCATTTAATCACCAAGCTTAACAGCCCGTTATGTGCCTCTGTGCTGGGTACAGCCAGACTGAGTTGAACAAGTCATAAGAAAAACCAAGCAGAAAGAAAGTGAGCTCCTAAGACATGAGAGCAAGAGCAGCAAGTCCTAGAAGAAATAGAAGTAACTTGACATGACTTACTTGAAAAGGATACCCTTGCAAACTGGGTAACAGCACAGAGAAATTTAAAAAGAGAGAGCAGGGCTGGGCGCGGTGCCTCACGCCTGTAATCCCAGCACTTTGGGAGGCCGAGGCGGACGGATCACCTGAGGTCAGGAGTTCAAGACCAGCCTGACCAATATGGTGAAACCCCATCTCTACTAAAAATACAAGAATTAGCCAGGAGTGGTGGTGTGCGCCTGTAATCCCAGTGACTCAGGAGGCTGAGGCAGAAGAATCACTTAAACCTTAGAGGCGGAGGTTGCAGTGAGCCAAGATTGCATCACTGCACTCCAGCCTGGGTGACAGAGCGACACTCCATCTCAAAAGAAAAAAAAGAAAAAGAAGAAGAAGAAGAGCACACAGCTGGGTTGCAGAACACAGAGGACAACATGAAATGCTTAGGAACAAAATCAGCCCAGACAAAAAGAGAAAAGTGAGCTGGGACACACCTAACATTCCACACTTGACAACTTTACCAAATTACGGGCAAAAAATAATTTACATATCTACTTTTTTGTCCACAATTGAGTTAATTACCTACAGATATTTGTGATGAGTTCTACAGGTTTCTTTAGGCTGCTTTGTTAAGTCCATATAAATGCTATTGTACTTATGATGGTGTTTTACCCAGCATAAGTAAATTAAAAATATTGTAAGTCAAAAATGTACTTGATACACTCAACCTACTGAACACCATAGCTTAGCCTAGCCTATCTCAAACAAGCTCAGAACACTTACATTAGCCTACAGTTGAGCAAAATCATCTGGAAACACAGAATACTGTAGATTGTTGGTCATTTACAGTGGTGATCATGTGTCTGGCTGGGGGCTGTGGCTCATTGCCACCGCCTGCCATCACAAGATAGTATCATACTACATATTGCTAGTCCAAGAAAAGATCAAAAATCAAAATGTGAAGCACTATTTCTATTGAATGCATATTCAGTATGTAAAGTCAATTGTAAAGCCAATATTCACACAGAGAGAATAGCTCAGCACAGAGACAGACTCCATTTGTTTGGGGGAAAATAAGAGGAGAGAATAAGAGTCTCTGCCTCGTAATCGAAAGACTTCTCCTAGATCCTAACCAAGACCACCAAGGTGGTACCTCTACGAGCCTGCAAGAACCACAGCATTACTGGGCTTGGAGTGCCCCATTAAACCAATATGGCTACAGTGACCAAAGACTTAGATCACAACCTACACATTCCCTTAAATATCTGGAAAGCCTTCCCAAAAAAGAATGGGTACTAACAAGCCCAGACTGCAAAATTTACAATAAGTACCTAACTCATCAATGCCCAGACACCAACAAATATTCACAAGCCTCAAGACCATTGAGGAAAGCATGGCCTTACCAAATGAACTAAACAAGGCATAAGCGACCAATTCCAGAGAGACAGAGATCTGATACCTTTCAGATAGAAAATTCAAAATAGCTGTTTTGAGGAAGCTCAATTAAATCTAAGATGACACAAAGAAGGGAGTCAGAATTCTATCAGATAAACTTAACAAAGAGATTAAAATAATTTAAAACAAATGGCAATTCTGGAGTTAAGAAATGCAATGGACATACTAAAAAATGCATCAGTGTCTCTAAACAGAAGAATTGATCAAGCAGAAGAATTAGTGAGTTTGAAGACAGGCTATTTGAAAATACACAGTCAGAGGAGACACAAGAATAAGGCATGCCTACAAGATCTAAAAAATAGCCTCAATAGCCTCCTTGAGGAGGAGGTAGAGAGAGAGATCTGGGTAGAAGTTTTATTGAAAGAGATAATAACAGAGAACTTCCTAAACCTAGAGAAAGATATGAATATTCAAGTATAAGGAGGTGATAGAACACCAAATATGTTTAATCCAAATAAGACCGCCTCAAGACATTTAATACTTCCAAATGTCAAAGATAAAGAAGGATCCTAAAAGTGGCAAGAGAAAAGAAACAAATAACATACAAAGGAGCTCAAATATGTCTGGCAGCAGCCTTCTCTGTGGAAACTTTACAGGCCAAGAGATAGTGGCATGACATATTTAAAGTGCTGAAGGGAAAAAACATGATCCTAAAATAGTATATTCAGCAAAATAATCCTTCAAACATGAAGGAGATATGAAGATCTTCCCAGACGAACAAAAACTGAGGGATTTCATCAACACCAGACTTGTCCTGCAAGAAACGCTAAAAGAAGTTCTTCAGTCTTAAAGAAAAGGATGTTAATGACCAAGAAGAAATCATCTGAAAGTACAAAACTCACTGGTAATAATAAGCACACAGAAAAACACAGACTATTATAACACTATAATTGTGGTATGTAAACTACCTTAAGTAGAAAGACTGAAAAATGAATCTATCATAAATAATAACTGTAATGACTTTTCAAGACATAGACAGTATAACAAGATATAAATAGAAACAATAAAAAGTTAAAAAGTGAGGGGAATGAAGTTAACGTGTAGAGTTTTTATTAGTTTTCTCTTTGCTTGTTTGTTTATATAACCAGTGTTAAGTTGTCATCAGTTTAAAATAATGGGCTACAAGTATTTGCAAGTCTCATGGTAACCTCGAATCAAAACACACACACAAGATACACAAAGATTAAAAAAAAAAAAGAAATTTAAACATACCACCTGAGAAAATCACTTTTACTAAAACAAAGAAAGGAAGGAAGCAAGGGAGGAAAGGAGGAAGGAGGAAGGGAGGGAGGGAGGAAAAGCGGGAGGGAGAAAAAACAACCAGAATATAAATAACAAAATGGCAACAGTAAGTCCTTACATATCAATAATTACATTGAATGTAAATGAACTAAATTCTCCAATCAAAAAAGTAGAGTGGCTAAATGGATAAAAAATACCAAGACTCAACAATCTGTTGCCTACAAAAAACACACTTTACCTATAAAGATACACACAGACTAAAAATAATGGGATGAAAAAGATATTCTACAGGATGAAAAAAGATACTCTATGTAAATGGAAACCAAAAATGAGCAGGAGTAGCTACTCTGTGTTTTTTTTTTTTTTTTTTTGAAACGAAGTCTCACTCTGTCGCCCAGGCTGGAGTGCAGTGGCGCGATCTCGGCTCACTGCAACCTCCGCCTCTCGAGTTCACGCCATTCTTCTGCCTCAGCCTCCCAAGTAGCTGGGACTACAGGCGCCCGCCTCCACGCCCAGCTAATTCTTTGTGTTTTTAGTTGAGACGGGGTTTCACCATGTTGGCCAGGATGGCCTCGATCTCCTGACCTTGTGATCTGCCCACCTCGGCCTCCCAAAGTGAGGAGTAGCTATTCTTACACCTAACAAAATAGATTTCAAGACAAAATCTGCAAGAAGAAACAAAGAAGGTCATTATTTAATGCCAAAGAGGTCAATTCAGTAAGAGGCTATAACAATTATAAATATATATGCACCCAACACTGGAGCACCCAGATATATAAACTGAATATTATTAGAGCTAAAGAGAGAGACAGACTCCTACACAATAACAGCTAGAGACTTCAACACTCCACTTGCAGCACTGGACAGATCATCCAAACAGAAAATTAACAAAGAAACATCAGGCTTAATCTGCATTTAATCTGACCAAATGGAGCTAATACATATTTATAGAACATTTTATCCAATGGCTGCAGAATACATATTTTCAGCACATGGATCATTCTCAAGGATAGACCATACATTAGGCCATAAAATAAGTCTTTAAAATTTCAAAAAAAAAAATTGAAATCATATCAAGTATCTTATCTGACCACAATAAAACTAGAAATCAATAATAAGAGGAACTTTGGAAAACATATAAACACATGGAAATTAAATACTATGCTCCTGAACGACCAGTGGGTCAATTAAGAAATTAAGAAGGAAATTGAAAATGTTCTTGAAACAAATGAATAGGGAAACATATCAAAATCCATGGGATGTAGTAAACGCAGTACTAAGAGGAAAGTTTATACTAATAAGCACCTATATCAAAGAAGTAAAAAAGAAACTTAAAATAAACAACCTAACAATGTATCTTTAAAAACTAAAAAGCAAGAGCAAATCAAATCCAAAATTAGAAGAAAAGAAATAATAAAGATCAGAATAGAAATAAATGAAGTTGAAACTAAAACAAATACAAAAGATCAATGAAACAAAAAGTTGGTTTTTTTGAAGAGATAAACAAAACCAACAAACCTTTAGCCAAACTAAGAAAAAAAGAGAAGAGCCAAATAAATAAAATCAGAGATGAAAAAGGAGACATTACAACCAATACTGCAGAAATTCAAAGGATCATTAGAGAATATTATGAGAAAATGTATGCCAGTAAGTTGGAAAACCTACATAGAAGAAATCGATAAATTCCTAGACACATATAACCTACCAAGATTGAACTATGAAGAAAACCAAAACCTGAACAGAGCTATAACAAGTAAAGATTTAAAACAATCAAGCAGAATTTAAAACAATATAAGCCATAATAAAAAAGTCTTTCAGCAAAGAAAAGCCCAGGACTCAAAGACTTCATTGCTGAATTTTACCAAACATTTACAAAACTAATACCAATTCTACTCAATCTATCCTAAAAAATAGAGGAGAGAGGAATATTTCTAAACTATTCTATGAGGCCAGTATTACCCTAGACAATGACACATCAAAAAAAGAAAGCTACAAGTCAATATCCCGGATGAACATTCATGAAAAAACCCTCAACAAAGTATTACCAAACTGAATTCACGAACATATTAAAAAAATCATTCATCATGATCATGTGGGATTTATCCCAGGGATGCAAGGATGATTCCGCATATGCAAATTAATAAATGTGATACATTATATCAACAGAATGAAAGACAAAAACCATATGATCATTTCAATTGATGCTGAGAAAGCATTTGATAAAATCCAACATCCCTTCATGATAAAATCCCTCAAAACACTGGGTATAGAAGTAACACACCTTAACAAAATAAAAGCCATACACAACAAACCCATAGCTTTATTGTGCTGGATGGGAAAAACTGAAAGCCTTTACTCTAAGGTCTGGAGCAAGACAAGGATGCCCACTTTCACCACTGTTAATTCTACATAGTACTGGAGGTCTTAGCTGGAGCAATCAGACAAGAGAAAGAAATAAAGGTGATCCAAAATGGAAAGGAAGAAGTCAAATTACCTTTGTTTGCAGGTGATATAAATCTTATATTTGGAAAAACCTAAAGACTTCACCAAAAAAATATTAGAACTGATAAACAAAGTAAAGTTGCAGGGTACAAAATCAAATACAAAAATCAGTAGCACTTCTATATGTCAACAGTGAACAAGCTGGAAAAGAAATCAAGAAATAACCTTATTTACAACAGGTACAAATAAAATACCTAGGAGTAAACTTAATCAAATAAATAAAAGATCTCTACAATGAAAACTAGAAAACATTGATGAAAGAAATTGAAGAGGACCAAAAAAATGGAAAGATATTCTCTGTTCACGGATCAGAAGAATCAATATTGTTAAAATGTTCATACTACCTAAAGCAATCTACAGATTCAATGCAATCTCTATCAAAAATACCAATCACATTCTTCACAGAAATGGAAAAAAAATCATAAAATATATATAGTACCATAAAAGACCTGTAATACCCAAAGCTATCCCCAGCAAAAAGAATAAAACTGAAAGAATCACATTACCTGACTTCAAATTATACTACAAAGCTACGGTAACCAAAACAGCATGATACTACATAAAAACAGACACATAGACTCATGGAACAGAATAGAGAACCTAGAAACAAATCCATACTTCTACAGTGAACTCAATTTCAACAAAGGTGGCAAGAACGTTAGAGAAAGGACAGCCTCTTCAATAAATGATGCTGGGAAAACTGGATATCCATAGGCAGAAGGAGGACCTCTATCTAGGCTTCTATCTCTCCATATACAAAAATTAAAATGGATTAAAGACTTAAATCTAAGACCTGAAACTATGAAACTACTAAAAGAAAACATTGGGGAAACTCTTCAGGACATCAGACTGGGCAAAGATTTCTTGAATAATACCCACAAGCACAGGCAACCAAACCAAAAATTGACAAATGAGATTACATCAAGTTAAAAAGCTTCTGCACAACAATGGAAAGAGTCAACAATGTGAAGAGATAACCTACAGAATGGAAGAAAATATTTGAAGACTATTCATTTGACTAGGGATTAATAACCAGACTATCCATTTGACAAGGTAATAATAACCAGGAGCTCAAACAACTCTATAGAAAAAAAATCTAATAATCCAATTAAAAATGAGCAAAAGATCTGAATCGACTTTTCTTTAAAGAAGACATAAAATGGTAAAGTGTATATGAAAAGGTGCTCAACAACATTGATCATCAGAGAAATGCAAATCAAAACCATAATGAGATATCATCTCACTCCAGTTAAAAGGCTTTTATCCAAGACAGGCAATAACACATGCTGGAGAGGATGTGGAGTAAAGGGAACCCCCATATGCTGTTGGTGAGAATGTAAATTAGTACGATCACTATGGAAAACGGCCTGGAGGTTCCTCAAAAAAACTAAAAATAGATCTGCAATATGATCCAGCAATCCCACTGCTAGTTATATACCCAAAAGAAAGTAAATCAGTATATCAAAGGGATATCTGCATTCTCATGTTTATTACAGCACTCATGTTTGTTATAGTCACAATAGCCAAGATTTGGAAGCAACCTAAGCGTCCATCAACAGATGAATGGGTAACGAAAATGTGGTACATATACACAATGGAGTACTATTCAGCCATAAAAAAGAATGAGATCCTGTTCATTTGCAATGACATGGATGGATCTAGAGGTCATTATGTTAAGAGAAATAAGCCAGGCACAGAAAGACAAACTTATTTGTGGGAGCTAAAATAATTAAAACAATTGAAGTCATGGAGATGGAGAGTAGAAAGATGTTTACCAGAGGCTGAGAAGGGTAGTGGGCAGGGGGAGGGGAACCAGTGGGGATGGTTAATTGGTATGAAAATATAGGTAGATAAAATGACACTATCTAGTATTTGATAGCACAACAGGATGACTACAGTCAACAATAACTTATTGTACCTTTAAAAATAACTAAGAGAGTATAATTGAATTGTTTGTAACACAAAGAAGGAATACATGCTTGAGGTAATGAATACCCCCATTTACCCTTATGTGATTATAATGCATTATATGCCTGTACCCAAATATCTTATATACTCCATAAACATATATGCCTACTATGCACCCACAAAAATTAAAAAGAGACTATGAATGAAAAGCAGGAACACATGGGTTGTATCGCTGTGAACAGAAAAAGTCATGTTTTGTGTGATGCTGACAAGTCATGAGTCACTGGGTACACGCAGGAAGATAATAAGTTTCTGGAGGCAAGAAAGCACTTGGGGAGAGAAAACTGCTTCTGCTTTAGCCTGGCTAATTAGTTTGCTAGAAGGGCAGGCACATTATCCCGCCCAGGAGTCCAACAGCTGTGCATGTCTCACTCTACCTTCTGAGCAAGCGGTAATGACCACAAGGCTGGCTGACATCAGGGACTGGTCAAGAAAACAAGTTCTGGGGCCTCTGGGACCAGCACTCCATTGTCTTCATTCCCCAAAGCTCATGTCTGGCATGCACAGCACAGCTCGAAACTAAGTTAAGCTCTGGAGAAGGCCCCGACGTTGAAATTGTGGGAAGAATTTGGATTGTCCTGCAGAAAACAATGGATGAGCAAAGGGTACAATAGGAGTCTAATATCTCTGTCTATAGAAGAACAAGTTTACATATTTGTAAAAAATATTTATTATTATTATTATTATTATTTAATCAACTCCCCCTATAACATGTTTGTGGTTGGTTGGTTGGTTGGTTGGTTTGGGTTTTTTACTTCTTTGGACCTAACAAATGATATGTCATATTCACATCAATAACAGTGAATATGACAAATGGGCAGGGAAGATAGCCAAGCAGAATGTGAAAGAGTCCTGCCCTCCCCTCAAGCCTGCCCACTCTGCCCCTCACCACCACTGAGACTCACAGCTGCAAACCAAGCAGCACGGAACCTTTCCGAAGGAGCATGTCTACCCAATGGAGTCAGACTCTAGCAGTCATACACATTTAATTGTATGCATTTAAGAGAGGCTTGACGTGGTCTGAAGAGAGGAGCTCTGGAGATGTGAGAAAACCTCCTGGGGCTCCCTGAGAGAGGGATATGGAGGAAGCTCAGAGTTTGAAAGAGGGGCAAGAGCGAAGGAGGCTTTCCAAAGCTTGGAGAGGCTGGAATAAACTCCTTATCACCACAACACATTAGAAAGCCAGGGGGACCAAGGAGAAGAGACTAATGAGGACATGGTCGGAGTTAGTCAGGAATTGAGAAAATGAACTGCTTCGAGTGGAGGGCTCCCCAAGAAGAGCCAGGAACAGTTTCATCATGATGTTTGAGAATTTTTTAAAATAATTTCATTTTTATCTTCAGCCCACTTCAGTCTAACAAGAATATTTTTTTAAACAACAGAAATTTATTCTCTCATAATTCTGGAGGCCAGAATTTTTTTTTAACAGTTTTCTGTTTGAGAATTTCTTCACAGTTAAAATTAAGAGTTGGCAGAATGCAACATGGTATCCTACTATATCCTGGAGCAGAAAAAGAACATTAATGGAAAAACTGGTGAAATCCAAATAAAGTCTGGCATTTAGTTAATAGTAAGGTGCCAATGTTAGTTTCTTAGTTTGGACACATGTACTAAGGTAATAAGATGTTAACATTGGAAGAAGCTGGGTAAAAGATATTAGGGACTGTATACTACACTTGCAACTTTCCTGTAAATCTAAAATTATTCCAAAATTAAGTTATTCTAAAAATTAATCTTTGGCATTTTTAATGGTTAAACACCAAAGTTATCTGATAAACATTCCAAGAAAAATTTATTCATAGCCTCTTAAGTCTTACTTTCAACAAGTCAACGGGTTCTGAAATATTTGTGCTGGCATACAAAACCAGTCATCTTATTATAAAAATTCAAATACTTTTCTTGTAAACTTCTCGCCTCTACTACTAAGACTAAAATTCTAGCATCCTGTGGTAGACTGCAAAAATGGCCGTAATTCTTCACCCCTCCCTATATCCACACCCTTTGCAATGTGACTTAGAAATTATAGAGATTGGTTGCACAAGGATGTGAATGTGCTTAACACTAATGGATTGTACACTTAGAAATGGTTAGGGTGGTACTTTTTTTTTTTTTTTTTTTTTTTGAGACAGAGTCTCACTCTGTTATCCAGGGTGGAGTACAGTGGCACAATCTCGACTTACTGCAACCTCCACCTCCTGAGTTCAAGCAATTCTCCTGCCTTAGCCTCCCAGAGTGGTACATTTTATGTTATGTACATTTTATGACCAGTTTAGAAAGAAAATAAGGCTTACTGATACATACATACTCTCTGTTCAGCACTCTCACCCTTTCTCACCCAAACTCAACTTCACAACAGGAAGATTTTGCCCTGAATTCTCAGAAGAAATTTCTGCTGATACCAGCTTCTGGTTTAAAATAGAAATAAAAAAGGAATACATAAAAGTTTCCTCTACCACTGTATACACTAACTTGATCTCAAGAAATTAAAGTTGTTCTGGAAGCATCCCCCTCATTTATTTCACCACTCTCAGGAAACCATGCCCCGACAGAAACGTCTTTACTACAAACTCCTAGATAATGTCTTTTCTCTCTCCTCTTTTGCACAACCACCTCCTTTAAATCTCACCAGTGATCTCATGGTGAAAAGCCAAAAATCGTATTGAATTCTAAAAGACTGATTAAATGCACCCTTTACTAAAGCTCAAATAAAAGTATGTTTGTACAGCCCACCAACACTCCAGCTCCCTGTAGTGGAGTGTGTCATGGAGTCACATTTCCAGAAACACTGACCATTTTTTTAAAAAAAAAGAAAGCAAATTTTGAAAAAGCACTAAAATCTTCATGAGTTTTTAAACCCAAAGGCTAAAGGATTCACAGGTTCCAGGGATATATACACACATATACATAGATACATACACATATATATGTGTATATAGATGCACATATATATACATACACGTGTGTATATGTGTGTTTACATATATGTATAAAGACTAAAGGTCCTAGGAGGAAGAGAGTAAATTCTTCTTCTTTTTTTTTTTTTGAGACAGTGTCTCGCTCTGTCGCCCAGGCTGGAGTGCAGTGGTGTGATCGCGGCTCACTGCAAGCTCCACCTCCCGGGTTCACACCATTCTCCTGCCTCAGCCTCCTGAGTAGCTGGGACTACAGGCATCCGCCACCACACCCAGCTAATTTTTTGTAGTTTTAGTAGAGATGGGGTTTCACTGTGTTAGCCAGGATGTTCTCGATCTCCTGACCTCAGCCAGCAAAACATCTTTAAAATCTGTTCTCTCCATTTTTGTCTTGTCTTCCCCATAAATGGCAGTTCTCAAATCCCAAACAAAAACTTCTTGGATATTCCCAAGCAGCATTTCATCTCCAGCTCTGTCCATTTCCAGATATGTTCTTTTTTCTTTTTCCAATAGTTGGGGTTTTTGTTCGTATGTTTCCTTTTACCTTTTCCAATATGAATCTTACAGTCTTACCTGTTGCTTCTGCCCTTTCTGCTCAGATTGTAAAATAAGGCCCAGGAGGAAAAGAGAGGCAGAGGAAATTGTCCAAGGGTCAAAGCTCCAGTTTTCTTTTTTGAGGAAATGGAGGCTGCGCTTCCATGTGCACAAATAACTTGAGTCCCTACATGACCTGGCTAAAAGGTTTGATTATAAGAAAGTAGACACATAGAAGAAAATGGATAGACAATTTAAGTTTCACAGTTCGTGTGAAATAATTTTAGATAAGATTTACATTTAAACTGTACCAATTCTATTTCCCAGAAAGTGTGGTTGTTAAGATAAAAGCCCAAATGAGCGTAATTAAAGGTCTATTTCAATGGAGCGGAGCTTGACATTTCTCATCCCACACAGAAGAAAATGAATAGTGGCGCTGTCACCATTCAAAAACAACGATTTCTGGCACTTGTTCAATCAGATTCTCACCTTCTGATTGCAACAACACACAACTTCCTTTCTGCACCCAAGGTGGCAGGAAGACCTCTTTCCCTGACACACCCAAAGGGGCAAGACCTGCACTTTACCTTCTAGAGAAGAGGCCAGCTGTTTTACAATACTTTGTAGGAAATACTGGCTACAAAAACTTTTTTCATTTCATTTGAAATGGCAGTTGATCTCATTTTATACATTAAAATAACGCCTCAGGAGATGATGTCTGCCACCTATCTCACTCTTCAAACCACATTTTTAGCCTCTTCCTGTATACTCCACTTATTGAGAGCAACTAATGCTCCCCTAAACCAAAGTACACCAACCTGTGTCCCACCAAATGGATTGAAGTCTCAAAAACTATTGAGCCACCTCCCCGTCAATGGCCTGGGCTGCCTCCAACTTTCAACAGCTGTCCACTTATCCCAGGGTACCTCATAAATCCTACCTTTTTCTCAAGCACCATCACTTTCCAAAAGTTGATAAGCACTGTGCTTTACATACTGTTTTTGGGCTCAGCTGCCCCTTCTGTCTGGAAAACCTTTTTATCTCTGTAATTTATACCCATCTGATTTCCTCCTCTAGGAACTCTTCCCTGATTTGACCTAACCAACTATCTGGTACGTCTCCTCTAAGCTCTGAAATACCCCCTACCTCCTATGCCTAGATTCCACATACATGTGTAGTATTATCTGCAGCCCTAAAAAGTAATTCCCCTACTGGATATTGTTTTGAGGACAAAGTCGTCATAACTGTTGCTACTCTACTCTTAAATGAAGTGAGGCCGAGTTTTTCAATAAGCCTCTGTTGACCATCTTCTCCATCTAGGGCAAGGCTCTATACTTCAAGGCGCCACTCAGGTCTCACCTTGCTGACAGCCTTTCTGCTTGATCTCAGCTCCAGTGAGAGCCAAGCTGTGGTGCATTGTGCATGCTCCATCATGGCACTGCATGCACTGTGTTCTAGTTTGATGTGCCCATCTTTCCTTCTCATTAAACTGCAGCCTCCTTGGCACCAGCACTATGTCTTGTTTATAGTTGAATATCCAACACTTAGCAGTGCCTGGAATAGAGATGCCTCTGAATGAACACTCTCTTTCCCAAGATCAACCATAATTCTAGATAAATCACCAGGAAGTGAAGACATGTCAACGTTTTGCTGCTTTTATAAACCCTTAAAACAAATTTCTCACTCCATGCTCTAAACCAGTGGTTCCCAACCATACAGTGCATCAGTGTCAACTGCAGAGCTTGTTTAAACAGGTTGCTGGGCCCCATGCCCAGAGATTCTGATTTATTGATCTGAGGTGGGGTCCAGGAATTTGCCTTTCTAACAAGCTTCCAGATGATCCCGATGCTGCAAGTCCAAGAATTACATTTTGAGTAGCCCTGCACATAGCAAGCCATCGAATAATGCAAACAGATCTCTGCTGTGTCTTATCAAATGCATACATCTGATACTGGACTGAATGAATAATCTCAAAGAGAAACTTACCATATAGTGATTACATATTCTAGTTCGGAAGGAAAATACTCTCATTGCTTTCCACCTAGTACGCTTATCAGTTTTTGTTGCTGTTGTTTTTATCACATGGTCCAAAGGGAATTAACAATCAACTGGCACCTACTATGAAAAAGAGCTGGGTACAGAGGTGAAGAATGCAACCCTGAGGTCAGACTCCCTGCTACCAAATCCTGGCTCAACTTAATCTCTGTGCTCCAGCCTTCTCTTCTGTAAATTGGGACTCATGATAACCTTCCCTTACATGGTTGCTGTGAAGCTTCAATAAGTTTATACAATGTCTGGCACATAGTGCTAAAAAAGAATTAGCTTTCAGCATCACTCATACTTTTAAACATTACTGTTTTTATGCACACTATCTAATTTAATCTTCACCACAACTCTATAAACAGCTTGCCTATGGTCATACAATTAAAAAGAGCTAAAAATGGTATAGAAATCAAGGTTTTGGTTCCAAAATTCATGGAATTGTTTTCTAACTCATTCATATGTGTGAGAGCTTCTTAAAAGGCAGCTTTTTGGGTCCCATCTGACTGCCCAGATTCTAATCCTAGTATATAGGGGATGCAGAAGTCGGCATTTTAAACTGGCAAAAGGAATTCTACATCTGATGCTGGTGGTCTAGGGATCTTTTCCACACACTGCCTGCCTTGCAAGATGAATGTTAGAATTAGCGAGAACAAGTGCAGGACAGGGCTTTAGAAACTAAATACTGAAAAAATGTCTATTATTATGATGGAATTAAATTGTTTTTCCTCAAATGTTAGAGCTATAGAAAAATAAAGAAGAAATCACGTTAGAAAACAGTTGTATGGGTGGACACAGAGGCTCACACCTGTAATTCCAGTACTTTGGGAGGCCGAGGCAGGTGGATCACTTGAGGTCAGGAGTTCGAGATCAGCCTGGCCAACATGGGTGAAACCCTGTCTCTACTAAAAATACAAAAAATTAGCAGGGAGTGGTGGCAGGCACCTGTAATCCCAGCTACTTGGGTGGCTGAGGCAGGAGAATCACTTGAACCCGGGAGGTGGAGGTTGCAGTGAGCCGAGATTGTACCACTGCCCTCCAGCCTGAGCGACAAGAGGAAGACTCCATTTCAAGAAAAAAAAAAAAAAAAGAATAAGTTGAATTAGTCTGTTCTTACACTGCTATAAAGAATTGCCAGAGACTGGGTAATTTATAAAGGGAAGAGGTTTAATTGACCCAGTTCTGCATGGCTAGGGAGGCCTTAGGAAACTTACAATCATGGCGGAAGGGGAAGCAAACACATCCTTCTTCACATGGCAGCAGGAGAGAGAAGTGCTGAGCAAAGGTGAGGGAAAGCCCCTTATAAAATCATCAGGTCTTGTGAAAACTCACTCACTATCATGAGAACAACATGAGGATAATCACCCCCATGATTCAATTACCTCCCACTGGGTCCCTCCCACAACACACGGGGATTATGGGAACTACAATTCAAGATGAGATTTGGGTGGGGAAACAGCCAAGCCATATCAACAGTGGAGAAGTAAAAGCTATTGCTCTAATTTGACCACATAAATGAAAACTAAAATTCTCTGGAATCAAATGATTTAACAAAGATTAAGAACTGAGTTTCTAGAGTAAGACAGACTTAAATGTCATCCCCAATTCTGTTTCTTATTACTTTGTGATATTGGGCAACTTATTTTACCTCTCTGAGCCTCAGTTTGCTCATCTGTAAAACAATATACCGACCTCAGAGGATTGTAGTTCACACTAAGTGAAATAATGCATATAAAGTACCTAACCCTGGGTCTGGAACAGAATAGATTCTCAATGAGCTGTGCCTTTGTTATTCCTATAAACACCAATAGCCAGTTAACAGGAGTTGCACAGGAAAGGGAGGATGTTGTATTTGAAATTAGAACAGCTTTATCCACTGATATTAAAAGGTAAAGAAAGTGAACGGTATTTTAAAATGTAACCCTCCTTAGGAATGTTTAGTGTTTACCATTATCCCTCGCATGTGTGTAAATCTCTGCAGCACCACGTCTCTATAAGACCTGAGAAACATGATGAATGTGTGCCCTAAGAGGCTCTTCGCAAAAGAGCTCTTCATGGTCCCCAGAGTCTAAAGCAGAAATGGACATTGGCACTTGCTCATCAACTGCAGAGAAATGAGAAACCTTCTGAGAAAGTGTTTTCACTCACTGCGGCTTTCTCCTCAGTAAATAGCCCCTTCCCACAACCATTACAAACCCATACATTCTAAAATGCTTCATAAATCACTAGAAAGATCCTGACTCCAGTGTCTCCTTTCTATGGACACAGAGAAATAACAGGAATGAAAGAACCTTTAAACAAGGGTGCTCACTTGCCCCTGTTTGGTTAACACTGTCCATAAGCAAATTCTGAATCCAGGATTCGTGTATGTGTGTTTCTTTGGAAAACAGAAATGCAGAAGTTAAAATTAATTCTAAATGCTTAAAAAGCATGAGTTGAAACTGCCTAAACATTATATGCTTCTGGCATGTCACGAAAGTGATCTGGCATGACATAATTCTTAGAAAACACTCCAAAGCAGACAGAACAGAAATGCACTACTTGGAAAGAAGACAAAGAATTGTATTGTGAGATCAGCTCTTCTGTCAAGTGAGGAGTAGGTGGGGCGTTCATTGGGTACAAAGGATTCAGTTAGCCCTAATATTCTAGAATTCTAAGATTATTTATTCATATATATTTATATATGTGTGTACACAGATACACATGTACATATATAAATATTACTTGGTTCCAGGTGTATGATAGAATGGTGTGATGTTACTTTAAATACACCAGAATTACTATTTTTTTATTTTTATAATTTCTACTTTTATTTTAGATTCAGGGGGTATATGTGCAGGTCTGTTACCTGGGTATATTGTGTGATGCTGAGGTTTGGGATACAACTGATCCCGTCACCCAGGTACTGAGCATAGCACCTGATACTTTTTCACCCCTGCCTCCCTCCCTCTCTCCAGTGTCTATCGTTGCCATCTTTATGTCCATAAGTACCCATTGTTTAGTTCCCACTTATAAGTGAGAACATGAGCACACCAGAATTCTCCTTCCTTAGCATTAAGTTTATTCATAAACACCAACACCATTTCCTACCAAATGGAAAAAGGAAATTATTTAAAAATAAAACTACCTCCAAGAAGTATCAAAGTTTTGTTAGGTTAAAGGTTAGGCTAAAATCCTGAACATGCTGCCATTGTGGAACTTGGAAAATGTTACCAGGTTTTTAAAATTACATTTAATATGTCACGCAATTTATACAGAGTCTTGCCTTGGAAACCAGCGGGGAATAGGTTCTAGGACCTACCCCCAATACCAAAAACGGATGCTCAAGTTCCTTACATAAAATGAGAAAGTATGCACATCCTCCCGTATACTTGAAATCATCTCTAGATTACTTATATACATAATACAGTGTAATGCTATGCGAATAGTTGTTATACTATATTGGTTTTTATTTATATTATTTTTATTTTTGCATTGTCAGCTCTCCCCACTGCCCCCCGGAATATTTTCCATCAGCTGTTGGTTAAGCCAGAGATGGAGAACCACCCATGTAGAGAGCCGATTGGTACTTATATTTTGTGTGTGGAATTTGTTGTGCTTTTTAAAAAAAAAAAAAAAAAAAAGGAGATATCCCTCTTGTAAAACTACACAAAAAAAGTCCAAAATTGGAAGTGTAAACGGAACAAAAAGGGGAGGAGAGCTCGGAATCCGCCTTCCAAAAAGGCGCAGTGTTTACCCATAAATTTCAGGTTGTGGCAGCTTCCTAAACAAGCCCTTTCTTCTTCCTCCCAGCCCCCTAAACACAACCCCACCCTCCATCATCGTTCAATATATAAAAGTTTTTTTTGTTTTGTTTTGTTTTTGTTTTTTCTTAACCTATGAAAGGGAACTGGCACCGCTGTCCAGGCGCCCGACTCTTCCACCTGTTCCCGCGGAATTGCACTCAGGCCTGGCCTCTCGCAGATCGCGCTCCCTCAGCCACGAGCTCCGGGGGAAGGCGACACTTCTCCCTCCTTCTTCCCCTCCTCACTGTCCATAACATTAGAAAAAGAAAAAACAAAACCAAAGGGGGTGGGGCGAGAAGCACAAGGGATCCCCTCGTGAACGGCGTCCCGGTAGCAGGTCTCTTTCTGAGCAGGGGTAAACATCCCTATGGAAAGCGCCAGTCCGGGGGGTCTCCCACGGAGAGAAACCTGCACTCATTCCTAGGCAGAACAGGCAGCTGGACTTGGAAATGGCAGGAAAACAGAAGCTCTAACTAGGCAACTCAAGATGTCATCTTTTCCTGCGAACTGGAAACTGCACAGCACAATCCCAGTGGTTCCCACGGACAGTGGGACGCTCACAGAATGTCCTTCTCGTCCTGCGTGGCTGACAGAGCCCCTGCCTGGTGCCTGGCACGGGGGCGGGAGGAACTAAAGTGAATATCACCAGTTTTCCAGTTCAAAGCGCCTCCCATTTAGGTTTACAGATTGTACCAGCCAAGAGACACTTTCAATTTGTCCTGTGCACTTTCTGTGCTCTGTGGTCAACCTTAACGTCGAATCAACTGCCTGCCCGTCTCCCCACCTAGCTACATTCCGATGGGATGAGTGTGCAAAGAGGAGCTAGACAATAATTTTAATAGCTATTTTAATGTTTGTACTAACCCAAGAGAAATACAAAATAAACCTTTAATAGGGGGCGGGGGAGAGAGTTCATTCCCAAGGCTAATATTGTGCCAAAGTTCTGACCTGTACAGGTGCCTAAGCATTTGCTGCCAGAGGTACTTTCTGGGGGAAAAAAAAAAAAAAAATAGAAGAAAGAAGAAAGGAGGAGGAGGAGGAGAAACCTACAAAACAAATACAAGTTAGCTGTAGTCTCTCTTAGAAGATAAATGGCACAAAAATCTTCATTTTATATTTTGCCTATTTTCCCCTGAATCCTTCTATAACCCCAAACTTCTCAGCAAACCAAACATTTGAACAAGAATATGAGAATGAACGATCATTTCTTAATGTGGAAAGCTGGTTTTGTTTATGAAAATGCACAGAACATCCTTGCCCTGGGAGATGCTTGTGTCTGAAATGTTTAGTGAGCTAACTAGGTCTTTGGGCAGGCCTGACTTGGTGCAAATAAAATTTGAACTCCATGTATACACAGGCTTAAGAAGAGAATTTTAAAGAAAAAATGTACTATTGTGTTCCAGATGGATTTGGAACCTTCTTTACATTTCTGATTATCTAAACTTTGTTTTCTGGAATATGCCTGATACACGAATGGAGAAGGTTTGCAAGATTATTTCAAATGTTAGGACTGGAAGGGACCTGAGAAAATTATCCATTAAGCCAATATTCTCATCTTTGCAATCAGGGAACCAACACCCTGAGAGTTTGCTACTTGAACTAAATACATAATGTATAAACAACCCCTAAAGACAGGGAAAGCCTGGAAGCCACTCTTCAGGTCTAACTAGACAGCAGCAGCACAACCATGTAAAAATCGTGTCGGCAATCCTCCTTCCACATTGACAGGGAGGAGGCTGCCTGAGAGCCCTATGTCTAAATAAAGCATCACACTGCAGAGTCCTTCCCTGATCCTTCCTCTCTTCTTCTTGAATACTTGCCCTTCAGGCTTCTAACGAGGCCCTTCTAGGTGGGAGCAGAGGACTAAAGCACTAGGATGCTGTGGTTCAGGCAGTCTCATATGCACCATATACACAATGTCCACTTAACCCTCTTAACTTGCAAGAGGTAGGAAGCTTTGTTTGAGTGTTAATAATATATTTGGCACCAGTAATGAGAGGAGAACTGAGAATGGGTAATGAAGAGTAAACTCGAATCAAAGCAAAAGCAAGCTGTCTCTTCCTCTCTGGCAGGCATAAGCCTGCTCATGAGCAGCACTGTTCAGGACAGAAGGGGAAGCAGGAGAGAGAGGCCACAAAAGGGGAGGTTTCTTCAGTGGAGTTCTATTTATTTTTTTTTTTTTACAAAGGTTAAAGGGTTTCTTCTGAAACAGAGGCCTAGAATTTAAATCTCTACACCAAAAAAGACATGACATTATCTGAAGATACTGCCTAATAACCTATTGTGCAATCAATATTCATCTAAAAGAGGAGTTTTCTCTCCAAAAGAACTAAGTACTTTTATTTTTATTTTTGAGACGGAGTCTAGCTCTGTCACCAGGATGGAGTGCAGTGGCACAATCTCATCTCACTGCAACCTCTGTCTCCCAGGTTCAAGCAATTCTCCTGCCTCAGCCTCCTGAGTAGCTGGGATTATAGTCATGCGCCACCACACTCAGCTAATTTTTATTTTTTTGGTAGAGACGGGTTTTCACCATGTTAGCCAGGATTATCTTGATCTCCTGACCTCGTGGTCCACCCACCTCGGCCTCCCAAAGTGCTGGGATTACAGGCGTGAGCCACCACGCCCAGCCAGAACTAAGTATTTTTAATGTAGATTATTTTGGTTTAGTTAATAAGAAGAATTAGAACTCATCAAAAAATGTTGGTTTCAACAGACTTTTTGTTCATCTCTACTAAGATTCTTTGTTCAGAAATTTGGATTCCTGTTGTACCAGGAAATCTTTGGTTTTTGAGAAGCAGAACAATATTTACCTGGTTTGAA
>NW_012102499.1:965681-972537 GCF_000951045.1 Mandrillus leucophaeus
AGCTAGACAATAATTTTAATAGCTATTTTAATGTTTGTACTAACCCAAGAGAAATACAAAATAAACCTTTAATAGGGGGCGGGGGAGAGAGTTCATTCCCAAGGCTAATATTGTGCCAAAGTTCTGACCTGTACAGGTGCCTAAGCATTTGCTGCCAGAGGTACTTTCTGGGGGAAAAAAAAAAAAAAAATAGAAGAAAGAAGAAAGGAGGAGGAGGAGGAGAAACCTACAAAACAAATACAAGTTAGCTGTAGTCTCTCTTAGAAGATAAATGGCACAAAAATCTTCATTTTATATTTTGCCTATTTTCCCCTGAATCCTTCTATAACCCCAAACTTCTCAGCAAACCAAACATTTGAACAAGAATATGAGAATGAACGATCATTTCTTAATGTGGAAAGCTGGTTTTGTTTATGAAAATGCACAGAACATCCTTGCCCTGGGAGATGCTTGTGTCTGAAATGTTTAGTGAGCTAACTAGGTCTTTGGGCAGGCCTGACTTGGTGCAAATAAAATTTGAACTCCATGTATACACAGGCTTAAGAAGAGAATTTTAAAGAAAAAATGTACTATTGTGTTCCAGATGGATTTGGAACCTTCTTTACATTTCTGATTATCTAAACTTTGTTTTCTGGAATATGCCTGATACACGAATGGAGAAGGTTTGCAAGATTATTTCAAATGTTAGGACTGGAAGGGACCTGAGAAAATTATCCATTAAGCCAATATTCTCATCTTTGCAATCAGGGAACCAACACCCTGAGAGTTTGCTACTTGAACTAAATACATAATGTATAAACAACCCCTAAAGACAGGGAAAGCCTGGAAGCCACTCTTCAGGTCTAACTAGACAGCAGCAGCACAACCATGTAAAAATCGTGTCGGCAATCCTCCTTCCACATTGACAGGGAGGAGGCTGCCTGAGAGCCCTATGTCTAAATAAAGCATCACACTGCAGAGTCCTTCCCTGATCCTTCCTCTCTTCTTCTTGAATACTTGCCCTTCAGGCTTCTAACGAGGCCCTTCTAGGTGGGAGCAGAGGACTAAAGCACTAGGATGCTGTGGTTCAGGCAGTCTCATATGCACCATATACACAATGTCCACTTAACCCTCTTAACTTGCAAGAGGTAGGAAGCTTTGTTTGAGTGTTAATAATATATTTGGCACCAGTAATGAGAGGAGAACTGAGAATGGGTAATGAAGAGTAAACTCGAATCAAAGCAAAAGCAAGCTGTCTCTTCCTCTCTGGCAGGCATAAGCCTGCTCATGAGCAGCACTGTTCAGGACAGAAGGGGAAGCAGGAGAGAGAGGCCACAAAAGGGGAGGTTTCTTCAGTGGAGTTCTATTTATTTTTTTTTTTTTACAAAGGTTAAAGGGTTTCTTCTGAAACAGAGGCCTAGAATTTAAATCTCTACACCAAAAAAGACATGACATTATCTGAAGATACTGCCTAATAACCTATTGTGCAATCAATATTCATCTAAAAGAGGAGTTTTCTCTCCAAAAGAACTAAGTACTTTTATTTTTATTTTTGAGACGGAGTCTAGCTCTGTCACCAGGATGGAGTGCAGTGGCACAATCTCATCTCACTGCAACCTCTGTCTCCCAGGTTCAAGCAATTCTCCTGCCTCAGCCTCCTGAGTAGCTGGGATTATAGTCATGCGCCACCACACTCAGCTAATTTTTATTTTTTTGGTAGAGACGGGTTTTCACCATGTTAGCCAGGATTATCTTGATCTCCTGACCTCGTGGTCCACCCACCTCGGCCTCCCAAAGTGCTGGGATTACAGGCGTGAGCCACCACGCCCAGCCAGAACTAAGTATTTTTAATGTAGATTATTTTGGTTTAGTTAATAAGAAGAATTAGAACTCATCAAAAAATGTTGGTTTCAACAGACTTTTTGTTCATCTCTACTAAGATTCTTTGTTCAGAAATTTGGATTCCTGTTGTACCAGGAAATCTTTGGTTTTTGAGAAGCAGAACAATATTTACCTGGTTTGAAGCTGTGAGCGAGGTTTCTTTTCCTCAAATGAGACCAATGTTTCTCAGCCTGTAACACCCTAAATCTCATAAAAACTTGCCACCAGACCCCTCCTCTATTCATCCTTTCTTTTCTCTCCTTCTGGGTGGACCTGGCTGCTGGTCCTAGTTGTTTTCCTAATGAAACCAGCTCTGTTAAGGCACAGCTTAAAGGAGTCTACTTTTGTAATTTGCACTATCTCAAACTAATTACTATACTTCATCTATAAGTGTGATTTATTCATTCACTTTTTAAAGTCATTGACTATGCTGATGAGCAAAGTGGAAATTAGTAAAATTTCCCTGTACGTCACATCGGTTCTCTGTTAATCTATGTTTTGAGAAAATTAATAATAATAAACTTATCTAAGCACCTCAAATGTTACATCCTAGGGCAGTTACAAAGCAGAGGGATTGATCAACCATATGAATCAAAGGCAAAGATTGTGAAAAGTTCACAATTAATAATGGTTTGTTTGAGCGGAAAATCTATCTCTTTTCGAGCATTAGAGTCATTAAATTGTGCATTTCTGATTTTGCTAATAAGAATTCAATTACATTTGAAATATAGATTAATTATCCTAAAAGCATTAATCAATTTGGCAAGGACACCTCAATAATGATGCAGTCTCTGTATTGCTTCCATATTCCATCATAGTATGATGCCATCTCTTTATTGCTTCCCCCATAACCGTAATCAAGTTATTGATACAAATGATTCTTCCCTTCAGTTAATTCGAATAGAACATTTCTCTAGTACTTTCAGTTGATAGGATGGTAAATAATTTTTAGACTGAAAGTTGAAGTGGATTGATTAGAAGCAATTTTTTCTGTTTTGCACAATAAAAAGATGAACTACATGGTTCGCCAAGCCAATTTGCAGAGCAACCTCTTCTCTCTAATTGCTGCCAGACTAATGTAGTAGAAGCTGAGTCCTAGGAAGTAGAAAAATCCATTTACCCAGCCATGACATTTAAGTAGCAAACACAAGTAGTGGATTTTTCCATTATCCTTCATTTCAACCCCACTACATTCCACCTGTGACCCTTATGTGCTGAGGGCAATGTGCTTTCATACAATTTGGTAACTCTAATAAGGGTCCACTTCAAAATGTTCGAGAGCAGGCTAAAAACATTTTTTAGAAAAGCATAATTAAGTTCATAACCAATCTCACTAATTTCTGATAATGTATTGAAAAGCCAAATTATTTGATAAGTGCTCTAACAAATGTACATCTTACCGGAGGAAAAAATGCCATGTTTTCTCTATCACAAATAGCTCCCTGTTCATCACCAGTAGTCCCAGCACAGTTCCTTTACTTTGTGTCAGACTTTCAACAGCAAAAAGCAGGCGAGTTTTCTGAAAACCACAGGGGCTCCATTGCTGTATGCCTTTCCCAAAAGAAACGGGAAAGCCTCTTTAAATAAAATCCACATTGAAATGTATATCAAAGAAGAAAAAAAACTCTGCACTTTCATTTTTTACAAATCTCCTAAGACATTTGAGTGTCAGCCAGAGTTTCCCCAGGTAAATTATCATCAAACTGAAATAGAGAAACTCCCAGGGATGTGTCTTTTCTGTGGTATGGTCACCATCCTTCCTACGGCAGTACTTGGAATGGAGTAGACGGCCCATAAATGTTTGCTGAATGCATCATTAGGGTAAGCCTGGTAAAAGTTAAAACCTTAAAAAATGCTTGTTTCTAAATAAAAACAGAGTGTTTATTTAGTAGGAATGGTGTAACATGCTACAGAGTATATAGTATATTATAGTTAAAACAATAATCAAAGATGTAGAAAGTAAAATCCATTGTTAATCTTTTTTTTCCTGTTTGTTTTTCAAAATAAGGAATGGGGGGGAGCAGGGGGTCTGGTAGTACTTGAAAGGAAAAAGACAGCATGACAGTTCCCACTAGGAGAAGTCAAATTTACCCCTCAGCAATGAGGCAGTGAATGGTTTTTTTGTGTGATGTTGTTTTTGTTTGTTTTTAGATAAGGTCTCACTCTCTTGTCCATCTGGAATACAGTGATACAATTTCAGCTCACTGCAACCTTGGCCTCCCAGGTTCAGGTGATCCTCCCACCTCAGCCTCCAGAGTAGCTGGGACTACAGGCCTGTGCCATCACATCCAGCTAGCCTATGTATATTTTGTGGAGACAGGGTTTTGCCATATTGCCCAGGCTGGTGTCTAACTCCTGAACTCAAGTGATCCTCCGACTTTGACCTCCCAAAGTGCTAGGATTACAGGTGTGAGGCATCACGCTCAGCTGAAATAGTTCCTTTCAGGCTAAATAATTCCCTTTCCATCAAATTCATTTGCCTCATTCAAGTGTATTGAGACTGTACTTATGAAACCTGATGCCTATCATAATCCCAAAAAACAAAACCCTAAATATAAAGATTGAAATCCGGAAAGCCAAATTCTGGGGACAGGATTATTGCATTTTCCGTTGTATGCAGGATAGTTGCTTCATGTTAGTTTCATCACATTAGGTGAAATTATTACTTTATGTGTTAGTCTGTTCTTGCATTGCAATAAAGAAATACCTGAGGCTGGATAATTCATAAACAGAAGATATATTTAAAAAAAAAAAAGAAACATGTTTGCTGAATGAAGGACGCATGTTTACAGGGTGCTTGCACTTCAAGGGTGGGGAGAAGACCAAAACAGTATTTTTTTTTCCTTTGAGACAGAGTGAAGTGGCACGATCTCGGGTCACTGCAACCTCTGCCTCCCAGGTTCAAGCAATTCTCCTGGCTCAGCCTCCCAAGTAGCTGAAATTACAGGCAACATGCCGCCACGCCCAGCTACTTTTTATATTTTTAGTAGACACAGCATTTCACCATGTTGACCAGGTTGGTCTCAAACTTCTGACCTCAGGTGATCTGCCCATCTCAGCCTCCCAAAGTGCTGAGATTACAGGCGTGAGCCAACACGCTGGGCCCCAAACAGTATTTTTAAATGAAGCAAAGTCAGTTTTATTTCGCTTCCCCCACAAAAAAAAAGAGTTACTCTTAACCTCTAAAAAAACAAAGCAGCAAAAATAATTTAAGATTTTACCTCTGATTGAAATTTCTTCAGTAATTCATCACCACCGCACCTGAAACCAATGCAACACATTCACTTCAGGGTTGAATTCACAAGCCGACGCCACAAAAAGCCTCAAGTATAGCATCTTCAGTTTCAAACAACCCTGTGCAATACCACAAAAACAGAGTACAGTCCTTGCAGAATGTGTTACCTGAAAACTAAATGTTTTACCCCTTCATTTTGTTGTTTGCTTAAATTGCTTTGATAAGAGATTTATCTGCTAGAAAACTTTCTGATATATATTTAATAGCCTGGATATTAAAACTATCAAGTTGAAGGTTAGAGAGAAAAATGCTAACCTTACTTCTTAATGGATAGCAGTCCACCTAGTCAACAATATCCTTTAAATACAAGTATATTTAAAATTAAGTATGCCAGTCTCAGGTCGAAAGCAAGTTTAAAATCATGTAACATAAGCATTAAGCTTCTTCTCGACAAAGTAGTGATGTGAACTGACAACATTTAGATACTGTGATTGTTTCTGCAAAGTAATTTCTACAAGGAGGGAAACTGTCTTTGGTAAGATGAATACAACTCTTTTCTCAGATGAGATAATTTGTCATTAACGAGGCCTGGTTCTTTCACATTCATCTTAGTGCTGCAGGTTCTGAAAACTACTTTAAAGATGCCCAGATGTTTTTCCTAGAGATCAGACACAGCTGCATAACTTTTCATCATCAACAAAATCAGAGGCAATAGGAGGAAAGTGTTAGGAACACAGGCATCAGAGCCACACAAGCTGGGTTCAAGGAATACTTCTACCATGGACTAGCTGTATCACTTAGGGCACGACCTCTCTGAGCCTCATCTGTAAAACAGGGAGAGCAGGGAATCCAAGGATTAAATGGGATAAAACATGTCAAGTATTTAGCATAGTAGACATATCATGAATGATTACTGTTATTATCAGACAGCAAAATACTACTTGGGACAAAGAGCTAGAATCTTACATTGAGGCCTCAAAAGGCACAATGCTCCCAGATTGGAACCACAGCTATTGTTCCTCCTCAAAATCTTTTTCAGAATATGGCAAGATTTAAATAAATAACCAAACAGTCACCTGTTTCTGAAAATTTTTCATTGTCCTTTGGCTTCTGCCCATGTCTCAATTATTTCTAGATTGCCTCTCTTTTGAAAAAGTTTGTTGCATACTCTAGAGAAATATTTGAGTCCAAACCAAATGTAATTAGTAAAACAATCTTCACATCATATCACACATTCCAAGCTAAATGTTTTCAAATTATTCTATTTGGCCTATGCCTATTTTGCAGATAATTGAGAAATGACTGCTATAGCAGTACAGACATTCAGGATTAAAATGTGTGTACTATCCATTTAAATGAGACAATATCTACCCCTTTAAGACAAATTCACATCACCAGAAATACTCATAACTACTTTAAACCGGGTCATTCCCACTAGTAAGTTAACATAACATACCTATAAAAAGTTGATTCTATTAAAATGTGGGGTTGTGAGGGATTTTTTCCCAGTTTAAGATGCTATGCAACTGGAACCTTAGAGAAAAGGTAAATTTTGTATAAGAAAATAAAAACAGAGACAGAAGATGAAAAGCGTAGAGAAAAGGAACCATTCAAGATGAAGGAGAGAGAGAAAGATGAAAAGCACAGAGAAAAGGAACGGTTGAAGATGAAAGACAGAAGGCTAGCTTATGCCTAGGCCTGATGGTGACTGTAAATTCAAGGCACCTCAGGTGTGAGGAGTAGCAGGCATCCTTTTACAAC
>NW_012102499.1:973712-978034 GCF_000951045.1 Mandrillus leucophaeus
CGTTGTCCCTAAAAACTAACACTTAGAAATCCTCCAAATTACCTTCTTCCCCACTCTCCTTCCTCTCCACTTCTCTAACTGCATCTTCAGCAGCTGTAGCCAAGCTCCCTTTCATTTCTCCTAAACCCCACAGCAAGCTGGACACAGAAGACAGAGACTCTAGGTCAAAGTTGGAGAGAATGACAACAGATATTCAGCTTCTTGGATAATTATTACACATCTAATAATTATTACAGATCTAAATAATTGAAGACATGTGGAGAAACATTGTAATAAAACTTCATAATTTGACTCACAGTTCCTTGAGTCTTTACCACTCACTCTCATTAGCAGTATCATGACCAGGTGGTTGGTGAGAATCACTTAATAGCCTGAACACTTGCGGGGCTTTTTTACCTAGCTGAAATATTCCTAAATCTGGAATGTCAGGGTCCATTCAAGAAATAACCCATCTATGACAGAAAAACTATCTATCGGGTGCTATGCTTATAACCTGGTTGACAAAATACTCTGTATACTAAACCCTGCGATACAGTTTACCTATGTTAACAAACCTGCACCTGTACCCCTGAACCTAAAATACAAGTTAAAAACAAAGAGAGGCTGGGCACTGTGTATTATAATACATACATATGTAATATAATAATAATACTTTTTCATAATTATGATTTTTTAAATGATGAAGCTGTTTTTAAAAAACATACCAAAAGCAAAGTCCTGGTTCACAATATAAACTTAAAGACTCTTATAGTCACGTAGGAAAGAATGGTTAATTTTAATGAATGAAATAAACCAAGGTAGTTGAGACTGTTCAATATTTGCAATTCTATACATTTGTTAACAAATTTATTTTGGTAAATAAGTGAGCTGTGAAAGCTGCCTTGTAATGATTATTTAATTGATCCAGCTTGAACTAAGAGGACAAGGCTGAAACACTTTGCATCAAAACAGAAGCTTCACTGAAGTAACTTGATGTGCACTGAGCTTTGCCACCTGAAAAGAAGAATAAAAGAACTTTAACCTTAACTGTCTACTCCAGAAAAGCTTTCTGAATGAGGTGGGACCAACTAGGGAAATTCATGTCTAATGCTGCTGCTGCTGTTGCTAAAAAGCTTCTGTACAGCAAAGAAAACAATCCACAAAGTGAAGAGATGCCCTACAGAATGGGAGAAAATCTTTGCAAACTATGCATCTGACAAAGCATTAATAACAAGAATATAAGAGGAATACAATTTGACAGCAAAAAAAAGAATTTGATTATAAAATAATGGGCAAGACATCTGAATAGATACTTCTCAAAAGAAGACATATAAATGGTCAACAAGTAGATGAAAAAATGTTAAACATCACAATTCATCAGGGAAATGCAAATCAAAACCACAATGAAATATTATCTCACCCGAGTTTAAATGGCTATTACCATAAAGACAGAAAATAACAAATGCTGGCGACAATGTGGAGAAAAGGAACTCCTATACACTGTTCAAGGGAATGTCAATTAGTACATCAACTATGAAAACAGTTTGGAGGTTCCTCAAAAAAACTAAAAGGAGAATGCAATCCCACTGCTGGGTATATACGCAAAAGAGAGGAAATTAGTATATCAAAGAGATATCTGCACTCCCATATTTATTACAGCACGATTTACAATAGCCAAGATAATGGAATCAACCTAAGTATCCATCAACGAATGTATAAAGAAAATTAGGTACAGATACACAATGGAATATTATTCAGCCATAAAAGAAATGAAATGCCATCATTTGCAGTAAGATGAATGAAATTGGAGGATATTATGTTAAGTAAAATAAGCCAGCATAGAAGGATAAATATTGCATGTTCTCACTCATATGTGAGAGCTTAAAAAGTCCATGGTGGTGGAGATTAGAATGGTGGGTACTGGAGGCTGGAAAGGAAGGAGAAGGAAGGATGAAGAGATGTTGGTAAATGGGTACGAAAATATAGTTAGATAAAAGGAGTAAGTTCTAGTATTCAAGAGCACAGTAGGGTGACTATAATTTACTACATATTTCTTCTATATTTCAAATAGCTAGAGGATAAAATTAGGAATATTCCCAACACAAAGAAATTATAAAAGCTTGAGGCGATGGAGATTTCAATTACCCTTTGATCATTACACATTGTATGCATGTATCAAAATATTACATATATTCCATAAGTATATATGACCATTATGTATGAATTTTTAAAAGATACAAACAATATACAAAAACATAAAGTGAAAAGTGGCATACTCACCCTGTTCCCATCACCACTCCAACAGGTAATCATTCTTATTACTTTCTTATAATCCTTCTGGAGTTTCTTTATGCATTTAGAAACAAATATGAATATATATTTTTTATTATTTTTCTTTTCCCACAAAAGGTTGCATAATATATAGTCTTCTGCACTTTTTTTGCTAAAGAATGCAATTATTTGTGTACAAGTTTTATTTTACTTGTTTATATCATACTCCCAATTGAGAAACCTCCATATTAGAATGTTCATTCTCAAAAAAATTAATCTACATAAATTCAGGCAATTCTCAAAATCTCAACAATAGTTTTTGTAGACTATGACCAACTGATTTTAAAATTCATCTTGCTCTCCCTTGTGTGAAAACATACTATAAAACTACAGTAATTAAAACAGTATGCTACTTACTGATAAAGAGACAAATAGACTGATGGGTAAGAACATAAAGTCCTCCCAGCCTGGGCAACATGTTGAAACCCCATCTCTACAAAAAATACACAAAAAAATTAGCCAGGCATGGTGGTGCATGCCTATAGTCCCAGCTACTCAAGAGGCTGAGATAGCACAATGGCTTGAACCTGGGAGGCGGAGGTTGCAGTGAGCTGGGATCACGGCACTGCACTCCAGAGCAAGACTCTGTCTCAAAAATAAATAAATAAATAAATAAATAAATAGAAGAAAAATTAGGCTGTTATCTAATATCAAACATAAAGAAATTATTTTATCGATTGTATTAAAATGTCAGTATTATAAACATATATACAGGTATACCTCTTTTTTTTTTTTTTTTTTGAGACAGAGTCTCACTCTGTCACCCAGGCTGGTGTGCAGTGTTGCAATCATGGCTCAGTGCAGCCTCAACTTCCTAGGTTCAAGCAATCCTCCTCCTGAGTAGCTGGGACCATAGGTGTGTGCCACTGTGCCCTGCTAATTTTTTATTTTTTTGTTAAGATGGGGTCTCACTATGTTGCCAATATTGCTCTCAAACTCCTAGGATCAAGTGATCCTCCTGCACCCGCCCCATACCTCATTTTATTGCGTTTCACTCTATTGCACTTTGCAGGTACTGCATTTTTTTATAAATTATAGTTTTGCAGCAACCCTTCATTAAACAAACCTATTGGCGCCATTTTTCCAACAGCATGTGCTCACTTCATGTCTCTGTGTCACATTTTGGTAATTCTCACAATATTTCAAACTTTTTTATTATTAGATCTGTTATAGTGATCTGTGGCCCATGATCTTTGGTGTTACTATTGTAATTGGTTTGGGGCACCACAAATGACACCCATATAAGACTACGAACTGTGTGTTCAGACTGCTCCACCAACCAGCCTTCTCCTCTTCTCTCTCCCTCTCTCCTTGAGCCTCCTTTTCCCCTGAGACACAATAATATTGAAATTCAGACAATTTGTAATCTTGCAATTGTCTCTAAGTTCAAGCGAAAGGAAGAGTTGCACGTCTCTCACTTGAAATCAAAAGCTAAAAATAATTAAGCTGACTGAGGTTAGCGTGTCAAAAACCAAAAGAAATTGAAAGCTAGTCTCTTGTACCAAACAGTTGCCCAAGTTGTGAATGCAAAAGAAAAGTTATTGAAGGAAATTAAAAGTGCTGTTTCAGTGATAGCACACAAATGATAGGAAAGCAAAACAGCCTTATTGCTGATATGGAGAAAGCTGTAGTGGTTTCTATAGAAAATCAAACCAGACACAATATTTCCTTAAGCCAAAGCCTAATGCAGAGAAAGGCCCTAACTCTCTTCAATACTATGAATGCTGGCCGGGCGCGGTGGCTCAAGCCTGTAATCCCAGCACTTTGGGAGGCCGAGACGGGCGGATCACAAGGTCAGGAGTTCGAGACCATCCTGGCTACTACGGTGAAACCCCGTCTCTCCTAAAAAAATACAAAAAACTAGCCGGGCAAGGTGGCGGGCGCCTGTAGTCCCAGCTACTTGGGAGGCTGAGGCAGGAGAATGGCGTGAACCCGGAAGGAGGAGCTTGCAGTGAGCTGAGATCCGGCCACTGCACTCCACCCTGGGTGACAGAGCGAGACTCCGTCTCAAA
>NW_012102499.1:979064-1000945 GCF_000951045.1 Mandrillus leucophaeus
TAATGTTTTCATGCCTGCAAACACCACATCTATTCTGTAGCCCATGGATCAAAGAGTAATTTTTACTTTCAAGTCTTATTATTTAAAAAATATATTTCATAAGGCTCTAGTGGCCTTAGATAGTGATTCCTCTGATGGATCTGAGCAAAGTAAATTGAAAACTTTCTGGAAAGGATTCACCATTCTCAATGCCATTAAGAACATTCGTGATTCAAGGGAGGAGGTCAAAATATGAACATTAACAGGAGTTTGGAGAAAGTTCATTCCAACCCTCATGGATGACATTGAGGGATTCAAGGCCTCAATGTAGGAAGGAACTGCATATGTAGTAGAAACAGCAAGAGAACTAGAATTAGAAGAGGAGCCTGAAGATGTAACTAAATTGCTGAAACCTTATAATAAAACTTGAAAGGATGAAGGCTCACTTCTTTGGATGAGCAAAGAAAGTACTTTCTTGAGATGGAACGATAAAGGTGCTGTGAACATTGTTGAAATGACAACAAATAATTGAGAATATTACATAAACTTAGTTGATAAAGCAGCAGCAGGGTTTGAGAGGATTGACTCCAATTTTGAAAGAATTTCTACTGTGAGTGAAATGTTATCAAACAGAATTGCATGCTGCAGAGAAATCTTTCGTGAAAGAAAGAGCAAATTGATGCAGTAAACTTCATTGTTATTTTAAGAAGTTGCCACAGCCACCCCAACCTTCAGCAACCACTACCCTGATCTGTCAGCAGCCACCAACACTGAAGCAAGATCCTCCACCAGCAAAAAGATTACAATGCACTAAAGGCTCAAATGATTGTTCGCCTCATGCATGCATTTTTATGCAGAAGGAAACTAGGAGAATATATTTGTAAGCTTGTGGCAAGGAAGATTTTCTTAGGCCAAGTGTGAAAAAAAATGAAAGACTGGTAGACTTGCTTCCAAAAACAGAAAAACTTAACCATAAAAGACACCATAAACCAAGTTTTTAGGACAAATGAGAAACAGAGAGAAAACATTTATAACATGATGGCTTCCCTCATCACTTCTATTCAAGTCCTAGCTAGAGCAATCAGGCAAGAGAAAGAAATAAAATGCATCCAAATAGAAGAGAGGAAGTCAAACTATCTCTGTTCACAGACAACATGATTCCATACCTAGAAAACCCCCATAGTCTCTGCCCAAAAGCTCCTTTGGCTGATAAACAACTTCAGCAAAGTTGCAGGATATAAAATCAATGTATAAATATCACTAGCATTCCTGTACACCAACAAGCCAAACCAAGAGCCAAATCAGAAAGGCAATCCCATTCACAATTGCCACACACACACACACACACACACATACACACACGCACAAAACAAGCAAACAAAAACAAACAAAAACAACCTAGGAATACAACTAACCAGAGACGTGAAAGATCTCTACCATGAGAATTACAAAACACTGTCCAAAGAAATCAAAGACACAAAAAATGAAAAATCCCATGCTCATGGATAGGAAGGAATGGTTAAATAAACCTCAAATATCAATATAACAGAATCTCAAATAGCAATTTTTTGGTAGATTTAGACCCTGCTAAACATGGAAAATTCTCCAAATGTACACTTAAGTGAAAAAAGTAACTTACAGAATACTATTTACAGCATGATCATTTGTGCATATATATGTATGTGTGTGTGTGATTCTACATGAGCATTCAAATGTAACTGTGTAGAAAATTAAATATCTCAAAGGATACTTACCAAACTGATAGATACAGTGTTTTTTTTAACCAAAGAGGGAAGTGAAATGACCTCACAGGAGGAAAGGTTAAAAAGGAGATATCTTCTTTATATTATTTACACCATTTGACTTTTTATAAGAATGTATAAGGTATTACATGTACAAATAAAAAGTATATGTTGACATTTTTTAGAGAGTGCAAAGTAATATAACTTGCATGCATATTTTCAAAAGACAAAAGGCAGATTGGGAAAAATATCTGTAACGTAAATTAAAAACGGGATTAATACTGTTCATACACAAAGAATACCTGTACATCAATTTTAAAAAGAAGCCCCAAAAAAAAAATTTTTTTTAAATAAAAAAAGAAAGAAAAAGAAAAATCAGTAGGTTGGGTGTGGTAACTCATGCCTATAATCCCAGCACTTTGGGAAACTGAAGCAGGTGGAACACCTGAGGTCAGGAGTTCGAGACCAGCCTGACCAAATGGTGAGACCCTGTCTCTACTAAAAATGCAAAAAATCAGTTGGGCATGGTAGCAACTGCCTGTAATCCCAGCTACTCAGGAGGATGAGGCAGGAGAATCACTTGAACCCAGGAGGCAGAGGTTGCAGTGAGCTGAGATCGCGCCACTGCACTCTAGCCTGGACAACAAGAGTGAAACTCCGTCTCAAAAAAAAAGGAAGGAAGGAAGGGAGGGAGGGAGAATTAGTAATAGAGTGGCACAGAAAAACTCACAAGAGAATAACTATAACCAAAAAGGGGCAGGGAAATGGGAAAAAAAGAATCACTATAAATGGCAAATAAGTGTAGTATATGAAAAAAAAAAAAAAAAGTATTATGAGTGATAAGAAAAAAGACTTCTAGGGTTAAGTCTTCCCAGACCAAATTATCCAAGTGCCTAAATGAAGTTTAAAAGGATGAGAAGCCACCAAGCATCCCATAGGAGCAAAGGACAAATCAGGACCATCAGGAAATGTTTAAAAAACTGATCTTCCAAGAAATTAGGATTTATGGAGAAGAGGTGAGAAGCAGCAGTCAGGAGCAGCTTCAGAAAGAAGATGTCAGAGAGAGCAGGGGTAAACGAGATAAACTCTTCTGTGTGTTAGCTATATTCCTGGCTCCATTTTGTTGTATTTTATTCATCTTGTAAAGTGCCTTTCACGTCTGGAACATTTTTGAGAACAGATCATCAAATGAATGGATGATTTATTCATCAAATGGTCAAATGAATGAATGGTTGAATATATTGTGACTGTTTTCAAAAAAAGAAAGGTTCTTGAAGTAATCTAGAAGGATGAGAATACCAGATATTCTGAGTAAAATCTACTTTAGAATCACCGCACAATAACCTAGGCCTCAGATTCCCAGAGAAGGGGATGTATGAGGATTAAGTGTTACACCAAGCACTTAAAGGAGTGTTGGTCCTATGTCAGCAGAACTCATAGCACTGTTAAAATACATAGTATGCCAAAATACTACTATAAGGGAGGTTTTATTATTTATTTTATAAGGATAGGCTACCTGCTATAGCAAATGAAAAAAAAAATGTATAACAGCCCAGATTCAATAGAAGTTTATTTCTTGTTCATGGAAACGGTGCTGAGCAAGAGAATAAGTTGGCAGAATAGTCATTCCAGGAACTTAAGCTGGTAGGGTCATAACATCTTCAACAAGTGGCTTCCAAGGTTGCCCTGGGAATCACATCATTCCAACCAGCCAGAAGGAGAAAAAAGCAAGGTACATGTGGGAGGTTTTTATGAACCAAGCTGGAGGTGGTACGTATCAATTTTGAATAAAACTCGGGCATGTGACCAAACCTAACTGTACGAAGGGTACATAGTCTAGCCCAGAATGAAGAGCAGAACGAGGATTTGGGTGAGTCCCTAGTCTTTCCTGCCACAGACCTAAAGTGAGACTTAAATAAGGGACCTCAATAAATTCTAAGCTCCATCCTGTGATTCTCCTTCTCAGGAACCTGGGGAAATGTACCAAACACCCGTTCAAGGATTACTTTGCTGGCTGGGCACGGTGACACACACCTGTAACCCCAGAACTTTGGGAGGCCGAGGCAGGCGGATCACCTGAGATTGGGAGTTCAAGACCAGCCTGGTCGATATGGTGAAACCTTGTCTCTACTAAAAATACAAAAAAAATTAGCCGGGCGTGGTGGCACATGCCTGTAATCCCAGCTACTCAGGAGGCTGAGGCAGGAGAATCGTTTGAAAAAGGGAGGTGGAGGTTGCAGGGAGCCATGATCGCGCCACTGTACTCCAGCCTGAGCAACAGAGTAAGATTCTGTCTCACCAAAAAAAAAAAAAAAAAAAAAAATTACTTTGGTAATAAACTCCAGATGAGAATTCCATCTCCCAAAACTCCACTATTAGAGGCTTTTTCAGAGAAGTCTCCTATTCCAATATAGGAGGAGGAAAGGGAGAAAAAAAAGCTCACCCCCGCAGTGTATTTTAAGAGGGTCACTGCGTTCTTCACGGGAAATGAGAGATGAAAGGTTGACTGTGCTTGTAAATAGGGAAGATTTTTCTGTGCGGCCTTGTGCATTGATGGAGAGAATGTCACGCTGATGTCAATCTTTTTTAAGCCACTGATCAATCCTTTGCAGAGGCACATTTTTTAAAAATATTGCTTCTATTGTTCACTTATGCCTTGCTCTGGTAAGGCTATTTCCACTCTGAGTAGGAGATAAAAGAACAGCTGCACCACATCTCTTAACCATGAACCTTACCAGGCACCCATTTTGCTAAAAAGAAAAAATCAATTTTTAGTTTTACAAGATAGAAATAAAGCCCATTTAAAAGAAAATGTTTAGAATGTCTATTTAAATGCAAATCGAACTACAGCATTTACATGTGTCAATTAAAGTCCCTCCAAGAATTTTCTTAAAATATTAGCATTTGCTCATGTGAACTTTTTATTTTAAAGAAAGAGACTCACAATTAAAAACTGTTCTGAATGTCATGGTAGTTGCTATAAAAAGGTAGCTCATTATTAGCTCTGGTAACATTTGACTTGAGGGACTAATTTATTTTCAGCATGAAAAACATGATGAATCCTTTACCCACCCAAGAAAGGTCAAGACTTTCAACTCAATGTGACCTCTCATGATTTTATCCCTGCCTCCACCCACCCCAGACAGAAGAGCCAAGGTAAGCAGTGATTGCCTGCTACCCACAACACAATCTAAGAATATTAAAGAGCTAACATTTGCAGAGGACCTACAGCAATGCCAATCATTTTCTTCTTCGGATTATGTCTGTTAGCTTTCACAGTTACCCTACAGAGAGGGAAATGGGTAAACATTATTATTCTATTTTACAGATGAGGAAACAGGCTCAAAAGAATACCAATTTACCCTCAGTCTTACAATGAGTAAATTGTAAGTTCACAATTCAAAGCCAAGTGGATGTTATTTCAAAACGCACAGCCCTTCCAAGCTCTTCCAAGCTAGCTCACAAATGTCCAGGTCAGCTAGGCTCTTCCTAGTCAGATGCCCTTTCCTGCCTGCATGGAGGCCAAGGGCTCTTGGGGTTGTATTTGTTAGTAGGGGGTCCTTTTCGATGGAGTGACTTTTGCAGGAAAGAAGAAACAACAACTGACCCTGCGAAGAAACTCTACCTAAAAGCTGACATCATGTCATTTGCCTGGCCTGCCCTTTAAGCCTGTCCATCCCCTCTTCCAATCGGGAAAAGCTCCCATGTTATTATATTATATCCAGATGGATATGACTGGCCTTACTAGACGTACAAGACAGCATGAGAGGATTCAAGGAAAGTCTGCCTACTCACACCCACCACTTACCTCTCCCTAAAAGCTTCCTACAGCTGCTCATTGATCCCGGAAATTACTTTAACAGATGATCAAGCCTTTAGTTCATAACTAGAGAGAACGACAGTAGAAGGGATATGAGGTAAGGGAGGCCAATTACCTTAAATTCACACAAAAACTGTACCAGATAATAGCAAATCTCTTTGTATACAATTTTGATATAAGAAGAGGAACATTGGCAAATAATACAACAGCACACTCCTGCCATTGATTTTTATCTAGACCATAACAGATCACTAATGGAACCCAGCCCAATTTCCCTCTGAGCTTAGACACAACAATCATCTCAATACAGCACTCTAATCATAGTTGGTAAAGTGATTAGACTCTATATACCCATTCCAGGAATAAAGGGATGCAGGAATCCTTCTGCATGAGGAAGTGCATAAAGTGTCATGAGGTTGGCAAAGGCTGTGGAAGGAAAAGTGTGTGTTCTCCATGATGCATTTAACCAAATTCCCAATTTTCTTTGGGATCAGTACCCCAAGATTCACAATACTGCCCACAGAAGCCATCACTGGCAGGTAAATTGTAATGCAAATGCTTTTGGGGAAGGGTAAGTGTTACTTCCTTTCTGAGTTTCTTCTGTAACAGTCCAGGCTTCCATTACCATTGGAATAAAACCAATAGGTCACAAGTATTCATATGTTTACCACAAAGACTGCTGTGATCGTGAATTTACCTACCTTGGAACCCCGAAGACAAAACTGAAGAGTTACATATAAGGGTGCCAGTTCCGGCCCGGCGTGGTGGCTCATGTCTGTGATCCCAGCACTTTGGGAGGCTGAGGCGGGCGGAGCAGAAGGTCAGGAAATCGAGACCATCCTGGCTAACACGGTGAAACCCTGTCTCTACTAAAAAAAAAAAAAAAAAAAAAAAAAATGTAGCTAGGCCGGGTGGCGGGAGCCTGTAATCCCACCTACTTGGGAGGCTGAGGTACTCGGGAGGCTGAGGTACTCGGGAGGCTGAGGTACTCGGGAGGCTGCGGTACTCGGGAGGCTGAGGTAGGAGAATGGCGTGAACCCGGGAGGCGGAGCTTGCAGTGAGCCGAGATCTCGCGACTGCGCTCCAGCCTCCGTGACAGAGCGAGACTCCGTCCCAAAAAAAAAAAAAAAAAAGGAGTGCCAGCTCCAGGTACAATTGAGTAAGCCCACTCTACTCTGTTTCACCCACTCAGTGAAAATATACAACCTGGAAGTAATGCCTGGAGAAGCTATTTGAGGAATCAGAAAAGTAAACAGTAGCAGACCAGTGGGAGGACGGGGTAGACCAGTTCCTGTTTTTCCACGAGTATCACTCAGCCTTGTCCGTGATACAAGGCAGGCCAAAACCCAGAAGTAGGTACCAGGAAATAAACACAGACAACTCCAGGAGAAGCCTTCAAATTTTGGTTAAGAATGGTACAGGAGACTCCTAATACTCAGACAAAGTGGGTGGAATGTCCCATTTTTCTGTTTTTTAAATTTTTTCCCAAGCCAAACTGTATCCAGCTTTATTAAAGATACTTTTCACAAATAATCATGGTATTTCAGGCAGGACATGAGCTGACAATCGTTAACGATATACAACAATTTTCAAACTCCCTTCTTCAATAGGCTACCAAAAGACGGAAACCTACTATAAAACCCAATGAATTAGCCTGGCAGTAGTGGTGCACACCTGTAATCCCAGCTACCCAGGAGGCTGAGGCAGGAGGATCACTTGAGCCTGGGAGGCAGAGGTCGAGATTGCGCCACTGCACTCCACTCTGGGCGACAGAGTGAGACCCTGTCTCAAAAAAAAAAAAAAAAAAAAAAAAAAGTCTTCATCTGATGCTCTGAACAGGGAAACTTTAGAGTGGGGGTTGACATTTCACATTAACATGTTGTTTAACAACTTTTCAGGAGCCGACCTTGACTCTCAAGAAATGAAATGAAAATGGCAGAATTTATCCGAAGATCCACAGTCTAGAAATGGAACCACTGCTCTTTTGAGGGGTGCCATCTCAGTGGCATCACTGGAAAGTCCAGATTGCCTGACACATAGGTAACCAATTATTTGGGGTCAGGTCCCAACAGATGTCTGGGTTTCAGGGAGTTAAGTCTATGCTGAAAGGTGGAAAGGGAGAAGAAGACATAAAAACAAATTTGTTTTTCATACCACAAAGCTTTTGTGCCACGGTGGCCATGTGTGTCAAAGTCAGGGAATCCCTCCCTTGGGAGCCCAGAGGAGGCCTCTCAAAACCAGAAAGGAAAGGTGTTTCCCGCTCTCATCAATCCAGCTTCGGAGACATTCTATTAGTGACACATGCCCCGTCCCCCAAAAACAACAATGAAGTGTTCTGTGTGCTAACAACATAGCTTAAGGGGGAAAAAAAAAAAAAAGTAAAACAAAATTCTGCATTTTTATAAAACTTGATTTTAAAAAATAGTATTTCAAACTGTACAGTCACCAGAAGTACAGTTATCAAAAATGAATACACTTCACTTGGCATCTCCAGCGCCTTCAGCTTTCTGGGCCTGCTCTGTTTAGCATCTCCATTTTCTGCAGGCTTATTCCCCTCCTTGCCAGCATCAGCTTTGCCCTCTTTCCCTTTGGGTATCTTTTCTCCCTTTATTGCAGGGGCCTTTTTAGGCTTGGGCTCTGGCTTTGGAGGAGCAGGTTTAGCAGACAACCTCACAGATCTCTGTGGTTCGTCCTTCACCTTGGCTTTATCTCCTTTAGCAACCCCTTCAGCTTTCCTCTTGGGCATGGTGGTGGTAGGACGTAGGTGGTATGCCGGCTTTGGTCAGTCTAGAAATTGTTGTCGCCTCTTCTCCTTCCCTTTTTTTTTTTTAATTTTTATTTTTGTTGGTACATAATAGGTGTGTTTATTTATGGGGTACATCAGATATTTTGCTACAGGCACACGATGCATAATAATCACATCGTGGAAAATGGGGTATCCATTTCCTCAAGCATTTATCCTTTGTGTGAAAGACAATCCAATTTTACTCTTTTCGTTATTTTTAAATGTGCAATTGAATTATTTCGACGATAGTCATCTTGTTGTGCTATAAAATACTAGGTATTATTCATTCATTCTTTCAAAGTACTTTTTGTATCCATTAGCCATCCCCACCTGCCCCCAACCCCTCACTACCCTTCCCAGCCTCTGGTCACCATCCTTCTACTCTCTATCTCCATGTGTTCAATTGTTTTGATTTTTAGATGCCACAAATAAGTGAGAACATGCAATGTCTGTCTTTCTGTGCCAGGCTTATTTCACTAAGCATAACGACCTCCAGTTGTATCCATGTTGTTGCAAATGACAGGATCTCATTTTTTTAATGGCTGAATAGTACTCCATTGTGTATATGTACCACATTTTCTTTATCCATTCATCTGTTGATGGAAACTTAGGTTGCTTTCAAATCTTGGCTATTGTAAACAGTGCTGCAACAAACATGGAATTGCAGATATCTCTTTGATATACTGATTTCTTTTCTTCTGGGTATACACTTCTGGTATACACCCAGCAGTGGGATTGCTGGATTATATGGTAGCTCAATTTTTAGTTTTTTGAGGAACCTCCAACTTCTCCACAGTGACTATACTAATTTACATTCCCACCAACACTGTATGTGGGTTCCCTTTTCCCCGCGTCCTCTCTAGCATTTGTTATTGCCTGTATTTTGGCTATAAGCCATCTTAACAGAGATAAGATGATATCTCATTGTGGTTTGATTTGCGTTTCTCTGATGATCAGTGATGTTGAGCACCTTTTCATATATCTATTTGTCATTTGCATGTCCTCTTTTGAGAAATGTCTATTGAGATCCTTTGCCCATTTTTTAAATGGATATTAGATATTTTCCTATAGAGTTGTTTGAGCTTCTTATATATTCTGGTTATTAATTCCCTGTCAGATGGGTAATTTGCAAATATATTCTCCCATTCTGTGGGTTGTCTCTTCATTTTGTTGATTGTTTCCTTCGCTGTGCAGAAGCTTTTTAACTTGGTGTGATCTCGTTTGTCCATTTCTGTTTTGGTTGCTTATACTCGTGGGATGTTTCTCATGAAATCTTCATCCAGACCAATGTCCTGGAGAGTTTCCCCAGTTCCTTCTTTTAGTAGTTTCATAGTTTCAGGTTTAACTCTTTAATCCATTTTGATAAGCTTTTAATCCATTTTGATGTGATTATTTGATTGAAATCAAAAACCTTAGAAATTTGCCTGATGTTCTATTCTACTGCAGCTAAGCTGACACTTAAACCATAATATAAAGTCCTCCCACTCTTCCTCCTCTTTTCCATCGCAGAGGAGCCTCCCCCTGTAGCCACCACCATCAAGTTTCATTCTGCCAGGCCACCGCTGATGTTCACTTAAAATCCAAGGACTCTGCAGTCAGCTTGTGGTGAATGCTGCCAGGCCTGGGACTCACCCTTCAGGGAAGTGCGTTCCCCTCTGCTCCAGGGCAGGTCCAGAAATGCTGTCCAAGAGCCTAGGCCTCGGCTCGGGGACCCCAAGAACCCACTTGGTGCTCTACCTCACTGTGGCTGGTACCTAAGGTGTAAGACAAAGTCCCTTCACTTTTCCCTCTGCTTTTCTCAAACCGAAGGAGTCTTTCTTCATCGCCACTACAGCTAGGAATGTGCCAGCTCACACCTGAAGTCAGCATATCTAGAGCCCAAAGCCCACAGCGTACTACCTAGGTATCACTGCTGGTTATTCAGGGCCCAACCGCTCTTTGGTCAGGAGGTAATAAATCCTGCTAGGACTGGGGCCTTCCTTCAAGGCAGCAGGCTCCCTTTTGGCCAAGCGTGTGTCTAGAAATGTAATCCAGGAGCTAGGGCCTGGAACAGGGCCCTCATAGCTCTGCCCAGTGCCCTCTCCTACTGTGGCTGAACTGCTATCCAAGAGGCAAGACAAAGTTCTCTTTACTCTTCACTCTCCACCCCTTAATCAGAAGGAAGGAGACATTGTCATTGCTACAAGCTGCACTGCCTAGTGTTAGGGGAGGGACAGTGCGAGCGCTCCTTTAGCTGCCCTGACTGGTGTCTTCCTAGGTCACGTGCCACTTTAGTCCTGTGGCTCTGAACACAGCCAGCCAACATTGCCTAGGAATTGCAGTTCTTGTGTCCTAGACTGCCTTTCAAGTTTACCTATGACCCCAGAGCACTTTGGGCCCCAGTGGTAAAGCTTGCCAAGAAACTTGAGGTCCAGCCAATGGGATGAGTGGTTCCCCTCTGGCTAGGTCTGATGCAAGTTCTCCCTCTGTGCACTGGCACTGGCTGAGCCCAGCACGGCTTTTCTCTCTGCTATGACAAGGCAGTACCGAGTTCAATATAAAGTCCCCCAGTCACTGCTCTCCCTCCTCCAAGTGCACAGACTCTCCACATTACAAGGCTGCTGCCGGAGGATGGGAGAGGCGTGGTGTCATCATTATAAGATTTTCTCTCCTGCCCTCCTCAATGCCTCTTTCAATGATATGAAGTTAAAAACAAGTACTATGATTGCTCACCTGATTTTTGGTTCTTATGATGGTGCTTTTCTGTGTGCAGATAGTTGTTAAAATTTGGGTTCCTGTGGGGGGTACGAACGATGTAGGCTTGTAGTCTGCTGGTTTTCTCCATCCACCAATCTTTTTTTCTTTAATTTTATTTTATTTTATTTATTTTATTTTTTTTTTTTTGTTTTTTTTGAGACGGAGCCTCGCTCTGTGGCCCAGGCCGGAGCGCAGTGGCCAGATCTCAGCTCACTGCAAGCTCCGCCTCCCGGGTTCACACCATTCTCCTGCCTCAGCCTCCTGAGTAGTTGGGACTACAGGCGCCCGCCACCTCGCCCGGCTAGTTTTTTGTATTTTTAGTAGAGACGGGGTTTCACCGTGTTAGCCAGGATGGTCTCGATCTCCTGACCTCGTGATCTGCCCGTCTCAGCCTCCCAAAGTGCTGGGATTACAGGCTTGAGCCGCCGCGCCCGGCCTTCTTTAATTTTATAATCTGCACGCTATCATGTCCCAGCCACCAGGAAATCTTCCATTGGTGGCAGTGGTGATGGTAATGGCAGCAGCAGCAGCAGCAGCAGGGTCCACAGGCACCTAAAAGTTTGTAGAATGGAAACTTTCTTCTCTCCTCAGAGAACCTATGGTCCCAAGAAGATGGATCAACTCAAATAGGAATTGATTTTTTTTTTCTCTTTCCTCCTACTGCTTGGCCCCAGATGTGGGTGCAATTATGAGACTTCTGTGGCAAACTATGATAACAAAAATTCCAGCTTTCTGCCTAAAAAGACAAAAATAGGGCCGACGAACTGGAAAGGACCACAAAGATCATAGAAAGGAAGGAGCTCAGGAAAGTGACCACATGAAGTTGTTTATGAGCTCATGGACTCACTGAGAACTAAACTATAGGACAGACCACTGCTCAGGTCCCAGACTGGCCAATGGATGGTGCATACATGAAACAGATTCAACTAGCATTTCAATACCTTTGAAAGCAGAACTAACATTGAAACCACAACCCATAGAAAAAAGGTCAGAACTTACAGCCTGTATCCAAATGAGTGAATTGCCTACTAAAGCAAGAAGACCAACATTATCCATAGGATTTAAACAAGACCTAGAATCTCATAACATATTGTCATATTGTTCAAACTTTCCAGGATATAATCCAAAAGTAATAAGCATATAAAGAATCAGAAAAATCTCAATTTAAGTAAGAAAACATAATTAACAGACACAAACATCAAGATTACACACATATTGCAAGTATCTGAGACAGATTATAATGCAGCTAATGCAAAAGTGCTCCAAGAAGAATGGCAAACACACTTAAAGCAAACAGAAAGATAGAAAATCTCAACAACAACAAAAAAATAGAAAATAGAAAGAAGAACCAAATGGAAATTTGGGGGCTAATAAATACAATAGCCAAAATTTTAAAACTCACTGAAAGAGCTTAATAGCAAATAAAGATGGCAGATGAATGCATGAGTGAACTTGAAGATAGATCAATAGAAATTGCTTAACAATAGAAAGAAAAAAATTAACAATATAATTGAGTGGAGCCTCTGGGACCTAAGGTGCTATACCAAAAAGCCTAACATTTGTGTCATAGGAGTCTCATCAGGAAAGGAAAAAGGGTGTGGAGCTAAAAAAATATTTAAAGAAATAGCAACTAAAAATTTCCTACCTTTGGTAAAAGACATAAAACTTACGGATTCGAGAACCAGTAAGCCCCAGTCCCAAAAGAAATACATGCCCAAACACATCATAATCAAATTGCTGAAAACAAAAAACTAGGCCAGGCGGGGTGGCTCACACCTGTAATCTCAGCACTTTGGGAGGCTGAGGTGTATGGATCATCTGAGGTCAGGAGTTCAAGACCAGCCTGGCCAACATTGTGAAACCCCATCTCTATTAAAAATACAAAAATTAGCCGGGCTTGGTGGCGGGCACCTGTAGTCCTAACTGCTTGGGAGGCTGAGGCAGGAGAATGGCATGAACCCAAGAGGCAGAGGTTGCAGTGAGCCGAGATTGTGCCACTGCACTCCAGCCTGGGTGACAGAGCAAGACTTCATCTAAAAAAAAAAAAAAAAAAAAAACTAAAGACAAGGAACAACAGTGCATTGCTTATAGGGGAATAATGATTCAAATAATTTCAGATTTCTCACTGGAAACCATGGAGGCCCAAAGTAAAATGACATTTTTTACAGGGCTGAAAGAAAATACTGTCAACACAGAGCTAAATATCCAGTAAAAATATCCTTCAGAAATGACAGGTTGTTTAAAAAATAAATAAATAAAGGACATCTCAGGCAAGAAAACCCATGAGAATTTACTGCCAACAGACCTACTCTAAAAGAATTGCTAAAAGAAATTCTTTAGACAGAAGGAAAATGATACCACAAAGAAATGTGGAACATTAAGAATGAAGAAAGAGCAATAGAAATGTTAAATATCTGGTGAAGTATAATTGACAAATCTTCTCCTCTTGAGTTCTTTAAAATATGTGTGACAACCAAAAGCAAAAATTATAACAATATCTGATGAGGTTTTTATTGTATGTAAGCGTATTAGATAAGACAGCTACGACATAGATTGTGGAGAATAAAGAGATGCATATGGTGGCAAGATTCCACATTTCACTTTGTGCCAGGGGTCCCTACAACCACACTTAGGCTCATTGATTTGCTAGAAAGATTCACAGAACTCAGAAAAGCTGTTAATGATTATGGTTACAGCTTATTACAGCAAAAGGATACAGATAAAATCAGCAAAGGTAAAAAATGCGTGGGGCAGAGTTCAGGAGAAACCAAGAAAGCTTCAAATTGTCTTCTTAATTTTCCCCGCAATGATGTGTGAAAACACATATGGCTGACTGCCAACCAGTGCCAGGATTTGGTGTCCAGGATTTGTATTGGGGGTTGGCCACATAGGCATGAAACATCCATATGACAAACCTTACTCAGTCTCCAGCTTCTACAGAGGTCAAATGGATACAATGTGGACAAGGCCCCAGTCATAAATCACATTGTTGGCATAAACTATCTGGCAAGGCCCAAGGCCTAGGTATACAAAGATACTTCTATCAAACAGGATATTCAAAGGGCTTAGAGATTACCTCCCAGAAGCTGGTCAAAGGCCAGTCCTTTTTTGGGAATGTTCAGGTCTTAAACATTCCAAGCCTGCTGAATTAATCCTTTACTGAACGTACTTGAAGAGGTATAATATTGATTCTAAGTAGAATGTAATGAGTTATGTTATTATATATTATTATGATGTTATTATAATCCCTGGATCAACTACTAAAAAGACATACCAAAAAATGGTCAAAGACACAATGAATAAATTAAATAGAATACTAAAATTTGTTCAACTATCCCCAGAAAAGAAGCTGAAAGGGAAACAGAGAAATACATATCAGAGGGGAAAAACAGAACACATATAATAAAATGGTAGGCTCAAATTTAGATATTTCAATAATTACATGTGAATGCTAAATTAAGTGTAAATATGCTAACTATGTCAATTAAAAGAGATCAGAATGGATATAAATGGATTTAGAAGTCAAGAAAAACATGAGATCACATGCTGCCTACAAGAAATTCACCACAAATATAATGATATAGGTAGGTTAAGTAACATAATGGAAAGAATATACCATGCAAACACGAATTAAAAGAAAGCTTGCATGGCTTTATTAGTAACAAAGTAAATGTTAGAGCCAGGGATAAAGAGACATTATACAATGATAAAAAGGTCAGTTCACCGAAAACACATAACAATACTAAATGTGTATGCACCTAACAACAAAGGTGGCTGGGCACAATGGCTCACACCTATAATCCCAGCACTTTGGGAGGCCAAGGTGGGCAGATTACCTGAGCTCAGGAGTTTGAGACCACCTTGGGCAACGTGGCAAAACCCCATCTCTACGAAAAACACAAAAATTAGCCAGCCATGGTGGCGCACACCTGTAATCTCAGCTACTTGGGGGGCTAAAGGCGGGGGGATCACTTGAGTCTGGAAAGTTGAGGCTGCAGTGAGCTGTGTTCACACCACTGCACTCCAGCCTGGGTGACAAAGTGAGACCTTGTCACAAAACAAACAAATAAACAAGTAAAAAACACAAAGCTGGCCGGGCACGGTGGCTCAAGCATGTAATCCCAGCACTTTGGGAGGCCGAGACGGGCGGATCATGAGGTCTGGAGATCGAGACCATCCTGGCTAACACGGTGAAACCCTGTCTCTACTAAAAATACAAAAAAAAAAAACTAGCTGGGCGAGGTGGCGGGCGCCTGTAGTCCCAGCTACTCGGGAGGCTGAGGCAAGAGAATGGTGTAAACCCAGGAGGCGGAGCTTGCAGTGAGCTGAGATCTGGCCACTGCACTCCAGCCTGGGCGACAGAGCGAGACTCCATCTCAAAAAAAAAAAAAACAAAAAAACAAAAAAACAAAAAAACCACAAAGCTTCATGAACTAAAAAGTGAGAGAACTAAAAGAAGAAATAGATACATCCAAAATTATAGAGACTTCTATACTCCTCTCTCATTAATCAACAAAACTAGTAGATATAAAATTCGCAAGGATATAGAACTGAACAATACTATCAACCAACTAAATCTAATTTCATTATAGAACATTTCATTCAACAGGTAGATTGTACTTTTTTTTTCAGATACTTATGAAACATTCACCAAGATAGAGTACATTCTATAGATTTCAAAGAGTTGAATCATGCAAAGTATGTTCCCTGACTGTAATGGAATTGAGCTAGAAATCAATAATAGAAAGATAGCAGGAAAATCTACAAACACTTGAAAATTAAACAATATACTTCTAATAATCCATAGGTCACAGAGGAGTTATCAAGGGAAATTAGAAAATATTTTTAACTGAATAAAATAAAACCACAATATAGCAAAAATTATGGAATGAAATTAAAGGGAAATGTAAAGCATTAAATGCTCACATTAAGAAAGAAGGTCTCAAATTAGTTCATTTAAGCTTCTACCTGGAACAAAATAAATCCAATGCAAGCACAAGGAAGAGGATTAAAAAGTTAAAAGCAACAATCAATGAAACGGAAAAAAGAAAAATAATAGAGAAAATTAGTGAAACAAAGAGGTCGTTCCCTTTAAGAGATCAATAAGATTGATAAGTCTCCATCAACACTAAAAAAGAAGATCAATAAAATGGATAAACCTGACATGGTTTGGATTTGTGTCCCCACTTAAATCTCACGTAGAATTGTAATCCCCATGTGTTGGAGGAGGAGCCTGGTGGGAGGTGATTAGATCAAGAGGATGGATTTCGTCCTTGCTGTTCTCGTGATAGTGAGTGAGTTCGCAAGAGATCTGCTTGTTTTAAAGTGTGTGGCACCCCCGGCCCTCGTTCTCTCTTCCTCCTGCTCCAACCATGTAAGGCATGCCTCCTTCCTCTTCTTCTTCCACCATGATTGAAAGTTTCTTGAGGCCTCCTCAGCCATGCGTCCTGTATAGCCTGCAAAACTGTGTAAGCCAATTAAACCTTTTTTCTTTATAAATTACCCAGTCTCAGGTAGTTCTTAATAGCAATTAGAGAACAAACTAATACAAACTTCTAGCAACACTAACAAAGGAAAAAACAGAGAAGTCATAAATTACCAACATCAGGAATAAAAAGGGTGACACACCGTAGAAATTAAAAGAATGATAATAGGATATTACACATGATTTTACACACATAAATTCAATAACAGATAAAATGGAGCACTTCTGCAAACTGCAAACTAACAACTCACTCAAGATGAAATAGATAACCTGGAAAAAATTGAATTAGGAGTTAAAATCACCTGAAAAAGAAATCTTCAGGCTCAGAGTATTTAATTGATTAATTCTACCAAAACAATTAAAGAAGAAATGGCCAGGCATGGTGGCTCACCTCTGTAATCTCAGCACTTTGGGAGGCCAAGGCTGGCAGATCACTTGAGGTCAGGAGTTTGAGATCAGCCTGGCCAACATGGTAAAGCCCTGTCTCTACTAAAAATACAAAAATTAGCTGGGCATGGTGGCACACACCTGTAGTCCCAGCTACTAGGAAGGCTGAGGCAGGAGGATCGCTTGTAACCCAGGAGGCAGAGGTTACAGTGAGCCAAGATCACACCACTGCACTCCAGCCTGGGTGACAGAGAGAAACTCTGTCTCAAAAAAATAAAAATAAATAAATAAATTAATTAAAGAATAAATAACACAGATTCTTTCTTTCTTTCTTTCTTTCTTTCTTTTTTTGTGACAGAGTCTTGCCCTGTCGCCCAGGCTGGAGTGCGGTGGCGCAATCTTGGCTCACTGCAAGCTCCACCTCCCAGGTTCATTCCATTCTCCTGCCTCAGCCTCCCGAGTAGCTGGGACTACAGGTGCCCGCCACCACACCTGGCTAATTTTTTTGTATTTTCAGTAGAGACAGTGTTTCACTGTGTGAGCCAGGCTGGTCTCAATCTCCTGACCTCGTGATCTGCCCACCTCGGCCTCCCAAAGTGCTGGGATTACAGACATGAGCCACCTCACCTGGCGAAATAACACAGATTCTAAATACACTTTCCCAGAAAATAAAAGAGAAGGGAATACTTCCCAACTTATCAGGCCAGCATTACTCTGATACTAAATGGAGACAAAGACATTACAAGAAAATAAAATGATATGCCTTATGAATATTTTTGCAAAAATACTCAATAAAATACTAGCAAATTTAATCCAACAAGATATAAAAAAGAATAGCATACTGGTTCAATGCATAAATGTCAATCAATGTAATCCATCATTATGACATTCTAAAGAAGAAAACCACATGATCCTATCAACGTATGCAAAAATATCATTTGGCAAAATTCAATATTCATTCATGATTTTAAAAACTCTCAGCAAGCCAAATAGAGTGGAACTTCCTTAACCTAATAAAAGGTATTGTCAGTGGACTAAATTGTGTTACCTCAAAATTTGTATAGGGCCCTAATCCCCAGTACCTCAGAATGTGACTGTGTTTGAAGATAGAACCTGTAAAGAGGTGACTAAGTCAAAATGAGGCCGTTAGGGTGGACCCTAATCCAACTAATCCAATCTGACTGGCGTCTCTATGAGAATAGGAAATTTGGAGAAACAAAGAAGCACCAGAGATGAGCCCGAAGAGAGGAAAGACCATATAAGGACATAGCAAGAAGGAGGCCGTCCACAAGCCAGGAAGAGAGGCTCCGAAGAAAATAAACCTGCCTACACCTGGTTCCTGGACTTCTAGGCTCCAGAAATGTGAGAAACAAACTTCTGTTATTTAAGTCACTCAGCTGACGGTACTTTGTTATGGCAACCTTAGCAAACTAATACAAGTACCTACAAAATATCTACAGCTAGCATTATGTTTAGGGTTGAAAGCCTGAATGCTTTTTCTCCTAAAATCAAGAATAAGGCAAGAATGTCTGCTATCACTGCTCTAGTGCATATAAAGAGGAGAGTTCAGGTGATTTATCAAGGTAGCCCATTCCAGAGATGTTATCTCCTCAGCTCGATACCTCCCAAGACCAACTACACACACATACACACACACACATACACACCTGTTATCTGAATGTCTTAGCTAAAACTAATTTTCACCCACAATATCAAAATAGTTGCCTCAATTCACTTTGAGTGTCCAGAAGCAGCTTGGGCGTAACGAGGAAAGGAGACAGGGAATCAAATTAGCAGCAGGATTATGAAGTCTGCAAGAAAGAAAACTTAAAAAGGAAAGAAGAATTTCAGGGTGCTCATATATGAAAATTACAGCCTGCACATCACTGCCATCTTATGAAGGGTCAGGGTGCATTTGATGGAGCTTTCTAACCATTATGTTCTCTGGTCATAATAGAATATCTGTATTCTAATTAAAAAGGAGAAAAGGATGATTATTTAAAAAGCATAAAGCTTCTTAGAAACCTCAGTTTCTGGCATTTATTTGAAGGTTTCTACTCTCTCCACATATAATGTATCTGAGCAATTTAGAACTATACCTAACAGGCTCCACTTCACGCCTACTCTTGCAAGAAAAGGGTTTCATGCAAAATGTGAAAATTGCAGCTGGAGCCATTATGTAAGCTACTTAACCTATAGTAGGGGAGGTCTACATGCTATATATTGCTCTGGAAAAAAAAAATGATTCAAAAGAAAATAAGGATTATGTTCCAAGGCTGTTTTCCCCTGAGGCTTTTTAAACAATGCCTTTATCTATTCCCCATTTTCCAATTGTCTTTTCCAGAGATGTGGCAATAATTTAGTAGTATTATGTGCTGTCACTTCTGCATTAGTAAACACCAGGACCTGCTGAGTAATTACAGAATAACCTCATAATAAAATGCAGTGAAGAGCTCTAATTAAATGTTAATGTTGCTTAAAACTATCCTACTTTAAAATGAAAATTTTCCATCCATGTATCCTAATGAGTTATCAGAATGCATTACTCCCAAATAAAATGTACAAATGAGAAGGTAAACATAAAATATTACCACCAGTAGGCATGTGTGTGGAAACATTTATAATCAAAATTAATATACTACATTAAAATTACTGAAATATAAATGCATACCAAAATGCTGTAACAACAATGCGGGAGGATTTTTATGAAAGCTCATGCTTCACTTTAAAAGGGAAAAATGCCAAATTATTCTTCAGTCACGTAGTAGGCAATAAAGGTTAAGGCTGCTTCTGAACATGAGACTAAAGCAAGTTAAACTAAGAACATCTGCAACTTCTGTAAAATAATAGAACTAAAAAACCTCACTGTCTAATTGAGGAAACAAGGCCTTCCATTTACTTTATTCTTTAAAAATCTGCCAGGAAAGGGTTCCCCTCCCAGATTATATTGCTCTACTGTCTTGACCCACACAGCATCCTTCTGGCATTTACTGTGCTGACCTAGGTAGACGTGGTGAAAATCTATTGCTCACAGGTATCTATATAAACCCATTATTGTTACAGTCTCGGCTCACTGCAACCTCCGCCTCCTGTGTTCAAGCGATTCTCCTGCCTCAGCCTCCCAAGTAGCCGGGATTATAGGCGCCCGCCACCACGTCCGGCTAATTTTTTACATTTTTGGTAGAGATGGGGTTTCACTACATTGGCCAGGCTGGTCTCAAAATCCTGACCCCAAGTGATCCCCCCACCTCGGCCTCCCAAAGTGCTGAGATTACAGGCGTGAGCCACCGCACCCTGCCCAACCCATTTCAGTTTTCATATCACAGGAAGAAAGTCACAATCTTTCCTCCTTCCTTTACATTGCCAGAACAAACAAGTCAATCCATTTAGTCTTTGGAAAAGACCTATCCCCCAACTCTTCTGCCATTATCTGCTGAAATCTGCTGTACATTCTTCTCACATTTCTGTCAAACCACTTATATTGCTACTTCTCATAGGCCTAATTAATATTCTTTCATGTAATCAGTTTTAAAATACAATCACAAACCTAGCATAGTATTGCCTAAAGAATTCTGCAATATGTGTTTCTGTTTTGTACTTCCTGTTAGCTTACTCTTTTTCTCCAAGATGAAGAACTAACAAAAGCTTTATCATTGACAAATTTGAAATCTTTGTTTCCATTACCAGGCTCTTGTGTTATTAGGGATACGTGCCCACTTCACTGACCTGAGTCCTGGATATCTCCCACACTTGACCTTCTACGCAGTGGAACCCCTCACACCCACTTATAGTACAAGCTGTTGATGCTGCTATTGATAAAGGTATTTGTTTACTACTGACTGTGATGAAATATGTTGGGAACTTTTCTTCCCAGTTTACACCAAATACCTAGAAGAGGTGACTTCTAGCGTTCCTCAGATTCTCTTTGGCCATGGCTATATATCTTTGGAAAAAGACTAGATGCTGTGTGAACTTCTGCTGAACAGCTTGTACAGCCCGAGAAGAGAGGGAGGGAAGGCAAGGAGGCATCCAGGGCCTGGCTCAGACATCTCATGTTCACTCCCATCACTGGGAACTTCACATCTGTGTGCAAGGGATTGTGTGTGTCATGAAGAACCAACATGGCACTGACCACCAATCAGTCACCAGACACCAAAAACAGTTGTTGGCAATGGCGAGACCTCCCCTGCTGCCCCTTGGAGAACAGGAAATAGATTCCCTTGACAGTTTTCAGGAGGATAATACTTCAGGACACAAGCTTTGGAGTCAGACAGACTTGAGTTTGCATCTCAGCTCTGATGCTTGCTAGTTGTGCCCCCTTGAGCAGTTTGCTTAATCTCTCTGAGCCTCCATTTCATCATCTATTCATTGAGAATAATGCTCACCTCATAAGATTATTGTGAGAAATAGGTGAGCAATATATGACAAGCACTTGGCATGCTGAGTGATTCAAGTATTTAATTAGTGGAAGCTGCTATTATTACTACTATAGCCTCTATTAATGGTGTCTTTCCCTGCAAGTAGCAACACCTCCTGGCTTCTGTAATAACAATGATGTTCTTACCTTGAAAAACTTTCAAGTCATCCTTGCCTCTCCCTCAGTCCCCACATCCAAAGATGTATTATCAATCCATCCTCTCCTTTGCATCTCCATAGCCACTCCTCTAGTTTATATCTTCACTAACTCTCACCTTGACCTTCACTCAGTAAATGTTTATTAAAGCACCTACTATGTGCTGAGCATGATGTAAAATACAAACATGTAAAATATCTCAAAATATGTATAATCTGGTGGTGCGGCAGGGAAATACAGACATTTAGACAGGTAACCAGAATGCAAGGCCAAATGAAACAGCATGGAATATTTAGAAAGGTTTCACATACATATGATTCAACAACAACCAAAAAAGATGTACAGGAAGGTTTCACAGAGGCCTTGCCCCTTGA
>NW_012102499.1:1001715-1004660 GCF_000951045.1 Mandrillus leucophaeus
CATTTTAAGGGGTTTGTTCTTTATTTTGTGGGCAATGGAGATGCCTTAAAAATTTCTGAGAAGGCAATAATTAACATTATATCTGACGGTCTGAGAGTTGAAGAGTAATGTGGATGTCCTCTTTACTGACCTCCTGCACCCTGCCTCTGCCTCTTCCCTTCCATTCATGACAACCACTCTATGACTAATATCTCCAATATGGATCAGAGGAGCTGCTCAAAACGTTGACCTATAGAATACAACCTAGATCCCTCTGTTTGGCATCCAAGCTGGGAAGATCAGACCCTGGCTTGTGCCACATTTGTGCCTTTGCTCAAGCTGTTCCTTCCACCAGTAATATTATTTCCTACTGTTTTCAGACAGAATCCAATTTATCCTTTAAGACCAATGCCCATGCTGCTTGTCTTATGATGTCTCCCCTCCACTGAACCCCTGCTGTTTATGCCTCTAGCATGTCACGGTGGTCAACCTCTATTCTAAATAATGTTGTTTATAGCTCCTCTAGTAGACTGTAATGACCTGAGGTCAATTTTTGTGGCTTTCACATTACATGGCACAGAAAAGAATTTTAAGGGGGTATGAGGGAAAATCTATAAAGCAAGAGAGAAAAACACTAGGCTTACATGGGAGAAGGGAGAGAGACAGTCTGGAAGAGAAGGGGGGTTTGGAGAGCAAAAACTCTTATTGAAAGGAGAATTGGTCACTTGATGTGGGTGTGCATTGTGAAACAGATGGATTTCCCCCCACCCCAATTCCTTACAGAGTCTCCATCTCCATTATACTCCCATACATGCTAATTCTCTGAAATTCCCATGAGGCATTAGATGGGAAGGATGGTTATTGGGTGGCAAAAATCATAATCATAGTTAACATCTGTTGAAGATATACCTGATGCCTGGCGCTGGGCTACAGTACAGGCTTTCAGTATTCCATATATTATGTTCTTTTTCAGTCCTGAAATACATGTCTTTCTGTTGGTATAATGTGGCCATTTAGGTGTTCTTTTAATCTGAAATGTTATTCAGAGATTTATCCAGAGGATTATATGCTGCATTAAAACAATGAGTCCAGTCAGGGAGCATTCGTTTAGAAAGTTACTAACCCTATCCCTCCTCTGTTTAAGACCCATGTTAAGACCTTTACTTAAGACTCAGGCACTTATACAACTGTAGTTTTAATTCCAACTTTCTGGCTTACTAATGAGGAAAAACAACTTTTATTTTGATTTTGAAAACATCTATTAAATTCCTATAAAATATCTTGGTTTTTAAAAAATATATCTGAGATAATCTTTCCCTACACATATTTTTAAAACCTTTTCCTTTTTTAAAAAATTTTTTATTTCCATAGGTTTTTGGGGGGAATGGGTGATGTTTGGTTACATGAGTAAGTTCTTCGCTGGTGATTTGTGAGATTCTGGCGCACCCATCTCCAGAGCAGTATACACTGAACCCAATTTGTAGTCTTTTATCCCTCACTCCCTTCCCACCCTTTCCCCTGAGCCCCCAAAGTCCATTGTATCATTCTTATGCCTTTGCATCCTCATAGCTTAGCTCCCACTTATAAGTGAGAACATACGATGGACAAACAACTTTTTTATGTCGTTGGTCATTTATATTTGCCCCCTAGTCTATCAGAGTCACTGATGAAAACTGGCAAAGGGAGAAGGAGAACACAGAGAGGAAGAGGGGAGGTGCCCAGGACTAATCCCAGCCCTTGGCATGGAGCCTGCCTGCCTCCCTTTTCCCAGGACTCAGTTCTGCCTCCTTCCTTCCCCTCTATTCCTCCAGAGCCAGCCCCAACCTTTCCTAAGATCTTTATTTTATCTAAAAACTTCCCAATAATTCTACTTGGAGATACTTAAGCCAGGAGGACAAAGGATCCACAGTCACAAGTCTGGCATACTCGCAAGTGAAACAACACCCAGAGACAAAATTTATTTTTAAATAAAATATGGAGATTTCTGGTTACATGAAATAAATATGCAAATTACCAGTATTCTCAATGGGCTTCGATGTGTGCAGTTAGTAGCCAGGCCCTTTGCTGAGAACTCTACTTGCAATATCTATTTCAGTCCTCATGGAGGGAGGTACCGAATAATTACTATCTATCTCATTTAGCAATGGGAAGGGTAGGAAGTTACCCTGGGTAGATGGTGCAGGACATTGAGAGTCCTGTTTTAATTTTGATACAAGGAAAAGAGATTTTGCTGTATGCCCTTAGTTAGCTTAAGTAGGAAAGGAAGAATCTCCCTTCTTATTTTAATCAATATATGACTGATTTAAAGGAGCCTGAGAGGCCTTTAGCACTAACAAGGCCCAATCTCTAGGAATTTAAGAATGACAGTGAGGCTAGCACTGTGAGGAGCCTGATGTATGATACCACCAGGGCGTTGAAAGAACACGGCTTATATCACATCTCACACCCTGCCTAGAGAAAGCCACTTTTATTCTAGGCCAAATTCCAAAGGGAACCTGGCAATGGACTTGTTATAATGTTAAAGTTAAATAAAATTGTTCCCAGTAATACACTTTCCTGCTTTTGAAATCTTTATTGTTTGTTATTACAAAAGCAAATAAAACACACAGAGACTGTTGCTGTGTACACCTGCAGTTCTTATTGCAAGCTCCCCCAACCCTCCCTGAGGGCTTTCTCTGGCAGCAGAAATTAGTTCACTACTGTACAGGGCAGGCAGGCGCTGCCAGGCTGGAAGCCAATCCCTGTTCCCCCCATAACGAATGGGAGATGGAGGGTAAATTGCTCCTCGGGTGGGACAACCTGAGGTGTATTCTACGCAGTTTTCAGAGGCCCCCAGTGGGATGCAGATCCGGTTGCCCCCAGCAGTGACCTGCTCTGAACTACTTTCCTTCCTTTCCCTCTCCCTTCATGTCTGTCTTTCAGGGCTTCCTGGGATCACCTCCCAAATAAACTACTTCTGCATAAAT
>NW_012102499.1:1006610-1009456 GCF_000951045.1 Mandrillus leucophaeus
AACATGTAAAATATCTCAAAATATGTATAATCTGGTGGTGCGGCAGGGAAATACAGACATTTAGACAGGTAACCAGAATGCAAGGCCAAATGAAACAGCATGGAATATTTAGAAAGGTTTCACATACATATGATTCAACAACAACCAAAAAAGATGTACAGGAAGGTTTCACAGAGGCCTTGCCCCTTGAGGGGAAACTTGAACAATGAATAAAAATAAGAAAAAAAAGGCATTACAGTCTGAGAAAACAGCATGAGCAAACACAAGAGCTCAAGAATTATGTCACATGGAGAAAATGCTAAGTTATACAGTGGGACCAGAGTGGGTGGGGAGGACAGAGTCACAGCTGAAGTCGGAAGCAGTCGATCAGGGGAGTGGAGTGCTTCCAATTCCCCTTCAAGGTGGATTCCTCCTGCCTCAAGGTGGATTCCGCTTCAAATTCCGCCCCCACCCCTAAAGGCTGTACAGCTATAGACAAATTACTTACCTTCCCTGAGACTCATTTGTAAAATGCAGACAACGAAATACCTACTTCATGCTGTTCTTGAGGGGATTAAATGAAATAATATAGGTAAAGCACTTTACACAATGCCTAGACTATAGCAGGCACTTCACAGATGGTAGTTACTGTTTTTCTAGGAAGCTGTTGTGGACTGAATATTGGTGATTCACAAAAATGTATATGTCAAAACCCTAACCCACAGTCTGGCTTTATTTGGAGATGGGGCCTCTATGGAACTAAGGGTAAATGAGGTCATAGGGTGGGACCCTGGAGTCTTGATTCAAAAGGATTAGTCTTTATAAAAAGAACCCCAGAGAGCTTGCTCTTTCTCTCCATGAGTGCCACCCAGTAAAGGCCACATAAGCACACAGTAAGAAGGCGGCCATTTGCAAGCCATCTGCCCTCGCCAGAAACTGAACTGGCCAGAATCTTGAACTTCTAGCCTCCGTAACTGTGAGAAAATAAATTTCTGTTGTTTAAACCCCAAGTCTATGGTATTTTATTATGACAGCTCAAGCTGACTAGTACGGAGGCCTTGTACTAGGCCTCTAGTACATTTTAAGGGGTTTGTTCTTTATTTTGTGGGCAATGGAGATGCCTTAAAAATTTCTGAGAAGGCAATAATTAACATTATATCTGACGGTCTGAGAGTTGAAGAGTAATGTGGATGTCCTCTTTACTGACCTCCTGCACCCTGCCTCTGCCTCTTCCCTTCCATTCATGACAACCACTCTATGACTAATATCTCCAATATGGATCAGAGGAGCTGCTCAAAACGTTGACCTATAGAATACAACCTAGATCCCTCTGTTTGGCATCCAAGCTGGGAAGATCAGACCCTGGCTTGTGCCACATTTGTGCCTTTGCTCAAGCTGTTCCTTCCACCAGTAATATTATTTCCTACTGTTTTCAGACAGAATCCAATTTATCCTTTAAGACCAATGCCCATGCTGCTTGTCTTATGATGTCTCCCCTCCACTGAACCCCTGCTGTTTATGCCTCTAGCATGTCACGGTGGTCAACCTCTATTCTAAATAATGTTGTTTATAGCTCCTCTAGTAGACTGTAATGACCTGAGGTCAATTTTTGTGGCTTTCACATTACATGGCACAGAAAAGAATTTTAAGGGGGTATGAGGGAAAATCTATAAAGCAAGAGAGAAAAACACTAGGCTTACATGGGAGAAGGGAGAGAGACAGTCTGGAAGAGAAGGGGGGTTTGGAGAGCAAAAACTCTTATTGAAAGGAGAATTGGTCACTTGATGTGGGTGTGCATTGTGAAACAGATGGATTTCCCCCCACCCCAATTCCTTACAGAGTCTCCATCTCCATTATACTCCCATACATGCTAATTCTCTGAAATTCCCATGAGGCATTAGATGGGAAGGATGGTTATTGGGTGGCAAAAATCATAATCATAGTTAACATCTGTTGAAGATATACCTGATGCCTGGCGCTGGGCTACAGTACAGGCTTTCAGTATTCCATATATTATGTTCTTTTTCAGTCCTGAAATACATGTCTTTCTGTTGGTATAATGTGGCCATTTAGGTGTTCTTTTAATCTGAAATGTTATTCAGAGATTTATCCAGAGGATTATATGCTGCATTAAAACAATGAGTCCAGTCAGGGAGCATTCGTTTAGAAAGTTACTAACCCTATCCCTCCTCTGTTTAAGACCCATGTTAAGACCTTTACTTAAGACTCAGGCACTTATACAACTGTAGTTTTAATTCCAACTTTCTGGCTTACTAATGAGGAAAAACAACTTTTATTTTGATTTTGAAAACATCTATTAAATTCCTATAAAATATCTTGGTTTTTAAAAAATATATCTGAGATAATCTTTCCCTACACATATTTTTAAAACCTTTTCCTTTTTTAAAAAATTTTTTATTTCCATAGGTTTTTGGGGGGAATGGGTGATGTTTGGTTACATGAGTAAGTTCTTCGCTGGTGATTTGTGAGATTCTGGCGCACCCATCTCCAGAGCAGTATACACTGAACCCAATTTGTAGTCTTTTATCCCTCACTCCCTTCCCACCCTTTCCCCTGAGCCCCCAAAGTCCATTGTATCATTCTTATGCCTTTGCATCCTCATAGCTTAGCTCCCACTTATAAGTGAGAACATACGATGGACAAACAACTTTTTTATGTCGTTGGTCATTTATATTTGCCCCCTAGTCTATCAGAGTCACTGATGAAAACTGGCAAAGGGAGAAGGAGAACACAGAGAGGAAGAGGGGAGGTGCCCAGGACTAATCCCAGCCCTTGGCATGGAGCCTGCCTGCCTCCCTTTTCCCAGGACTCAGTTCTGCCTCCTTCCTTCCCCTCTATTCCTCCAG
>NW_012102499.1:1015101-1036698 GCF_000951045.1 Mandrillus leucophaeus
GTGGATTAATCCATTCATGGATGAATGGGTTAAAGGGTTAATGAACGTATGGGTTACCATGGGAGTGGAATGGGTTGCTTTATAAGAAGAGGAAGAGGGACCTGAGCTCGCACATTCACACACTCAGCCCTCTTGCTGTGTGATACCCTGCCTTGCCTCAGGACTCTTCAGAGTCCCCACCAGCAAGAAGGCTCTCACCAGATGTGGCCCCTCAACCTGGGACTTCATAGCCTCCACAACTGGAAGAAATAAATTTTTTTTCTTTATAAATTACCCAGTCCATTTTCCATTGTTATAAGCAATATAACAATGCCCACATATGAGTTTGCTGAGGCCTCAATACCAGGCTACCACAGACTGGGTGGCTTAAATAACAGAAATGTATTTTGTCACAATTCCAGAAGCTGGAAGTCCAAAATCAAAGTGTCAGCAGGGTTATTTCTTCTGAGGCCTCACTCTTTGGCTTATAGATGGCCATCTTCTCCACTTGTGTTTACACAGCCTTTCCTCTGTTGTGTGTTTGTCCTCATCTACTCCTCTTATAAGGACACCAGTCATATTGCATTAGGGTCTACCTATATGACCTTATTTTACCTTAATTACCTCTGTAAAGACTCTTTCTCCAAATACAATCACATTCTGAGGTACTGGGGTTAGAACTTCAGCATAGGAATTTGGGCGGGTACAAAATGCTGCCCCTAAGAGCCCATTATAATCAAAACAAAGTTATATCAAATGTTTATTGAAAACACATGCTTGTGTTGACTTAACCCAGCCAGTGAACAAGTCAAGCCTGGTAGGCTGTGGTGGGATATTTGCTCTGAATCTGCATAGGCTTGTCTTCCAGGGACACGTTTATATTCTGGTGCTCTAAAGCAGCTATCAGCATTAAGAGATTTGCCCAGTTAGGAATTTAGCATAGATTAATCCAGGCTCCTTCATTCTAACTATTTCTACTGCCCTCTAGGGTGACCAACTCATCTTGGTTTGTCCAGGACTGTCCTGGTTTTAGCACTGAAAGTCCCGCATCTTAGTACTTTTGTCTGGGCACACCAGGATGGTTGATTATCCTTAGTTTCTCATATTTGAGAAATGCGGGGGTTTGGGGGAATCAGGAGTAGATAGAAAGAGAGAGAACAGATGATCATTTTGTTTGTCAGGCTGGGTTGGATTTGATGATTTCTGAAACTGTTTCCAGTTTCATTAGTATAAAGAAACAAAGATGTTATCAACCCCTTGGATATTTACATCTGAAATTTAGTAGTTGGTGATGAGACCAAACATGATAAAAATAATAACTCTAGCAATATTCCAAGAGAAGCCAAAAGGAAGGTGAGAGAGCAGATAACTCCTTGAGAAAAGCTGTCCCCACACTTCCTGACAGAAGAGATCCTCTCTCCTTCTCCTGCCTCACTCACACACTCATGCTCCTCTCTGATTTCAGGTTATACTGGAAATCATCTGTTAGACTTGTCTGCATGCTTCTTTTTCTTACTAGATACCAAGTTCCTTGAGAGACTGGGTCTTATTCATCATTGAAGACCCTGGCACCAAACAGGTATAAATAATTACCTTTTTTCCTTCTATATTTTTTTCACAATACGTTGTGCTCCCAAAACCAGCATTACCTCCAGTGGGTATCAGGAGTGCCTGGAAAAGAACATTATTGAATGGGTGATCTCTTCCATAATAATCAAACTAATCCTATTACTAATAGAATTACTGATTAACGGTGCCCTTTCACCCCTTGAAGCCTAGCATTTGTAACAGATCTACACTGTGTCTTTCCATTTGATTCATGAAAGATCTACATTATTAGATCGTAGCCATTTCTTAGCCAAGAGTAATTCTGTTGCTTCAAGCTATACATCTATTCTAATAGATAGACGTGTTTTTTGTTTTTGTTTTTTACCCAATCTTGTCTGAGGTTTTCCAATGTTTTTGCTAGATAAGTCCAACATTTATTAAGCACCCACTGAATATTTTGCATGAATACCACTGATTTATTCAAAAAAATGGTGTCGAATATTTTAGGACTAATGACAGTGGCAGTGTGGTATTATACAGAATCTCTGCCTTCAAGCAATGTCTGATCTATTGAAGGAAATGAGACTTATATATACATGAAAAATAACTGATTATGGATCTTATGTAAAGCAGTATATTTAATGTGCCAGATGAGTAACATAGAAAATAAATTCTCTGAATTATAATTATTTTGTTTGTCTTGCCAATTATATACTGTGAGTATATTGAGAATATATTGTTTTATAACCTCAACACCTGCTTTTAAGTAGACACCTGATTTTTAACAAGCTTCCCAGATGAATTTTTTTTTTTTTGAGACAGGGTCTCCCTTTGTCACCCAGGCTGGAGTGCAGTGGTTTGATCTTGGCTCACTGCAACTTCTACCTCCCAGGCTCAAGCAATCCACCCACCTCAGCAGCCTCCTAAGTAGCTAGGACTACAGGTGCATGCCACTATGCACGGCTAATTTTTGTATTTTTTGTGGAGACAGGGTTTCACTATGTTGGTCAAGCGGGTCTCAAACTCCTGAGCTAAAACAATTCAGCCACCTTGGCCTCCCAAAGTGTTGGGATTACAGGCATGAGCCACCACACCCAGCCTTCCCAGGTGATTCTAATTATGCTGAAGTTTAAGAATCACTACTGTAGACAATAGGAAGAGATTAAAGGATTTGGGCAAGAGCATGGCATGATAGAGATATTTGATGAAGATTCATCTAGTGGAGCGCAAGATGGAGCAGGGCGTGGAGAAACTGAAGATAGAGGAGACAGAAACAAAGCTGATGCATTTTTCCATGCATGAGATAACACCAGAACATTAGGAATAGTATGAAGGAAAGAAGAGGTAGGCATGGAAAACATTGAGAAGGAGGAATCGCTGAACTTGCTGACTGACTGTTAGAGAAGAAGAGGGGGAATGAAAAATAACTTCAACATCTTTAACTTTAAAAACTAGAATAATACTAACAGTAACAGCTAACATATATTAATCACTGTGGCAGTCACTGTGACCTGGCTGCCTCTACAACCATGCCCAACTCTCTTCTCTCATCACAGAAGCTGGAAAACTAGATCATCACTTTCTTAGCCTCCTTCAAAGTCATGGGAGGACGTGTGACTTAGTCCTGGCAATAAGATGTAGAGAGAAATCTTTTGGAAGGCTCCCGGGAACCGGAAAAGCTTTTGCTTTCCTGATTAAAGAGACAGTTGATGCCGCCCCTGCCTTTCCCTCTTCTTTTTGCCTTGATCCCTGGAGCTGCAGCAGCCTGGTGACCTGTGATAGCCATGAAGATGAAAAGCTGACATGGTAAAGATGGCAGAAGGGAAAGAGAAAAGGACATGCAGTCTTTGGTGGCACCACTGAACTGCTGCGGCAAGGCTGGACTTCACACCTCCAGAATTCTAGTTATGTAAGATAATTATGAGCTGGGTGTGGTGGCTCATGCCTGTAATCCCAGCACTTTGGGAGGCCAAGGCAGGTGGATCACCTAAGGTCAGGAATTCGAGACCAACCTGACCAATATGGTGAAACCCCATCTCTACTATGTGGTGGCATGTGCGTGTAGTCCCAGCTACTCGGGAGGCTGAGACAGAAGAATTGCTTGAACCCGGGAGGCGGAGGTTGCAGTGAGCCGAGATTGCGCCACTGCACTCCAGCCTGGGCGACAAAGGGAGACTCCATCTCAAAAAAAAAAAAGACAATTAAATATATTTATTGCCTAAGCTGTTATTAATTGGTATTCTGTTACTTGCAGCCTATTACAACCAAACTGATACAAGCACTGACTACCTTCCAGGCATTGGCCTAAACATTTAATTCAATGCTTACAACAACTTGATGAGGGATGTGTTATTATTACACAGAGGAGATAAGGAAGACACCAAGAAGCCAAATAACTTATCCAAGTCCACACACCTGGTAAATAGCACAGCAGGGACTTAAAACCCAGCAGTCAGCCTCCAAAGCCTTCACTTGTAATCACTATATATACAGTTTCTCAATAATGGTGATAGCACAGATAGAAAATAAGGAAGTTGGGAACAGGTGTTAATAGCTGGAAATCCAAGTAGAAATATCCATCAGGCAGTTAGAAGTGCCAAGTCTGAGGCACAAGAATATAAAGGATATTATTTAGAACAAGGATCCATCTGCATTAAAATAAGGGTTTATTTAGAGCCTATAGCGGTTCCAAATCCTCTTATCTACAAGGTGAGTTGAATAGAACCGTAAATATATTGCATGGCCTGAATACTCTTTTGTTGACAAAAATGCCTTACTATCCCAAAGCTGGCTCCCTTGTTACTGCAAACGTTTAAGTTCTGGCCTGTGAATACAGTAATATCATTTAAAGGAATGCTGTGAAGTGGGGTCCAAGGCTGCCCTCCACTCCTGGCTGCCAGGGAAGATTTTTGGCTACGCATAGCAATTCTCCGTTGTAAGCCAATGCCAAACATAGCATCAATCTTCCAGCCAGCTGCCAGTTTGCAAGGCCGCGCTGACCCAACAAAGCTACCCAGAATCTGAAGTGGGCTTCCAGGGCTGTTGACTGTTCTATCACCTTCAACATCAGGGCAGCCTGTCCTCAGAAACGAGAACGGACGCTGTTTACCTTTATTCCACTGCTATTCAGAGTAAAAAGACAGATGTCCATGAGGACCAAAAAGGGAGAGGGAGGGGGAAACAGATAACATTAATTCCAAATAATAAAAATAATGGTAATAAGAGCTTGCCATTTTTGAGCACTCACCCTGTGCCAGGCTCTGTGTGGAGTGAATGCCTTTCATGCATTATCTCACTTGAAGCAAATTAATCTTGTGTCTGCTTCTATTTTAACAGACTCACAAGGTTTCTAAAGAAAATCATTGTTAATCACTGAAGATACTTTGGCACTTGCCAATTATTTTTGTCATTGTTGGTTTGCTTGGGGTTTTGTTTGTTTTGCTTTCTTTATTCAAAGGCCTAACAAAGGTTAGCTGGAATATTCCACTGATGCCCATGGACACTGCAATAATTTTCAAACAAGGCTGACAACCAGAGCAATAGCTCAGTCCTGTGGAAAACAGATTGGCCTACCTGGGAGAACTGAGAGGGCACATACATGAAAGGGAAATATCTATGAACTTCCTATCACCAACTTTGTCAGGTTGGTATTTACATAGTTCTAGAAATGGGGCCAACATAATCATTATTTATCCAATGCAAGGATATAAATGCTCAGTGGCATTGGAAAGGAACTTAAAAAGGGAAAGATGTCTACTTTACAGTCCTGGTATCAGTTAGAATATTTTGTACTTTCCTTGGTGATGAACTGCAATTAACCCAGTTCCGATCTGAACATGCTGATCTTCATCACAAATCACCAATGACACTGAAACAATTTCACGGTCATTAAATGCTTAAATGATGTTACAATCACCTAAACAACTAAAGTACACAAATTAAAGCTTTAATTTATAATCCTTTTGCAAAAGCACTCCTGTTAGAATTTAATTTAAGATTTCTCTAGACTCACACTCTAAGTCCAATCATTACAATTAATCCAGTCTCTCTAATCAAGGATGCATGTCTTTACTTACTCTCCCTAAAAGTAATGGAGACTATAAATGAATGAATTTCATTACTGTTCATGATTGTGGTCAATTGTTCTCAGTTTCTCGTTCTGGGGTCATTTCCCTCTGGGAGGCTGTTTGAAACATAAACAACCCTATATTTAGATACTACCAACAACAATAACAACAACAAAAGACAAAAAATACACATCAACCTTATTTCTGAGATAAGAATGAGACAAGCTGAGTCATCATTGAAGTGGTCAGCAGTCCAAGGCCACTCATCCTTCATAATTAGCAGCTGTGAAGGGCTTTGCCAAGCCCACTGGCCAAAGGGCAAGGGGTAAGAATCGCTCACGGCCTTAGAGAAGTAGTTCCCATGCATAAGTGGCTAAATCCAGACAGACCAGAATAAAACCTGCCAGTGCATCTGATCCAGTATTGAAAAGTGCACAAGCAGGAAAGTAGTTAGCAAGTCCCTTCATAATTCTGCAAAAGTTTATTCTTTGTCCCAACAGAAAATGAGGAAGTGTATTCCCTCCTAGACTTTAAACTCTGAGGATAAAGAGATACTCCTAGTGGAGTATCTGGCACATGATGGGAGATTAGTAAATGTTTGTTGAAACTAAAATTAACTAACATGTCCCATCATTGAATCTGCATAACAGCTTGACAGAGTAGGTATTGTTGTCCTATTCTGTAATAAAATTGAGGAATTGATCAGTTTGGCAACTTGTTAACAAAGGATAAAGCCAGGACTCAAACTCAGGTCTTTCTGGCTCCAAAGTTAGTGTTCTTTTCATTATGTCATGCTGCTGCAAACTACCTGCTTTTCTAACTTAAGAAAAGACCCTTTCTGTTTCTTTTCTAACTATAGAATGCACAACACTCTTCTATAAATGTAAAGCCTCCTTCTATTCCAAACCCCTTATTCTCTGCAGATGATCTCATAGTTCCTTTATTCAAAATGTGGTGGTGCTTCTACATTAACATCACTTCCTGTCTCTTCCCTATCTTGGCTTCCTTCACTGCTGTCACAGATTAAAAAGTGACCTTCCTCTATTTCAAGGTGAAAGCCCCTCTCTATGGCTCTTAATCTCCTCAACCTGACCACATTTTAATACTTCATTCTTTCTTCTGTGACTTCTTCCTGCCAGTGTGTAAATGGTTTGATGTGCTTCTCATCTTAAAATACACACATGCACACACACACACACACCCCCCCCACCTCCACTCACCAGGCTATCCCTTGAACTACATTCCTGTCCCTCTCTCCTTCCCTTCACTACCAAGTTTATTTTTCACAGCCTTCATCTTCTAACCATCTCATCATGTACAGAAAATACTCTCTTGATAACAATTGAAAAATCAGATCTACAGATTTTCTTAGTTTTCATTCTCCTCAGACTCTCTGCAGCAAGCCACCACCACTAATTCTTATTTCTTCACATGATCTTCTCCCATTACTTGTATAAAGCTGTTCACTCTCAGATCTGCCTCTCATTGTCTGACTCCTCTTTCCTCTTCTGACCCCAAAGGTAACTGTTGCCTTTGGTTATGCCCATAGCCCATTTCTCCTCTCCACATTCCCTCCTTTGGGTATTTCACTCAGTCTTTTCTAACAATCTTCAGTTTTGACTAGTGCTCCAGTCCACATTCCCAACTCCTGTTAGATATTTCCATCTGCCTGTTTCCTACTGACACCCCAAACTCACTATGCTCAAAATACAGTCATCATATTTTTTCATACATATCTATTTATTACATTGTAAATACTATTCTCTCAGTCACTATGGAAACAAAAATTACCATGTTAAGTTTACAGTGTTCAATGCTACAAAGGCCAAATACTAATCATAGGAGGTCTAATATTCAAATAGAACTCATTTTTTCTTTTGTTTGAAAATTATTTCCCAAAATTAATGCATTTTTCAAAAGTAATGCATATGCTAAAAAGAATAATTCAAAAAATACAAAATAGTATATTACATACAGTAAAAAGTAGGTTGTCTTCATCCCTAACCATCATAAATAAAATTCTCTTCTTCAGAAGCAGTAGTACTGGTTTTATCCGTGTTATCAGTTTGCTATAGAAAATGTGCCAGAAATATTCTATGTATTTGCAAGTATGTATGTATAGATGCCTGTCTTAGTTCATTTTCTGTTGCTTATAACAGAATAACTAAACCTGGGTAATTTATAAGGAAAAGAAATATATTCCTGGCCAGGCACAGTAGCTCACGCCTGTAATCCCAACACTCTGGGAGGCCCGGTGGACGGATCACCTGAGGTTAGGAGTTCGAGACCAGTCTAGCCAACATGGTGAAACCCGTCTCTACTAAAAATACAAAAATTAGCCAGATATGGTGGCAGGCTCCTGTAATCCCAGCTACTTGGGAGGCTGAGGCAGGAGAATCATTTGAACCTGGGAGGCAGAGGTTGCAGTGAGCTGAGATCGTGACACTGCACTCCAGCCTGGGCGACAGAGCAAGACTCTGTCGAAAGGAAGGAAGGAGGGAAGGAGGGAAGGAGGGAGGGAGGGAGGGAGGGAAGGAAGGAAGGAAGGAAGGAAGGAAGGAAGGAAGGAAGGAAGGAAGGAAGGAAGGAAGGAAGGAAGGAAGGAAGGAAAAAGGAAAGGAAAGGAAAGGAGAGGAGAGGAGAGGAGAGGAGAGGGGAGGGGAGGGGAGGGGAGGGAAAGAAAGAAATGTATTCCTTCTAGTTATGGAGGATAAGTCCAAGGTAGTGTGGCCGCATCTGTTGAGGGCCTTCTTGCTGGTAAGGACTCTCTGTAGAGTCCCAAGGTGGCACAAGGCATCCCATGGCAAAGGGACCAACATGCTAGCTCAGGTCTCTCTTCCTCTTATAAAGCCACCAGTCCCACTCTCATGATAACCCATAAATCCATTAATTATCTGACTTTCTCATTATGGGGATAAGGGAGTCGGAGGAAATATAGTGGGAGGACAAGCAGGAGTGGAACAGTCTTGGATTTTGCTAATAAGGGCCACCTGGAATGGTGTGAAGACCTCCACAGAAAGATGCTAAAGATGTACGGACATATGTCCAAGAGATATTGAGGTCATCATAAGTGACCAGCCAAAGGAAGTCATTCAACCCTGTCAAGGCACCTGCAGGTGGAGATCCCCAGCAATGGGTCTCTGAAGAAAACACTAAGGTGCCCCAAGGAAGTCTGATCACTACTAAATTCAGACAGACTCAGCCTAATACCTTCAAAGTCCAGGGTTTAACCATTGAGAACTTTCCTACTCCTTGCCTCTTTAACCTTGCATGTGTCAGATATCATAACTACTGGGAGCAGGGAGTAATAGGAGGTACAGCCCAAACTAAACTAATCTTACCTGATACATAAGCATAAACCCTCAACAAATTATTGCACGTGTGCACCAAGACTTGTACAAGGAGGTTCATAGCAACAACATTTGTAAAAGCAAAATATTGGAAACAATCTATCTGCATGTCCACAGATACATGGATCCATAAGATACGGTCTTTTCCTATAATGAAATATTATGCAGCAAAACAAATCAAGTATAGCTACATGCATCAACGTGGATGAATCTCAAGAATATAATGTTTAGGAGGAAGGAAAGCAGGAAACAGACACAAACTGTACAATTCCATTTATATAAAGTTTTAAAACATGCAGCACTGAACAATATATTCTTTTTTTTTTTTTTTTTTTGAGATGGAGTCTTGCTCTGTCACCCAGGCTGGAGTGCAGTGGCCAGATCTCAGCTCACTGCAAGCTCCGCCTCCCGGGTTCACGCCATTCTCCTGCCTCAGCCTCCCAAGTAGCTGGGACTACAGGCGCCCGCCACCTCGCCCGGCTAGTTTTTTTGTATTTTTTAGTAGAGACGGGGTTTCACCGGGTTAGCAAGGATGGTCTCGATCTCCTGACCTCGTGATCCGCCCGTCTTGGCCTCCCAAAGTGCAATATATTCTTTAAGAACATACACAGACTGGGCCAGGCGCGGTGGCTCATGCCTGTAATCCCAGCACTTTGGGAGGCCGAGGCAAGCAGATGAGGTCAGGAGTTTGAAACCAACCTGGCCAACATGGCAAAACCCCAACTCTACTAAAAGTAAAAAATTTAGCCAGATGAGATAGTGGGCGCCTATACTCCCAGATACTTGGGAGGCTGATGCAGGAGAATCGCTTGAACCTGGGAGGCGGAGGTTGCAGTGGACTGAGATCATGCCATTGCTCTCCATCCTGGGTGACAGGGCAAGACTTCATTAAAAAAAAAAAAAGAAAGAAAAACATATACAGACTGGTACAATTAATTAAACAAGAAAGCAAGAAAATATTAAACATAAAATTCAGGATAATGGCTCCTTCTGAAAGAGGGAAGTGGGGTGAGGAAAGACAATGGGAATTCCAAAATGCAGGGAACGTTTCTAGCTCTCAAACTGTGGAGTGGGTGGAGATACTTGTTTTTGTTTTATCATCATTCTTTAAACCTTTATATATATATTACAAATGTTTTTAAGCTGTTCATTATTTAAAACAAATTTTAGAAAAAATATAACTATATATTTTAATTAATGTGAACATTTCTTAGTTTTCTTTCATTTTCATAATCATGTGGAATATCCATAAAGTACCTACTACAATGCCCAGCAAATGGGATCTATTTTTATTTGCCTTCAACTCACCACTTACTTGTCTGTGGGGGATTTAAGGCATCCAATCCAAAAGTAGCAAGGGAATTTATTTGCTAAGTATAAGTGATACTGGTGATACTGAGCAGCCGTAAGCAGTCTTAGGCCAGGTCAGCACAACACCCAACTGAAGCAAGAAGGCTGGAATTATCACACTGCCCTTACAATGCCAAAAGTCCAGTGGGAATTATCTTCTTATCAAAGTGAGTAAATCTGACCTTCCTGCTTGCGGCATTTGTGTTCACCTTGACAACCTATCATTGCCTGACTGCAACCTCCCCACTCCAGGACCCTCAGTCATTACCTTCAGCATACTGGGTCAATGTGGCCATAGCTCCATTAACTGAGCACTACTCTGTGCCAGGCACTGCTGTCTCTTTTACTCACCAACATCCCACAAGGATAGTGTGTATTAATCCTGTTTTACAGAAGAAAACAGGTTCAGAAGACATAGTCTGTCTAAAATCACTGTCTGCAGCAAGTACTAGAGGCAGAGTTCAAGCCCAGAGCTCTCTGACTCCAAGTGCAAACTTCCCACCTGGCATCCAACAATCTTCACCATAGGCTTCCCTTGACTATCCAGTTTCCCAACCAACCCTCTTCTTTGTTAAGCAGGCAACTCTCCTTAATGCCTCCTGAATAAGTCAGCTCAATTTGTGTCTATGTTTTTCCTTATGCTATTTCCCTGCTGCAAACATCCTCTCCTTCTTTCCTCTACTCACCTAAACACAACACTTCTTTCACTTTCATTTGGAACTGCCCTCCTTGGGAAGCCTTCCTGAACCAACTCAACTCCCAGGTGGTCGCATTTTCTCAGCACCCTTCCTATCATATAGTTGTTGTATTAACTAGACTATAGGTTCCACAAGAGTCAAAATGGTACCTTCCTTTATAGCATTTTGTTTCACTTTGTTTGGGGTTCTCCAGATAGACACACGCGGTGATTGCTAAATAAATGAAGAAACCAGTGATTTGGATACTCTATAGACACAAATATAATCCCTGGGGCAGTAGTTCCAAGAAGACTCCAAATCTCCCTTGAGGCTTTTTAAATGTACAGATGCCAAGCTCCATTCCAACAACCTCGCAAGGCAGAATCCTCCAGGACGGGGACTGGGGAGAACTGAGTATCTATATTTTTTTACAGACAATTTTTACGTGCACCCTCAGATCAGAATCTTAAGCGTTGTTGCAGTTCAGGACCATCTCCATCCAGATAAACACACAAGGAATAGCCACATGAAGACGAGTGAGCCAAAATGCTAAGAAATGTGTATTTATAAGACAATCAAGAAATCTATTTCCTGATAGGCATGACTGTTTTAAGGGAAGAATAAGGAAAAGGAGGAAAGGAAGAAGAGATGCAGAGAAAGGAAGGAAGGAGGGAAGGAGAGAGAAAGGCGGGAGGAAAAAGAAGGGAAGGGAAGGGAACGAGAAGGGTCATAGTCTGCTCAGGCTGACACAATAAAATACCATAGACTGGGTGGCTTAAACAACCAAAATTTATTTTCTCACAGTTCTGGTGGCCAGAACATTGGGATTGGGGTGCCAGCATGATCAGTTGCTGGTAAGCTCTCTTCTTGGCTTGAAGATGGCTGCCTTCTTGCTATGCCCTCAAATGGCAGAGGGTGTAGCTCTCTCTTCCTCTTCTTATAAAGCCACCAATCCTATTGGATTAGTACCCTCACCCTTATGACCACATTTAACCTTAATTACCACTTAAAAACCCTATTATCTAATACAATCGCAATGGGGGTTAGGGCTTCAACACATGCATTTTGAAGGGACATAATTCAGTCTATAGCAGAAGGGAAGAGAGAGAAAGGATGTGGACTGTGACTTTATGAAATTACATAGAATCTCAAGGCAGCCCATTCTGCATTTGAGCAGTCCTGCTTGATAGGACTTCCTTACATTGTGCCAAAATCCATCCCTATAACTTTAACCTCAGTGGTCCAAGCTCCTCCCTGACAGGTCTTACATGGCTAGCCTGCCGAGGGATTGCAAAGGCAAATACCTATAAGGCCAAGAAAGATACCTAAATGAGTGAAGGCAGCAAGGTGTTAGACAGCAGGAAGTGGTGGGAACTCAGCTGAATTATAGAAGGGGCACCCTACCTAAAAGAGGTAGCAGATCATCGTCTCCATGCAGCTTCAGTGACCATTGACAGATCCTCCCATTTATCAAGAGAATTGGGATGTCTCACAATTCTTAAGTATTGACCATTGTTGTTGTTGGTTTTGGTTTTTTGTTTTTTGGGGGGTTTTTTAGTGCTGGTCAAGCGTAGCTTCCACAGATTAAAATCCTCAGTTCTTCAACCACTTCCTCCTTAATACAGCACCAGGCCTCTTCTGCCTGTAACAAAACATCGCTTTTCTAGTGCCATCTAATTAACAAGAGAAAAGTGCTTCTAAATGCTGCCTTCTAGTAAGAAAATCTGAGACTACCATCAGATTTCATAGTGACGACATCACATTGTGCACACTATGTATTTTTAATACATGCTACTGCTAAGCTATGTTTCCCCCATCATAAACTTCTACTGTTGTATTTCTTGGACCTAAATGTAACGCTTTTAAGTTATTACCATTAAATTTACTTTAGTGGTTTTTGTTGCCCTAGGCTGTCAAACACATTTTTTGGATTCTGATTCTGTCATCCAGCATATTTCCTCTCTTCCATATTGGGGCAGGGGGGAAGTCCTTTCTCTACACATCCAAATCATTGATTTAAAAAAATTGTGGAACAAGAACAGTTCATAAGGAGAGCTCTCTGACACACTACTGAACTAAAAACCACAATCTCATTAACCCATTCGATACAATCAGTCAACAAGAAATGAATCTTAATTGTTCTTAATTCTAGACTATACTGTTAGGAAAGATTCTGTGGGAGAATGTGTCAAATGCCTTGCTGAACCCTAAATACAGTAAATACATATTCCTGTTTTCTCTAGTAATCTATAACATTTCATTCATTCATTTGACATACCTCTCAACACTTACGATATTCACAACATCGAGCTAAACCCTGAGAATGCAGCAGTGAAGAAGACATTCAAATCCCTGAGTCCATGGAATTTACCATGTGGTAACAGAGATAGTCATTGAACAACAGTGTTCACAATTAATTATTAAATTATAATTATGATACCAAAATATTGGTGATTAAATTGTATAATGTCTAGGTGTATAGTTAAAATAAGGTTGACCTTGAGTTGATAATTATTTAAACAAAGTAACAAAAATACAAGGACTTATTATACTATTCTCTCTACCTTTTTCTATGTTTAAAATTTTCCATTAAAATTTTAAAATTATAGTTATAATAAGTAATGTAAAAATGTATGGAGTATTTGGAGAATACATAACAGTGAAGAGCTAAACTAATTTGATGAAGCAGAGAGGGTTTCTCTGAGGAACTGACTTTTAAGTTTAAATCGGAAGAATAAGTAGGAATTATCTAAATTGAAAGGGAAATGGAAGAGAAGAAATCCTTCCAGGAAGACAGAACGGCATGTAAAAAAAATTACTTTAAAGCAGGAAAGAACAGTATATGTTCAAGGAAGAAGCCCAATGTGGCTGCAGTACAGAAGATAAAAAAGAGTTGCTTGGTTTAAAAAGTGGTCAAGTAGACAGATGCCAGATTATGGGGACCATTTGAACAATGTTTTTATCCTAAGAATAATAAATATTTGCCAAACAGTTCTAGTTACATGATCAGGTTGGCACTTTTAGAACAGCACTGTATGTGTATATATGCTCCTATAACCAATAGATGAACCTAGAAATCATTCATGTATATCTATGGGTGAATATATATATAGATACACACACACGTATATATTATGTCACCATACATATTATTTTGAAATTAAGTTGTATAATAATATATATTTATTTTTTAATGGGAGGGTAAACTTTTTAAAAAATGGTTACCTATATGGGGAGGGAGAGAAGTGGGTGATAGAGGGGAAAGAGCTGAAACTAGACTTTTTAAATATATCTTTTTTATTCATTTGGCCTTGAATTTATGTCAGTATATTTCATAATTATAAAATAAAAGTTAATTAAGAAAATAAATCTCTAAAAATTAAAATAAAATTATCTGTGTATTGCATCTGTAGCATGACCACCAGAAGAGAATGTTTTCGAGTGTGTTAAAACCTAATACTTTGTGAGAATTTTATGTAAATTTTAAAAAAATACATAATCCTTTAGAGGAGAGGCTTTGAGATGACTAACTAGAAGCACCTAGTATTTGCCACTTCATGAAGAGGAACCAAACCAGCAAGTAGCTAATCACACTTCGAATAGCTTATCCGAGAGAGAGCACTGTAATTCAACAGAGAAGAGACGGGAAGCACCGAAAGCAAGGAAGGACAAAGTGAGGCCACCTCTTCCGCCAGGACTGGCTGAGAGTCTGCAGAGGCTCCCTAATGTGGGGAAAGGGTAAATGAGAGACCCCCAGAAGTCTGCATTCCTGCCACAGATGCTTATAATCCTAGCCACAGGAGATCCTCTTGGCCCTAATGGGTCCTGAGACTAACATAGGGAGCTGCCTGGAGCCCTTGCAAAGGCATGGCTCCAGAGACAGAGCTCACGCTGGGTCCCATAAACCCCTGAGGCCTCAGCAGCTGCAGCACCCTGCCATTTTGAGAGCCCAGGACCCAGCAGATTGTGTCGTGCCCTGCTACCAGGGGTCAATGCAGTAGTCACAAGCAGTGACTCCACCCCCACCCCCAGCAGAGGGGCAGTCACACATTTTCATATGCCCTGAAGACAAATTCCACTGCCTGCAACCACGGTTACAGACTGCTATAGGGCCAAAGTACCAGCAAAGTCCACACCCACACCCCCCAATCCAGGCTGCCAGCATATAGGCTGCTTCCAAGGTAAACAACCCGGTCCTCCCCCACAGTACCGTCTCTGCCATCCCCCTGCTGAGCATTCCAACAGCCTGGGGATCACCCTGCCCCTGCTTACCACAACCAGCATCCTGCAGTCATCACCTGGTGGACTGAGGGCAGGTTCACCTAGCCTGATTTGAGTTCCATTCCCTCCCCCAGTAATCAAGCATACCATCCAGGGGCCTGGGGATCACCCATCCACACTGTCCAGGGGCCTGGGATCACCCATCCACACTGTCCAGGGGCCTGGGATCACCCATCCACACTGTCCAGGGGCCTGGGATCACCTAGCCCAGTCCACCACTGGTGGCACCTGAGCACTCCTCCTGGGATCTGAGGTCCAGGCCATTCAACCTGCTGCTACCACCACAGCTGGCACCCACCTGCATATGCCACCTGCAGGTATGGGGACCAGTCCGCCCAATCTGCCACACTCACTGCCAACACCAGTGCAAACTGCTTGGGTCCCAAAGAGTTGTCTCACCACTGCGACTGCAATCGCCCACTGTTCCTGCTGCCCAGGAAGTCAATGACCTGCCCACCAACCTGACCCACTACTGCCATTTTTGGCACCCAATCAAGCCACCTGGAGGCCCAATAAGTGACTTACCTAGACCCACTAACAATGGTGCCAGCATATACAACCCTGGGGCCCAAGGACAGGCATGCTCAGCCCATCACTACCACCACAGAGGCCCAAAGACTGGCCCACCTGCCATCCTGGTCCCCAGAAAATCTTCTCAATAGCCTCCACTAACCACCACGGCCTAAGCCACCAAGGAAACCACAGTCTCCACTGATGCTGTTTACAGCTGAAAAAAAAATCACAGAGACCAAACTAAGTTACAGACTCAGAATCAAAGCCAAAATGCTCTAGCCAACCAACACCATAGATACATCTTCAGGAAAAAGCCCTCCCCTATGAAAGCAAATGTTAAACACTGGAATAAGTGACTATTACACCAGATATGCAGATAACAACATAAGAACACAGGAAACATGAAAAAGCAAGGAAACATGACACCTCCAGAGGAACACAATAATTCTCCAGCACCAGAGTATAATCAAAACAAAATTTCTGAAATCTCAGATAAAGAATTCAAAATATTGCTACTGAAGAAGCTCAGTGAAGGATTCCTGGGCAAGATGGCTGAATAGGAACAGCTCCAGTCTGCAGCTCCCACCGAGACCAATGCTGAAGGCAGGTGATTTCTGCATTTCCAACTAAGGAACGGGGCTCATCTCATTGGGACTGGTTAGACAGTGGGTGCAGCCAATGGAGGACGAGCCGAAGCAGGGTGGGGCGTCACCTCACTCGGGAAGCACAAGGGGTCAGGGAACTCCCTCCCCTAGCCAAGGGAAGCCGTGTGGGACTGTGCTATGAGGGATGGTGCTATCCAACCCAGATACTATGCTTTTCCCACAGTCTTCACAACCCACAGACCGGGAGATTCCCTGGGGTGCCTATGCCACCAGGGCCCTGGGTTTCAAGCACAAAACTAGGCCGCCATTTGGGCAGACATTGAGCTAGCCGCAGGAGTTTTTTTTCGTACCCCAGTGGCACCTGGAATGCCAGTGAGACAGAACCATTCACTCCTCTGGAAAGGGGGCTGAAGCCAGGGAGCCAAGTGGTCTAGCTCAGCAGACCCCACCCCCATGGAGCCCAGAAAGCTAAGAACTACTGGCTTGAAATTCTCACTGCCAACACAGCAGTCTGAAGTCCACCTGCGACGCTTGAACTTGGTAGGGGGAGGGGTGTCTACCATTACTGAGGCTTGAGTAAGTGGTTTTCCCCTCACAGTGTAAACAAAGCTGCCAGGAAGTTTGAACTGGGTGGCAAAGCCACTATAGCCAGGCTGCCTCTCTAGATTCCTCCTGTCTAGGCAGGGCATCCCGGAAAGAAAGGCAGCAGCTCCAGTCAAGGGCTTATAGATCAAATTCCCATCTCCCTGGGACAGAGAACCTGGGGAAAGGGGTGGCCATGGACGCAGCTTCAGCCGACTTGAATGTTCCTGCCTGCAGGCTCTGAAGAGAGCAGCAGATCTCCCAGCACACCTCTTGAGCTCTGCTTCAAGTGGGTCCCTGACCCCTATGCCTTCTGACAGAGAGACACCTCCCAACAGGGGTTGACAGACACCTCATACAGAAGAGCTCTGGCTGACATCTGGTGGGTGCTCCTCTGGGATGAAGCTTCAAGAGGAAGAAGCAGGCAGCAATCTTTGCTGTTCTGCAGCCTCTGCTCATGATACCCAGGCAAACGGGGTCTGGAGTGGACCTCCAGCAAACTCCAGCAGACCTGTAGAAGAGGGGCCTGACTGCTAGAAGGAAAACTAACAAATGGAAGGCAATAGCATCAACATCAACGAAAAGGACGACCATGCAAAAACTCCACCTGAAGGTCACCAACAGAGCAAAAAGGCTGAAAATTCCAAAAACTAGGAAGCCTCTTCTCCTCCAAAGGATCACAACGTCTCTCCAGCAAGGGAACAAAACTGGAGAGAGAATGAGTTTGACCAACTGACAGAAGTAGGCTTCAGAAAGTGGGTAATAACAAACTCCTCCAAGCTAAAGGAGCGTATTGTAACCCAATGCAAGGAAGCTAAGAACCTTGAAAACCCAATGCAAGGAAGCTAAGAACCTTGAAAAAGGTTAGAGGAATTGTTAACTAGAATAACCAGTTTAGAGAAGAACATAAATGACCTGATGGAGCTGAAAAACACAGCATGAGAATTTTGTGAAGCATGCCCAATATCAATAACCGAATCGATCAAGCAGAAGAAAGGATACTAGAGATTGAAGATCAACTTAATGAAATAAAGCGTGAAGACAAGATTAGAGAAAAAAGAATGAAAAGGACCAAACAAAGCCTCCAAGAAATATGGGACTATGAGAAAAGACCAAACCCACGTTTGGTTGGTGTACCTGAAAGTGACAGGGAGAATGGAACCAAGTTGGAAAGCACAGTTCAGGATATTATCCAGGAGAACTTCCCCAACCTAGCAAGACAGGCCAACATTAAAATTCAGGAAATACAGAGAACACCACAAAGATACTCTTCGAGAAGAGCAACCCCAAGACACATAATCATCAGATTCACCAAGGCTGAAATGAAGGAAAAAATGTTAAGGGCAGCCAGAGAGAAATGCCGGGTTATCCACAAAGGAAAGCTCATCAAACTAACAGCAGATCTCTCTGCAGAAAACCTACAAGCCAGAAGAGAGCAGGGACCAATATTCAACATTCTTAAAGAAAAGAATTTTCAACCAAGAATCTCATATCCAGCCAAACAAAACTTCATAAAGGCAGGAGAAATAAAATCCTTTACAGACAAGCAAAGGCTGAGAGATTTTGTCACCACCAGACCTGCCTTACAAGAGCTCCTGAAGGAAGCACTAAATATGGAAAGGAAAAACCAGTACCAGCTACTGCAAAAACAAACCAAAATGTAAAGACCATCAACACTATGAAAAAAACTGCATCAACTAATGGGTAAAATAACCAGCTGGCATCATAATGAAAGGATCAAATTCACACACATAACAATGTTAACCTTAAATGTAAATGAGCTAAATGCCCCAACTGAAAGGCACAGACTAGCAAATTGGATAAAAAGGCAAGACCCGTCAGTATGCTGTATTCAGGAGACCCATCTCACGTGCAAAGACATACATAGGCTCAAAATAAAGGGATGGAGGAAGATTTACCAACCAAATGGATAGCAAAAAAAACAAAACAAAACAAAACAAAACAACAACAACAACAAAAAAAAACAGGGATTGCTATCCTAGTCTCTGACAAAACAGACTTTAAACCAACAAAGAACAAAAAAGACAAAGCAGGGCATTACATAATGGTAAAGGGATCAATGCAACAAGATATATATTCTTAAATATATATTAAATATATATTCACCCAATACAGGAGCACCCAGATTCATAAATCAAGTTCTTAGAGACCTATAAAGAGACTTAGACTCCCACACAGTAATAGTGAGAGATTTTAACACTCCACTGTCAATATTACACAGATCAAGAAGACAGAAAATTAACAAGGATATTCAGGACTTGAACTCAGCTCTGGACCAAGTAGACATAATAGACATCTACAGAACTCTCCGCCCCAAATCAACAGAATATACATTCTTCTCAGCAACACATAGTGCTTATTCTAAAATCGAATACAGCATACTGATGGGTCTTGCCTTTTTATCCAATTTGCAGTCTGTGCCTTTTAGTTGGGGCATTTAATTGGAAGTAACAACACTCCTTAGCAAATGCAAAAGAACAGAATTTCCGGGACACAACTAAAGCAGTGTTTAGGGGGAAATTTATAGCACTAAATGCCCACAGGAGAAAGCAGGAAAAATCTAAAATTGACACCCTAGCATCACAATTAAAAGAACTAGAGAAGCAAGAGCAAACAAATTCAAAAGTTAGCAGAAGACAATAAATAATTAAGATCAGAGCAAAACTGAAGGTGATAGAGACACAAAAACCCTTCAAAAAATCAATGAATCCAGGACCTAGTTGTTTAAAAACATTAACAAAACAGATAGACTGCTAGCCAGACTAATAAGGAAGAAAAGAGAGAAGTAGACATGATAAAAAATGATAAAGGGGAGATCACTACTGATCCCACAGAAACACAAACTACCATCAGAGAATACTATAAACATCTCTACACAAATAAACCAGAAAACCTAGAAGAAATGGACAAATTCCTGGACACATACACCCTCCCAAGACTAAACCAGGAAGAAGTCGAATCCCTGAATAGACCAATAATATGTTAGGAAATACAGGCAATAATTAATAGCTTACCAACCAAAAATGCCCAGGACGAGATGGATTCACAGCCGAATTCTAGAGGTACAAAGAGGAGCTGGCACCATTCCTTCTGAAACTATTCCAAAAAAATAGAGAAAGAGGGACTCCTCTCTAACTCATTTTATGAGGCCAGCATCATCCTGATACCAAAACCTGGCAGAGACACAATAAAAAAAGAAAATTTCAGGTCGATATCCATGATGAATATCGATGAGAAAATCCTCAATAAAATACTGGCAAACCGAACCCAGCGGCACATTAAAAAGCTTATCCACTATGATCAAGTTGGCTTCATCCCTACGATGCAAGGCTGGTTTAAGATATGCAAATCAACAAACGTAATCCATCACATCAACAGAACCAATGACAAAAACAACATGATTATCTCAATAGATGCAGAAAAGGCCTTCGATAAAATTCAACACCCCTTCATGCTAAAAACACTCAATAAACTAGGTACTGATGGAACATATCCCAAAATAATAAGAGCTATATATGACAAACCCACAGCCAATATCATACTGAATGGACAAAAACTGAAAGCGTTCCCTTTGGAAACCAGCACAAGACAAGGATGCCCACTCTCACCACTCCTATTCAACATACTGTTGGAAGTTCTGGCCAGGGGGATCAGGCAAGAGATAGAAAGAAAGGGTTTTCAAATAGGAAGAGAGGAAGTTAAATTGTCTCTGTTTGCAGATGACATGATTGTATATTTAGAAAACCCCATATCGCGGGGCGCGGTGGCTCAAGCCTGTAATCCCAGCACTTTGGAAGGCTGAGATGGGCGGATCACGAGGTCAGGAGATCGAGACCATCCTGGCTAACACGGTGAAACCCCGTCTCTACTAAAAAATACAAAAAAAACTAGCCGGGCGAGGTGGCGGGCCCCTATAGTCCCAGTTACTCGGGAGGCTGAGGCAGGAGAATGGCGTAAACCCGGGAGGCGGAGCTTGCAGTGAGCTGAGATCCGGCCACTGTACTCCAGCCTGGGCGACAGAGCAAAACTCGGTCTCAAAAAAAAAAAAAAAAAAAAAGAAAAGAAAAGAAAACCCCATGTCTCAGCCCAAAAACTCCATAAACTGATAAGCAACTCCAGCAGTCTCAGCATACAAAATGAATGTGCAAAAATCACAAGCATTCCTGTACACCAATAATAGACAAACAGAGAGCCAAATCATGAGCAAGCTCCCATCCACAATTGCTACAAAGAGAATAAAATACCTAGGAATACAACTTACAATGGATGTGAAGGACCTCTTCAAGGAGAAATACAAACCACTGCTCAAGGAAGTAAGAGAGGACACAATCAAATGAAAAAACATTTCATGCTCATGGATAGGAAGAATCAGTATCATGAAAATGGCCCTACTGCACAAAGTAATTTATAGATTCAATGCTATTCCCATCAAGGTACCACTGACTTTCTTCACAGAATTAGAAAAAAATACTCTAAATTTCATATGGAACCAAAAAAGAGACTGTATAGCCAAGACAATCCTAAGCAAAAACAATAAACTGGTCATTACAGAAATGCAAATCAAAACCACAATGAGATACCATCTCATGTCAGTTAGAATGGCAGTTATTAAAAAGTCAGGAAA
>NW_012102499.1:1037549-1040838 GCF_000951045.1 Mandrillus leucophaeus
AAGTGTCCATCAACAGATGAATGGATAAAGAAAATGTGGTAATTATACACAGTGGAGTACTAGTCACCCTTAAAAAAGAATGAGATCTAGTCATTTGCAATGACCTTGATGGAACTGCATGTCATTATGTTAAGTGAAATAAGCCAGGTACAGAAAGACAAACATCACATGTTCTCACTTACTTATGGGATCTAAAAGTCAAAACAATTGAACTCATGGACATAGAGGGTACAAGGATGGTTATCAGAGTCTGGGAAGGGTAGTGGGGGCAGGTAGGGGGAGGTGGGATGGTTAATGGGTACAAAAAAATAGCTAGAACTAGTAAATAAGACCTACTATTTGATCACACGACAGGGTGACTATAGTCAATAACTTCACTGTACATTTTTAAATAACTTAAGAATGTAATTGCATTTCTACAACTCAATGGATAAATGCTTGTGGGAATGGATACCCCATTCTTTACGGTGTACTTATTTCACATTGCATGCCTGTATCAGAACAACTCATGTAGCCATAAATATATACACCTACTAGTACCCACAAAAAATAAAAATAAAAAAATTGAAAAAATACTAAAAACAGAGCTACCATATGATCCAGCAATCCCATTGCCAGCTATATACCCAAAAGAAAAGAGATGAATATATTGAAGAGATATCTGCACTCCTATGTTTCTTGCAGCACTATTCACAATAACCAAGATTAGGAAGCAACCTAAGTGTCTATCAACAGATGAATGGATAAAGAAAATGTGGCAATTATATACAATGGACTACTATTCAGCCATTAAAAAAATGGGATCCAGTCACTGCAACAACACGATGGAAGTGAAGGTTATTATGTGAAGTGAAATAAGTCAGACACGGAAAAACAAACTTCACATGTTCTCACTTATTTGAGTGCTAAAAACTCAAAACAGTTGAACTCATGGAGATGGAGAGTAGAAGAATGGTTACCAGAGGCTGGGAAGGGTAATGGGGAGGCCGGGGGTAAGTAGGAGTAGTTAATGGGTTCAAACAAATAGTTAGAAATAATGAATAAGATTTACTATTTGACAGCACAACAGGGTGACTACAGTCATCAATAATTTAATTGTACATCAAAAAATAACTTAAAGAGTATAATTGGATTGTTTGTAATACAAAGAATAAATGCTTGAGGGGATGGATACTCCATTTTCCATGATGTGATTACTGCTTATTGCATGCCTGAATCAAAGTATCTCATGTAGCTGGGCCTGATGGCGTGTGCCTGTAGTCCCAGCAACTCGGCTGAGGTGGGAGTGCCATTTCAGCAGAGGAGGTCAAGGCTGAAGTGAGCCGTGACTGCACTGCTCCACTCCCTCCTGGGTGACAGAGCGACACCCTTTCTCAAAAATAAAATAAAATAAAATAAAATAAAGGAAAATATCAGTACATTCTCATGGTATATTTTATCTTTACAAAAATTAAAAGGGATTAAACATTTCCTGGCCTTCACCCTGTAAACATCTGTAAAAATAACAATTCCTATAGCAATGAATGTCCCTAGTGCCCAGATTATGGTCTTTACATATCATTTTCCACTAAAAGAAGCAAGGGTTCCTGACAGTAATGGTAGATTCCAGGTCTGGGGCAGTAAATGTTCAAGATGAGCTTGGAAGCCAGGCGCAGTGGCTCACACCTGTAATCCCAGCACTTCAGGAGGCCAACGCAGGCAGATCACCCGAGGTCAGGAGTTTGAGACCAGCCTGGCCAACAGTGAAACCCCGTCTCTACTTAACTTCTCCCCTCTGAGAAGGTGATTTATTACTTATGTGGGAGAACACTCAAAATCTGGTGCCAGAATGGTAACAGTGATTTTTAAGTGTTCAAGGCATTTGCATACTGCATCTCACTTGAGACTCACAAGACTACAGGCCTGATAAATCATCACCCCAACTTTACTAGTGAGAAAACTAAGGCTCAAAGAAATTAGTCAATTGCTGAGAACACACACCCTAAAAACCACACCCTAACAGCCAAAACTCCCTGTGACACTGGAGCAGATCGGCCTTCTTCCAACTGACCACTTCCTCCAATATTAGCTCTGGGTCACCAGTCAGCAAAAATCCTTATTAAAAAGTTGAAAGTGGAACGTCTAATTATAGTTCTGCAATTCACATTAAGGTGTGGATTTTAACAGACTGATTTTAAAAGGCACTTTAATAAACTAATGTCTTAAATCTCTGGAGTGGTAGGAAAAGGGAAAGGATTGTTTTTGTTTTGCCTCATTTGTGTTTTGTTTTTGTTTTGGCATACTCAGGATGATTTGGGAGAGAAGATCTGATCAGGAGGTACCTTCTCCATACACCTTAGCTACATTTTTATGCCATTACAGAAAGGCAGGAGTCAGGAACTTGTTCCCCCTTCCAAAAGTTAGCTAACTCCAACTAAAAGCCAAAACAGAAATACTTGATAGACTTCTTTTCCATTCCTCTTCCATTTTCTAGCTCTACTTCCCCTATGTCCACTCAGAGTTAAATGTTAAAAAATTTAAAACCTCTTGAGTAAATAGCTCAATAATATTTAGTGGCCGGGTGCAGTGGCTCACGCCTGTAATCCCAACACTTCGGGAGGCCGAGGCAGGCAGATCACGAGGTCAGTAGATCAAGACCATTCTGGCTAATACAGTGAAACCCCATCTCTACTAAAAATACAAAAAAGTAGCTGAGCATGGTGGCGGACGCCTGTAGTCCCAGCTACTCAGGAGGCTGAGGCAGGAGAATCGCTTGAACCCAGGAGGGAGAGGTCGCAGTGAGCCGAGATCACATCGCTGCATTCCAGCCTAGGCAACAGAGCCAGACTCCATCTTAAAAATAAAAAAAAAAAGATTAAATAAATTTGGGCTTAGAGAACTCTGTTTCATTTTATTAGCATCGAGGTCCCATAAAATTGACATAAAGAATCAGGTAATCACAGAAAACCAATAACATCAAATACATAGTTAAAATTGATTTATATCAGGTCCTAAATGCGTTATAGATCTGCTGCCCCAAATCTCAAAGCTGCAATGAATACCAACAGCATGAATTTACAAATACATAAACAGAGTAGTACCAAATTTATTGGATTTATGTATGGGATAGTCACCTGTCTCTCACTCCTAATTATCAGAGAGAGTTCCAAAAACTTAGTATCCTATTGTTCATCCTAACATTTGAGAAATATTTAAAATCATCATCAAGGAATATTTATAAATAATTCACAGAAGAAATACAAATGATCAGATTGACAAAGGTATTTCTTTTTTTTTTTTTTTTTTTTTT
>NW_012102499.1:1041013-1048105 GCF_000951045.1 Mandrillus leucophaeus
TTGTATTTTTTAGTAGAGACGGGGTTTCACCGTGTTAGCCAGGATGGTCTCGATCTCTTGACCTCGTGATCCACCCATCTCGGCCTCCCAAAGTGCTGGGATTACAGGCGTGAGCCACCGCGCCCGGCCAACAAAGGTATTTCTTAAATAATAATATTTTGTGTAAGTATTTGAGAGGTTTAGAAGTCCTGAACTCTTAAATACTCCAGGTAATAGTATTAACTGTAATAATTTTTTAAAGTAGTAATAGCTGTCACTGAGTACTTACCATATGTGAGACACTATACTAAATATTTTAAAACAATGTATTCTTCTATTATCTCCATTTTATGGATGAGGAAACTGATGCTCAAAAACATTAGGTAACATATCCCAGGTCACAAAACTAGTAGAAAAAGAAAACAGAACAAGAAGGCAATTAGGCATGAGGTATCAAAAGCCTTCAAAATTTGTGTATATTTGGAGCCAGCAATCCTCCTTGGAGTTTATCACGAAGAAAGAATTATAGGCCGGGCGCAGTGGCTCATGCCTGTAGTCCCAGCACTTTGGGAGGCCGAGGCAGGCGGATCACAAGGTCAAGAGATCGAGACCATCTTGGCTAACACGGTGAAACCCCATCTCCACTAAAAATACAAAAAAATTAGCCGGGCATGGTGGCCGGCGCCTGTAGTCCCAGCTACTCGGGAGGCTGAGGTAGGAGAAGGGCGTAAACCCGGGAGGTGGAGGTTGCAGTGAATTGAGATCGTGCCACTCTACTCTAGCCTGGGTGCAACACAGGGAGACCCTGTCTCAAAAAAGAAAAGAAAAGAAAAGAAATGAAATGAAATGAAATGAAATGAAATGAAATGAAATGAAATGAAATATACAACTTTATTTTTACAACAATGTCCATTGTCATATTATTTATAACGATGAGAACAAGCAAACAACCTAAAGGTCCAACAAAAACCAAATGGCTAGTTTCAGTATGTCCTGCACTGATGTAACAGAATACTCTGCAGCTATTTCAAATGATGGTTTAAATGTATATTTATTGAAACAGAAAATCTAGTCCCACGTTACATGGAAAAAGCAAAATGCAGAGAAGTACATACAGTATAAGGTTTTATTTTAAATAGCATAGGTAGAAAAAAAGTTAAGAATAATATACTCTGGGGGAGGGGGGAGGGATAGCATGAGGAGATATACCTAATGTAAATGACGAGTTAATGGGTGCAGCACACCAACATGGCACATGTATACATATGTAACAAACCTGCACATTGTGCACATGTACCCTAGAACTTAAAGTATAATAATAAAAAAAAAGAATAATATACTCCACAATGTTACATCTTGTAGTAAAATTTTAAGTGATGCATTTCTTTACTCTTATATACTTTTTAGTATTTCTACAACAAAAATGAACTACCTATATAAACATTTGTTTAAAAGGTCCTAAGAAAACTCTATATACTGCCCATGGGAATGCAAAACAATATTGTCATTTTGGAAACCTGGCATTCCTTATCAAATTAAGCACATCTGCGATATAATCCTAGCATTCTACTCTTCAGTATGTACCTAAGAGAAATGAAAGTCTATGCCCCACACAAATGTTTAAAGTAGCTTTATTAACAATAACCAAAAACTGAAAATAATTCAAATATCCATCAACAGATGAATGGATAAACAAAATGTGGTACATCCATACAATGGAATACTACTTAACAACAAAAAGGAATGAAATATTGATATATGCCTGGATACACAACATGCTTAACCCTCAAAATCATTATGCTAAGTGAAAGAAACCAGACACAAAAGAGTACACATTACAGACATGTCTTGGAGATACTGCAGGTTCAGTTCCAGAGCACTGCAATAAAGCAAACATCACAATAAAGCAAGTCACACAAATTTGTTTCCCAGTGCTTATAAAAATTATGCTTACAGCCTGGTGCGGTGGTTCATGCCTATAATCCCAGCACTTTGAGAGACTGAGGTAGGTGGATCACTTGAGCCTAGGAGTTTGAGACCACCCTGGGCAACACCGTGAAACCCTATCTCTACAAAAAATACAAACAATTAGCCGGGTGTGGTGATGCATACCTGTAGTCCCAGCTACTCGGGAGGCTGAGGAAGGAGGATTGCTTGACCCTGGGAGGCAGAGGTTGCAGTGAGCTGAGATTATGCCACTGCACTCCAGCCTGGGTGACAAAGCGAGACCCTGTTTCACCACCCCCGCAAAAGAATATGTTTACACGATACTGTAGTCTATTAAGTATACAACAGCACTACATCTTTAAAAAATGTACATACCTTAATTTTAAGATACTGTGTTGCTAAAAAATGCTACTGGTCAGCTAAGCCTTCAGCAAGCAAGTAAGAATCTTTTTGCTGGTAGAGGGTCTTGCCTTGATTTTATTATTATTTTTTTTTAAATTTTAGAGACAGGGTTTCGCTCTGTCACCCAGGCTGGAGTGCAGTGGTGCGATCATAACCCACTGTGAGCCTCAACTTCTGGGGCTCAAGTGATCCTCCCACATCAGCCTCCTGAATAGCTGAGACCACAGGTGTGCACCACCATGCCCAGCTAAATTTTTATTTATTTATTTATTTATTTATTTGTAGAGACAAGGTCTCCCTTTGTTGCCCAGGCTGGTCTCAAATGCCAGGCCTCAAGTGATCCTCCCATGTTGGCCTGAAAAAATGCTGGGACTACACGTGTGAGCTACCACGCCCAGCCCTGCCTAGATGTTGATGGTTGCTGACTAATCAGGGTGGTGGCTAAGGCAATTTCTAAAATAAGACAACGATGAAGTCTGCCACATCAATTGACTCTTCCTTTCATGACAGATTTCTCTGTAGCATGCAATGCTGTTTGATAGCATTTTACTTACTGTAGAAATTCTTTCAGAATTGAAGTCAATCCTCTTAATCCCTGCCACTGCTTTATCATCTAAGTTTATGTACTGTTCTAAATCTTTTGTTATCATCTCAACATTTGTAGCATCCTCACCAGGAGTACAGTCCATCTCAAAAAATCACTTTCTTTGCCCATCCATAAAAAGCAACTCCTTATCCTTTCAAGTTTTATTATGAAATTGCAGCAATTCAGTCAGATCTTCAGTCTCCACTTCTAATTCTAGTTATCTTGCTACTTCCACCACCTCTGCAGTTTCTTCCTCCAGTGAAGTTTTGAGCCCTGCAAAGTCATCCATGAGAGTTGGAATCAACTTCTTCCAAACTGCTGTTAATGTTGATATTTTCACCTCCTCCTATGAATCATAAATGTTCTTAATGGCATCTAGAATGGTGAATCCTTTCCAGAAAATTTTCAATTCACTTTGCTCAGATCCATCAGAGGAATCACTATCTAAGGCAGCTATAGCCTTATGAGATGTATTTCTTAAATAATAAGACTTGGCCAGGTGCGATAGCTCACGCCTGTAATCCCAGCACTTTAGGAAGTCTAGGTGTTTGGATCGCGAGATCAGGAGTTCAAGACCAGCCCAGCCAAATTGGTGAAACCCTGTCTCTATTAAAAATATAAAAATTAGCCAGGTGTGGTGGCACATGCCTATAATCCCAGCTACTCAGGGGGCTGAGCAGGATAATCGCTTGAATCCGGATCCGGGAGTCGGAGGTTGAATCCGGATTCTGCAGTCGGAGATTCTTGCAGAACCAAGATCATCCCCTGCAGCCTGGGTGACAGAGTGAGACTCTCAAATAAAGAAGAAGAAGGAGGAGGAGGAGGAGGAGGAGGAGGAGGAGAAGGAAAAATTAAGATCAAGGAAAAATTATTCCTTAATCCATGAGCTACAGAATGGATATTGTGTTAGCAGGCATGAAAATATTAATCTCCTTATACATCTCCATTAGAACGTTGGTTGACCAGGTGCAATGTCAATGAACAGTGATATTTTGAAAAGAATATTTTTTTTCTGAGGAATAGGTTTCAACAGTGGACTTAAATTATTTAGTAAATTATGCTGCCAACAGATGTGTTGTCATTTGGGCTTTGTTGTTCCATGTATAGAACACAGGTAGAGTAGACTTAAAATAATTCTCCCTCTTTGAGATAGAGTCTCACTGTTGCCCAGGCTGGAATGGCACCATCATGGCTCACTGCAGCCTTGACTTCCCCAGGCTCAGGTGATCCTCCCACCTCAGTCTCCCAAGTAGCTTGGACCACAGGCACACCCACACCTGGCTAATTGTTGTATATTTTGTAGAGACGTTTTCGCCATGGTACCCAGGCTGGTCTTGAACTCCTAGACTCAAGTAATCTGCCCACCTCAGCCTCCCAAAATGCTGGGATTACAGGTGTTAGCCCCCACACTTGGCCAATGTAATTCTTAAGGGCCCCAGGATTTTAAACATGATAAATGAGCATCAGCTTCAACCACATGTCACCAATTGCATTAGCCCCTAACAAGAACGTCAGCCTGTCTTTTGAACTTTAAAGCTAGGTGTTGACTTCTCCTCTCTAGCTATACAAATTCTAGATAGCATCTACTTCCAATTTAAGGCTGTTTTGTCTACATTGAAATTTCCTTTAGTGTAGCCACCTTTATCTATGATCTTAGCTAGACTTTCTGGGTAATTTGCTGCAGCTTCTACATCAACTTGCTACTTTAGGTTGTACTTTTAAGTTATATCAGTGTTCCATTTTATGGATATACCATATGTCATTTATTCATTCATTCATCAGTTGATAGACACTTGAGTTGCTCCCACTTTTTGGCTACTATGAATAATGCTGCTATGAACATTCATGTGCTTTGATATATAAATTATACATACTGTTTGGTTCCATTTATATGAAATTCAAGAACAGGCAAAACTAATCTACAGTGGGTAGATGTCAGAAGAGTAGTTACTCAGGGGCAGGCACCTAGTGTCTACTGAAGAAAGGTACCAAAGAAACTTTCAGGAGGAACAGAAACATCACATATTCGTATCTAGGTGGAGGTCACAAAGAGGTAGATAACTTAAAAGTCATACCACTTCACACCTATTAGAATGGCTATAATCAAAAAGATAATATTAATTTTAATGCTTAGTAATAATTGGCTGGGTGCAGTGGCTCACATCTGTAATCCCAGCATTTTGGGAGGCCAAGGCAGGCAGATCACTTGAGGTCAGATGTTCAAAAATAGCCTGACCAACATGGTGAAACTCCATCTCTACAAAAAATACAAAAATTAGCCAGGCATGGTGGTGCACACCTGTAATCCTAGCTACTTGGGAGGCTGTGGTAAGAGGATCCCTTGAACCTGGGAGGCGGAGGTTGCAGCGAGCCAAGGTCACGCCATTGCACTCCAGCCTGGGCAAAAAGAGCTAAATTCCATCTCAAAACAACAACAACAAAAAACCTAGTAATAATTGTTAGCAAAGATGTGGAGAAATGGAAATCCTTATACATGTTAATGGGAATGCAAAATGGTGCAACCACTCTGGAAAACAGTTTGGCAATGCTTCAAAATATTAAAAGTAGAGAACCATATGACCCAGCAATTCTCCTGGTATGTACCCAAGAGAAATAGAAACACATGTCCACACGAACACAATTGTTCATAGCAGCATTATTCATAACAACCAAAAGTGGAAACAGCCTAAATTTTCATTAACTGACGAATGGATAAATAAAATGTGGTACATACACAAAATGAACACTATTTGGCAACAAAAAGGAATGAAGTGTTGATACTTGCTACAACACAGATGAATCTCGAAAAAATTATGCCAAATGAAAGAAGTCAGTCACAAAAGATGACACGTTGTAAGATTTCATTCCTATGAAAGGGCCAGAATACTGTGGTGAGCCATGATGTCACCACTGCACTCTAGCCTGGGTAACCGAGCGAGACCTAGACTCAAAGAAAAAAAAAAAAAAAAAAAAACAAGGGCCAAAATAGACAAACATAAAATATATGGAAAGAGCAAGTAGACCAGTGGTTCCCAAGAACTGGCAGGGTAAAGGGAAAGGGAGGACAGGAGCGACTGCTAATGGGCACCAGGTTTCTTTTAGGGTGATAAAAATTTTCTAAAATTAGACTATGGTGATGGGTATAAAAGTCTGTAAATATAGGCCATATGCGGTGGCTCATGCCTGTAATCCCAGCACTTTGGGAGGCCAAGGCGAGCGGATCACCTGAGGTCAGGAGTTAAGAAACCAGCCTGACCAACATGGAGAAACCCCGTCTCTACTAAAAATACAAAATTAGCAGGGCGTGGTGGCGCATGCCTGAAATCCCAGTTACTCACTCAGGAGCCTGAGGCAGGAGAATTGCTTTAACCCGGGAGGCAGAGCTTGCAGTGAGCCAAGATTGTGCCATTGCACTCCAGCGTGGGCAATAAGAGCGAAACTCTGTCTCAAAAAAAAAAAAAAACTCTGTAAATACACTAAAAACCATTGAATTGTACACATTAAACAGGTGAATTTTGTGGCATGTTAATTATATCCCAATAAAGCTATTTTTATTAAGCCATTGAGCAATACATTTAAAACTTGTATATTTAAACCTATGTAAATTATACTTTAAGGTATTGATCAAAAGACATATTATGAACCACTAAAAATAAAGTAAGAAGGTCTAAGTAATACAATCACGGAATTTTATGGAAGGATGAGGTCTTGGAGGTCATCTGGTCCAGTATTTTGACTGAATAAGAAAACTGAAGGTCCGAGAAACATGACTCGTCTATTCTCAATGGCACAATTGAATAGAAAGTCAAAGACAGGTTTCCAGTACAGCATGTATAGATTACTATATTCAAACATAGAAGTTCCAGAAAATATCTGCACTCGCGTATATAAGGCAATATTTGCTGGAAAGTATTAATCAGTCTTAGCATGGCCTGTCTGACATATTCTCTTTCATACAAGTCCCTTAAGAATAAGACTTCAAGGCCAGGCCTGGTGGCTTACGCCTGTAATCTCATCACTTTGGGAGGCTATGGTGGGCAGATCACGAGGTCAGGAGATCAAGACCATCCTGGCTAACATTGTAGAAACCCTGTCTCTACTAAAAATACAAAAAATTAGCTGGCCGTGGTGGCGGGCGCCTGTAGTCTCAGTTACTCAGGAAGCTGAGGCAGGAGAAT
>NW_012102499.1:1048835-1083587 GCF_000951045.1 Mandrillus leucophaeus
AAAAAAAAAAAAAAAAAGAATTTTATACTAATAAATTTAGAGAAAAAACAAGACGATGAATCACTAGAGTAGATTTCCTGGGATTTATTCCCTGCTCCATCACTGAATAACTTACTTGGTTTAGAGATATCTATTAATATTTAGTTTCCTTGGGCCAATGTTCCCAACTCTGTAAAATAACATGATATAGGATTGTTCTAAAAATTTATTTTATCTTATTTTGAGACAGAGTCTTGCTCTGTGCCCAGGCTGGAGTGCAATGGGCGTGATCTCTGCTCACTGCAAGCTCTGCCTCCCAGGTTCACACCATTCTCCTGCCTCCGCCTCCCAAGTAGCTGGGACTACAGGCGCCCGCCACGACGCCTGGCTAATTTTTTGTATTTTTAGTAGAGACAGGGTTTCACCGTGTTAGCCAGGATGGTCTTGATCTCCCGACCTCGTGATCCGCCCACCTTGGCCTCCCAAAGTGCTGGGATTACAGGCGTGAGCCACCGCGCCCAGCGGATTGTTCTAAAAATTAAATGAGATTTGTTCCTGTTTAAGATGATGGAAGAGCTACAAGCTTTTTGTTAGTCCCCCCTGAAACTTTATTAAAATGACAGTAAAAGTTATTTTCAGGGTATAAAAGTGCAATATTGAAGAGCAAGAAAGGAAAGCCATCAGCAAACAAGTGATTTTTATCAAGCTTTTGGAAAACACTGAGTTTGGAGGACTGATCACTGATAAAGCACTGATAAAGAAGGAACCACTACTTAGAAAATGAGTGCATAGCCAGGAGCAGTGCCTATAATCCCAGCTATTTGGAAGGCTAAAGAGGGAGGATCACTTAAGGCCAGAATTCGAGACCAGCCTGGCCAACATGGCAAAAGCCCGTGTCTACTAAAAATACAAAAAAAAAAAAAAAAAAAAATAGCTGGGCATGGTGTCGCATGCCTGTAAACTCAACTAGTCAGGTGGCTGAGACAGGAGAATTGCTTGAACCCTTGAGACGGAGGTTGCAGTGAGCTGAGATCATGCCACTGCACTCCAGCCTGGGTGACAGAACAAGACTCTGTCTAAAAAAAAGAGAGAGAGAGAGAAAGAAATTTAATTGTCCGTGTAACAGTATTAAGAGGTGAAACTTTAAGAGATGATTAGGTCTTGAGGGCTCCACCTTCATGAATGGACTACCACTATTATCATAGGAGCGAATTTGTTGTCTCAGGAGTAGATTCTTACTTAGAAGGAGGGGGTTTAGCCAGATTTCCTTTCTCTGTCTTGCGTGATCACTTCTGCCTTCCACCCTTCTGCCGCGAGATGGCCCTCACCAGATGCCAGAGCCAAGCTCTTGGACTCCCTAGCCTCCAGAATTGTGAGATGAATAAACTTCTTTTCTTTACAAATTACCCAGTCTGTGGTATTCTGTTATATCAATAGAAAATGGACTAAAACAGCCTGAATAATATAGAGTATATAAAAAGCACCCACTCCACTCCCACAAACCAGTAAGCAAAACATCCATCAAGGTGATTGTTCTCCAGGCAGAAAATAATAGTAATAGGCCGGGCACTGTGGCTCACGCCTATAATCCCAACACTTTGGGAGGCCGAGGCGGGTGGATCATGAGGTCAGGGATCATGAGGTCAGGAGATGGAGATCATCCTGGCTAACATGGTGAAACCCCATCTCTACTAAAAATACAAAAAATTAGCCAGGTGTGGTGGCGGGTCTCTGTAGTCCCAGCTACTCTGGAGGCTGAGGCAAGAGAATGGCGTGAACCCAGGAGGCGGAGCTTGCAGTGAGCCGAGACTGCACCACTGCACTCCAGCCGGGGTGACAGAGTGAGACTCCGTCTCAAAAAAACAAACAAACAAAAAACCCTGAAAGCGATTTTCTATAAAGAAGTTTATTGAACCATCTTGGAAGAGAATTAGGGCAGCTAAACGGGGCACTGTTGGCCAAGAAGCCCATTCAAGTATGAAAAGTTCAAAGTCAATCTTTCTATTGGCTCATTCTTTTTTTTTTTTTTTTTTTTTCTGAGACAGAGTCTGGCTCTGTCACCAGGCAGCCTCCACCTCCTGGGTTCAAGAGATTCTCCTGCCTTAGCCTCCCGAGTCGCTGGGACTACAGACGCGTGCCACAACGCCCAGCTAATTTTTGTATTTTTAGTAGAGACAGGGTTTCATCATGTTGGCCAGGATGGTCTCGATTTCTTGACCTCATGATCCGCTGCCTCGGCCTTCCAAAGTGCTGGGATTACAGGCATGAGCCACTGCACCCAGACTATTGCCTCATTCTTAAAAGTGGATAGATTATCAAAGATTGCCAGACTTTTAAGGAAAATCTGTAATGTAAATGAGAAACACAAAAGAAAAGAGAGGAATGAATTAAGAGAACTAAAAATAATTTCATAAGACAATTTACAAAACATAACAAACTCTTTTAAAAAAAAGATTAGGCCAGGCACGGTGGCTCACGTCTGTAATCCCAGCACTTTGGGGGGCCGAAGTGGGCGGATCACCTAAGGTAATCAAGAGTTCAAGACCAGCCCGGTCAACATGGCAAAACCCCATCTCTACTAAAAAAAATACAAAAATTAGCCAGATATGGTGGTGTGCACCTGTAGTCCCAGCTATTTGGGAGCTGAGGCAGGAGAATCGATTGAACCCAGGAGGCGGAGGTTGCAGTGAGCCGAGATCTCGCCACTGAACTCCGGCCTGGCCACAGTGCATGACTCCACCTCAAAAAAAAAAGATTTATGTATCCTCAAAAATATACAGAAGATACTACATTTATAAAACAAGAACCAGCTGCTATTAAAATTTTAAATATAATAATTCAATTAAATAACAGAAAGAGTTCTGGGAGATTAACAATTTGATGGCTCAAAAAAAATTACAAGCATAGAGGTTAGAAGGTAAAGTCAAGAAAGTCTTTCAGAAAGAAGAAACAAGACAAAAAGGTAGACCAAGAAGAAAGTTAAGGCCAAGCACAGTGGCTCACACCTGTAATACCAGCACTTTGGGAGGCCAAAGTGGGAGATCACTTGAGTCTAGGAGTTAGACCAGCCTGAACAACATAGGGAGACCCCCATCTCTACAAATAATTTAAAAATTAGCCAAGCTTGGTGGCACATGCCTGTAGTCTCAGCTACTTGGGAGGCTGAGGTGGGAGGGTCACTTGAGCCCTGGATGTTGAAGCTGCAGCGAGCTGTGACTGTGCCTCTGCATTCTATCCTGGGCAACAGAGCGAGACCCAGTCTCAAAAAAAAAAAGAACAAAGTTAATACACATGAAGACCAATCCAGAAGCCCAATAGTTAACTAAAATTATAATTCAAGAAAAAGAAAATGAAAGGATTTTAAAATTAATAGTACCAGAAAAACTCCCAGAATGACAGACTGGACTTGGGAAGCTGAGGCAGGAGAATTGCTTGAACCTGGGAGGCAGAGGTTGCAGCGAGCTGAGATCGTGCCACCGTACTCCAGCCTGGGCAACAGAGCGAGATTCTATCTCAACTAAATAAATAAAGACACACAAAAAAATGGAAAGGTATTCCATTTTCATGGATTGGAAGATTTAATATTATTAAAATGATAATACTACCCAAAGTAATTTACAGGTTCAATACAATCCCTATCAAAATTATAGTAACTATTCTTCAAAGAAACAAAAAAAAAGGAATCCTAAAATTTATGTAGAACCATGAAAGACCCCAAATAGCCACAGCAATCCTGAGCAACAAGAACAAAGCTGGAGGCATCACACTACCTGGCTTCAAAGTATACTACTACAAAGCTACAGTAACCAAATCAGCATTGTACTGGCATACAAATAGACACACAAACAAAAGAAACAAAATCGAGAAACCAGCTATAAATTCACATATTTACTCATTTTCAACAAAGGTGCTAAGAACATATGTTGGGGAAAGGATATGTTCTTCAATAAATGGTGCTGGGGAAACTGGATATTCATAAGCAGAAGAATGAAAACAGACCCCTATTTCTCACCATATGCAAAAATCAAACCAAAATGGATTAAAGACTTAAATCTAGACCGGGCACAGTGGCTTACGCCTGTAATCCCAGCACTTTGGGAGGCTAAGGCGAGCAGATCATGAGATCAGGAGCTTGAGACCATCCTGGCTAAGACGGTGAAACCCCGTCTCTACTAAAAAAAATTACAAAAATTAGCTGGGAGTGGTGGCAGGCGCCTGTAGTCCCAGCTACTCTGGAGCCTGAGGCAGGCGAATGGCGTGAACCTGGGAGGCGAAGTTTGCAGTGAACCGGGATCGCCCCACTGCACTCCAGCCTGGGCGACAGAGCAAGACTCTGTCTCAAAAAAAAAAAAAAAAAAAGACTTAAATCTAAAATTTGAAACTATGAAACTACTAGAAAACACTGGGGAAATGCTTCAGGATATTGATCCAGGCAACGATTTTTTGTGTAAACAGGCCTCAGAAGCACAAGTAACAAAAGCAAAAATAGACAAATGGGATTGCATAAAGCTAAAAAGCTTCTGCACAGTAAAAGAAACAGTCAACAAAAAGAAGAAACAACCCACAGAATGAAAGAAAATATTTGCAAACCAGCCATCTGGCAAGGGATTAATAACCAGAATTAATAACAAGAAGCTGAAACAACTCAACAGCAAAAAAAACAAAAAACAAATAATTCATTTTAAAAACAGGCAAAATATCTGAATAAACATTTCACAAAAGATGACATATAAATGGAAAACAAGTGTAAGAAATATGCTCAACATCTAATCATCAGAGAAATGCAAATCAAAACCACAATGAGATACCATCTCACCCCAGCTAAATGGCTTTTATGAAAAAGAAAAAACAGGGAATAACAGATGCTGGCAAGGATGTGGAGAAAGGGGAACCCTCATACACTGTTGGTGGAAATGAAAATTAGTATAGTCACTATGGAAAACACTATGGACGTTCCTCAAAAAACTAAAAATTGAACTGCCATATGATCCAGCAATTTCACTACTGGGTATATATCCTAAAGAAAGAAAAATCAATATATCAAAAAGATAGCTACAGTCTCATGTTTATCGCAGCACTATTCACAACAGCCATAATATGGAATCAACCTAAGTGTCCATCAGCAGATGAATGGATAAAGAAAATGTGATATATATACACAATGGAATATTAGCCACAAAAAGAATGAAATCATGTCATTTGCACCAACATGGATAGAACTGAAGGTCATTATGTTAAGTGAAACAAGCCAAACACAGAAAGTCAAATATCGCATGTTCTTACTCATATGTGAGAGCTTGAAAAGTGAATCTCATGAAGATAGACAACTAGCTTGGTGGTTACCAGGAATTGGTGGGGCAGGGGGTAACAAAAGACTGATTAATGGGTAGAAATATACTCTTTTTTTTCCTTCCTTCCTTTCTTCCTTCCTTCCTTTTTTCCTTCCCTCTCTCCCTCCCTCCCTCGTTCCTTCCTTCCTTTCTTTCTTTCCTTTCTTTCTGATGGAGTCTCCCTCTTTAGCCCAGGCTGGAATGCAGTGGCGCTGCAATCTCGGCTCACTGCAACCTCCACCTCCCAGGTTCAAGCCATTCTCCTGCCTCAGCCCCCCCAAAAAGTTGGGATTACAGGCATGCATCACCACCAAGGCTACTTTTGTGTTGATTTTTGTTGTTGTTGTTGTTGTTTGTTTGTTTGTTTGCTTGTTCGCTGAGAGAGAGTCTCGCACTGTCACCCAGTAGAGACGGTTTCCACCATGTTGGCCAGGCTGGTCTCAAACTTCTGACCTCATGATTTGCCCGCCTCAGCCTCCCAAAGTGCTGGGATTACAGGTGTGAGCCACAACGCTGGGTCAAGTTTGTATTTTTAGTGGCGATAGGGTTTCACCATGTTGGCCAGGCTGGTCTCGAACTCCTGACCTCAGGTGTTCCACCCACCTCCGCCTCCCAAAGTTCTGGGATTACAGGTGTGAACCACTGTGCCCAGCTGAAATATACAGTTTCATAGAAGAAATAAGACCTAGCATTTGATAGATTAGTAGAGTGACTGTAGTTTACGATAATTTATTATATATTTCAAATAGGTAGAAGAGAATAATTAGAATGTTTCTAGCATAAAGAAAAGACAAATATTTAAGGTGACAGATATCCTAATTACACTGATTTGATCTTTACAAATTATCTCAATGTACAAAATTGCCACATAAATTCCCAGAATATGTATATTATATATCAAATTTTTAAAAAGAAGTTTTCAAACATGCCTGTAGATTTAGATTTGTAAATCGAAAGACTTAGAAAATTTATCTCAAACACCCCATTTTCAGAAAGTTACTTGAGTATGTGCTTCTACAAAATGAAAGCATATGGCCCAGAAGATCACCTGAGGTCATGAGTTTGAGATCAGCCTGGCAAACATGGTGAAACCCTGTCTCTACTAAAAAATGCAAAAATTAGCTGGGCATGGTGGCATGCTCCTGTAATCGCAGCTACTCTTGAGGCTGAGGCTAGAGAATCATTTAAACCTGGGAGGCAGAGTTCGCGGTGAGCCGAGATCTCACCGCTGCACTCCAGCCAGGGTGACAGAGAGAGACCTGTCTCTTATACACATCTAGATGTGTATAAGAGACAGAGGAAGGGAGGGGAGGGGAGGGGAAAGAAAGGGAAAGGAAAGGGAAAGGAAAAGGAAAGGGAAAGGGAAGGCAAGGCAAGGCAGGGCAGGGCAGGGCAGGGCAGGGCAGGGCTGGGCAGGAAACGGAACGGGAAAGGGAAAGGGAAAGGGAAGGCAAGGCAGGACAGGGCAGGGCAGGGCAGGGCAGGAAATCCCAGAAACAGTGGATCCAAGTTAAAAGAAAAATGGAAGTCAAGATGAGCATTGAGCAGCAGGCTAGAAAATACTGAGAATAGATTAAACAAATTGACTCCAATAAAGTTATTTAATTCCCAGTGTCCAGATATCCAGACATTTTTTTCTACTACCATTCTCCAATAAAAGAAGACCTTATTGATTCTAGGTCTGGAGAAGGAAATATAAAAGATAAGCCTGGAGCATCTTGTAATACCACAAAGTAAAGTGCTTTAAAAAATGATGGGAGTGGCTGGGTGTAGTGGCTCACGCCTGTAATCCCAACACTTTAGGAGGCCGAGGCGGGTGGATCACTTGAGGTCAGAAGTTCTAAACCAGCCTGGTCAATATGCCAAAACCCTTTCTCTACTAAAAATACAAAAATTAGCCAGGCATGGTGGCAGGGGCCCGAAATCCCAGACACTCAGGAGGCTGAAACACGAGAATTGCTTGAACCCAGGGGCAGGGGGGTGGAAGTTGCAGTGAGCTGAGATTGTGCCACTGTACTCCAGCCTGGGCAACAGAGCAAGGCTCTGTCTTAAAAAGAAAAAAAGAAAAATAAATAAATGACGGGAATATATCAAAGGGAAACAAGAACCAAGGGAAAGAAGATCCCAATTGCCAAAGCTGGAACAATTTGAACAACAATTTAAAAAGTACTACTGAATTATAACCCAAATTATAAAATATATATCCATGAGTGTATATTCATGTAAATGATTGAATAAATACATACATGAGGGAAAAGAAACAAATCTCTGTTTCAGAACAATTTCAAATAACTTATGTAGATACTCTGTCCTCAAGGAAGGAGGAACACAAATGGAACACAAATCTTCACTCCTTAAGTATAGATTACACACAGTTACTTCCTTCCAAAGCATTCACTGTGGAAAGGTTGTGGGAGAGTGGAAGAATAACTTTACAGTAGAAAAACTACAAACACTACCTCATCCAGGTGCTCAAGATCAACATGAACAGTGATGGAAGATGTTGATAGTATGTACCCTTGATATGATATAATAAAAATGACACTTTACCTGTGTGGTCTTCCTCCCAGAAACCAATTAGCCAGTATCATAATGAGGAAAGCATCACACAAATTCCAATAGAGGGGCCTCCTACAAAGTATTTGACCAATACGCCTCAAAGCAGTCAAGGTCGTCAAAAACAAGAAGAGTCTGGGAATCTGTCACAACCAAGAGGAGTGTAAGGAGACATGACAACTAAAGGTAATATAGTATTCTGGATGGGATCCTGGAAGAGAAAGACATTAGGTAAAACCAAGGAAACCTGTGTACAATATAACTTTGGTTAATAATGTAACAATACTGGACCATCAGTTGTAACAAACGTACCATACTAACGTAAGATGTTCATGATAGAGCAAACTGGGTGTGGGGTATATAAGAACTCTCTACTATCATCTCAAAATTTCTGCAAATCTAAAAAGGCTTTTTTTTTTTTAAAGGAGGTATCTAGAAAAGTAAGAGATACAAGAGATTTGATATTATCCTTAAGAAGTTGGAAGAACTTAAGGATGAGAAAAAGGTGGGAAATTACCCCCAAAATGGATAGGCAAATAACCTCCCTGTCGCCCAAAAAAATCTCTACAAAAACACTGGTAATTCCAATATACTATAACAACGTATGCAATCACCAATATTTAAATAGTTGTAATAATGTGATCACTGCTTGACGTTTAACCTTTAGAATAAGCTTATAGAGGAAATAGATGTCATAAATCTGATTAACAGAATGCAAACTTAGTCTGATAATGTTGAAGTATAAGAAGACATTAAGTAGAAAGGAAAGTCAGGAGTACTAATTAGACTATTTTGTAATATGAGTAGTCAGGAGAAATGGCCTATAGTTTTAATAAGAAATCAAAGTGTAAGTTCATCATTTTGTGGTTTTGTTTGTTTGTTTTTGACACAGAGTCTCGCTCTGTTGGCCAGGCTGGAGCGCAGTGACACGATCTCGGCTCACTGCAACCTCTGTCTCCTTGGCTCAAGCGATTCTGCCTCAGCCTCCCAAGTAGCTGGGATTACAGGTGTGTGCCACCACGCCCAGCTAATTTTTGTATTTTTAGTAGATACGGGGTTTCACCATGTTGGCGAGGCTGTTCTCAAACTCCTGACCTCAGGTAATCTGCCCACCTTGGCCTCCCAAAGTGTTGGGATTACAGGCATGAGCCACCACGCCCAGCCTATCATTTCATATTTTAATAATAACCAATAAAGAAAACCAAAAAGAGTTTTGTAACAGATGGAAAGAAGAGATGCAGGAATCGAGTGAGTTAAAGCTTTATCAGAGCTAATTTGACAGGTAGAAGTCTAAATAATGGACATTCCCATATTATTTAAAGAATGAGGACAATCAATAGATACACTAAAAACAGACCTTAATAGGCAACAGTGGTCTCCCTGAGGAGCAGAATGGGAGTGGGACGTGGGAAACAGTGAAAAAGTCAGGATTGCTACTTTTTATCACGGGTCTTTCTATACTATTTAATTTCACAGTTATGTTTATGTATTGCTTTGATAAAAAGATTTTAACTTTGTAAAGAAACATTCTTTGTAAAGCGTTTAGCACAGTGTCTGATACTCAGCAAGGAGCTCACAGCCTTGGCAAAGATTCTTGGATCCATGTATGGCACAAAAGCTTCAAATTCTACTTTGGTAAAAACAGTAAACAAAGAACACCATTTCTCTACTCACATCCCACTTCTAGCACCAATTCTAGAATGTTTTTACAACACCAGCAACCAATTCTCTGATTCTCTGGACACAAACTGGGTGTCCAATAATTCAACTCAATACTGAATTCAATTCAATTCAATTCAATACTAACTACCCGGAGTTAAAGTGGACCCCAGAGGTTAAGAGCTGAGTCTCACAAGACTGCTCCCCACATCCAAGTCCAGGCACCTGTACTTATGAGCAAATGGGTATAAATCAGGGGTTCCCACAAGCCACTCCTTGGGTTCAATAATTTATTAGAACCTCTCATAAAACTCAGAAAAACAATACTTACATTTACAAGTTTATTATAAAGCAAACAATTCAATGTAGGAGGGGTCAGAGCTTCCATGCCCTCTCCAGCTGTGCCACCCTCCCAGCACTTTGATGTATTCACCTGGAAGCTCATCAGATCTCATTATTCAAGTTTGTATACAGAGGTATGTGGGTGGTGCAGAAAGCTTCCACCTTCTAATTACTTGGACTTTCTGGTGACCAACTTGATCCTGAGGTCTTTTTGGGGCCTCACCCTAAGACACTTCATTAGCATAAACTCAGATGTATTCAAAAGAGGCTCCTTACGAATAAAAAAGGACACTTATGTGAGTTATTTTACAACTCTATTAATTGTAGATAACTAATAGCAATGCAAAACAACTCTTGCCTTGTTCATAGGTTTTTAAAAATTTTGTAGAGACGGGGTCTCACCATGTTGCCCAGGCTGCTCTCGAACTCCTGGCATCAAGCAATTCTCCTGCCTTGGCATCTCAAAGTGCTGGGATTATCAATGTGAGCCACTGCACCCGGCCTTCTCTTTGACTAATGTCTGTAATCCCAATACTTTGGGAGGCCAATGTGAGAGGATCGCTTTATGACCAGCCTGGCATAGGGAGACCCCATCTCTACAAAAAATAAAAATAAATTAGCCAGGAGTGGTGGTGTGTGCCTGTAGTCCCAGATACTCAGGAGGCTGAGGTGGGAGGATTGCTTGAGCCCAGGAATTGGAGGCTGCAGTGAGTTATGATAATGAGTTATGATTATATCACTGCACTTGCACTCCAGCCTGGGCAACAGAGTGAAATCCCATCTCTAAAAAGTATATTAAATACATATATTTAATTAATTGAAAAAAGAAGAGAAATAGCCCCATATTAGGCTTTTTATCAGCCAGTGTGATGATACGAAGTAGGATGGAAGTAGTAGTAGGAGAGACAGACACAGAATTTCTAAATGGTTTGTGTTGGCTCCACTTCATCAGTTAATTCAGAATTGTTGGTATAGACTTGTCCTTACATAACAGATAAAAGTATTTGCCTTTGGTGCTGAGTAGTGCATTTTGATTAGCTAGTGACTATGAATTATAATATTAATTCTGTGGAAGAGTTTATGTAGAGTAATGTTATTCTTAATATTTTGAAAGAATTCAGTGGGGATGTCATGAGGGGCGGGAATTCTTGGAAAGTCTTTAAACCACAGATTCTATTAGTTTTTAAATTTTAGAAATATATTAAATCACACACCATAAAAATAACCCTTTTAAAGTATACAACTGAGTAGTTTTTTTGTACATTCACAAAGTTGTGCAACCATCACCACTATCTAACTCTAGAACACTTAAATCATCCCAAAAGGAACTCCATATCCATATCCATATCCATTTGCACAGGGGTCCTCAACCCCCAGGTCACAGACCAGTAGCGGTCTGTGGCCTGTTAGGAACCCAGCAGCACAGCAGGAGGTGAAAGGTGGGAGAGCAAGCATTACCACCTGAGCTCCACCTCCTGTCAGATTCGCAGCGGCATTGAATTCTCATGGGAGCTCAAACCCTATTGTGAACTGTGCATGCAAGGGATCTAGGCTGCATGCTCCTTATGATAATCTAATTAAAGCCTGATGATCTGGGTGAAACAATTTCATCCCAAAACCATCTGCCCCTCGCCCCCAGTCGGTGGAAAAATGTCTTCCACAAAACTGGTTCCTGGTGGCAAAAGGGTTGAGGACCACTCACCATTCATCCCCATGCCTCTGCTCCCCTGTCCCTGGCAACCACTAATCTGCTTTCTGTCTCTGTGAATTTAACTATTGTGGATATTTCGAGTTAATCTTATACTAGTGATTAACACAGTGATTAACTATTATGGATATTTCTAGTTGAATTATACACTATGTGGTATTTTCTGTTGCTTCTTTCACTTAGAATGTTTTCAAGATTCATCTATGTTGTAGCATGTATCAGTATTTCATTTTCTTATGGCTGAATAATATTCCATTGTATGTATATACTTAAATTTATCCATTCATCAGTTAGACATTTAGATCGTTTCCTTTCCATGTTTTGGCAATTATGAATAAAATTGCTATGAACATTCACATACAAGTTATTGTGTGAGCATACCCTTTCGATTCTTTTAGGTAAGAATGAAATTGCTGGATAACGTGGTAACTCTGTTTAACTTTGTGAGGAACTGCCACACTATTTTCCAAAGTGGCTGTACTATTTCACATTCCCATTAGCATTATATGAGGGTCCCAATTTTTCCACATCCTCATCATAATTGTCATTGTCTTCTTTTCAATGATAGCCATCCTAGTGAATATGAAGTAGTATCCCATTACGGCTTTTCCCTAACGACATTTCCCTAACGACCAATAATCCTCAGCATCTATTCATGTGCTTACCAGCCATTTGTGTATCTTTGAAGATATAGCTATTCAAATACTTTGCCCATTTTTTAATTGAGCTATTTGTCCTTTTTTTTTTTTTTTTTTTCCCCAAATGGAGTCTCGTTCTGTCACCCAGGCTGGAGTGCAGTGGCGCAATCTCGGCTCACTGCAAGCTCCGCCTCCCGGGTTCACGCCATTCTCCTGCCTCAGCCTCCCAAGTAGCTGGGACCACAGGTGCCCGCACCACGATCGGCTAATTTTTCGTATTTTTAGTAGAGACGGGGTTTCACCGTGTTAGCCAGGATGGTCTCCATCTCCTGACTTCGTGATCCGCCCGCCTCGGCCTCCCACAGTGCTGGGATTACAAGCGTAAGCCACCGCGCCTGGCCTATTTGTCTTTTTATTCCTGAGGTGTAGACTTTTTTCTATTCTGGATACAAATCCCTTATCATATACATGATTTGCAAATATAGTCTTCCATTCTGAGAGCGTTGTCATTTCATTTTCTTGATAGTGCCCTTTGATCACAATTTTTAAAAATTTTGATGATCTCCAATTTGTTTTTCTTTGATTGCTTGTGCTATACACATTATACCTAAGAAACCATTGCGTCATCCATGGTCACAGATTCACATCTATTTTCTTGTAAAGAGTTTTATAGTTATAGTTCTTACATTTAGGTCTTTATTCCATTTGTAGCTTATTTTTGTATATAGTATGAGATATAAATTCAACTTCATTCCTCTGCATGTAGTTACCCAGCTGTCTCAAATAACTTCAGCTCTTTATGTTTTCCTTCCTTCTTTGTGCTTAATTTGCAGTTTTTATAACTTACTGGGATAAATGCTCAGCTTATTGATGTTTACCCTTTATTGTTTTCTAATATGTTAAGATACAAAGTTCCCTCTAAGGACAACTTCAGTGATACTCCACAAATTTTGATGTTTTATTATTATAATTAAAATATTTTCTAAATTTCATTGTGGTTTTTTCGTTAACCCAAAGTTCCTTTGGAGTATGTTTTATAGTTTCTAATTATGTGGTGCAAAAATAATTGTGGTTTCTGCATTGTTGGAATTTGCCATTTGATACTGGAATAGATCTTAAATAAATGTGGCTATGTTATATATCATTTTATTTTATTTTATTTTTCTGAGATGGAGTCTCGCTCTGTCGCCCAGGCTGGAGTGCAGTGGCCAGATCTCAGCTCACTGTAAGCTCCAACTCCCAGGTTTACACCATTCTCCTGCCTCAGCCTCCCAAGTAGCTGGGACTACAGGCGCCCGCCACCACGCCCGGCTAGTTTTTTGTATTTTTTTAGTAGAGACGGGGTTTCACCGTGTTAGCCAGGATGGTCTCGATCTCCTGACCTCGTGATCCGTCCGTCTCAGCCTCCCAAAGTGCTGGGATTACAGGCTTGAGCCACCGCGCCCAGCCTGTTATATATCATTTTAATGGGCACTTTTTCCTTTTTTTTTTGGCTAATGACTTATTAATTGCTGTTTATGTTGATTTTAAACTACGGAAATGATGTTAGACAAAAAGCAAATTCGAGTGATTTTCTTATCTGAGTTCAAAATGGGTTGTAAAGCACCAGAGACAACTTGCAACATTAACAACACATTTGGCCCTGGAACTGCTAATGAATGTACAGTGCAGTGGTGGTTCAAGAAGTTTCGCAAAGGAGATGAGAGTCTTAAAGATCAGAAGCATAGTGGCCGGCCATCAGAAGTTGACAACGACCAATTGAGAGCAATCATGGAAGCCGATCCTCTTATAACTACGTGAGAAGCTGCCAAATAACTCAACATCAACCATTCTACGGTCATTTGGCATTTGAGGCAAATTGGAAAGGTGAAAAACTTGGTAAGTAGGTACCTCATGAACTAAGCAAAAATTTTTTAAAAATCATAATTTTGAAGTGTCTTCTCTTATTCTACACAACAACAAACCATTTCTCCATTGGGTTGTGATGTACCACAAAAAGTGGATTTTATACAGGAACCAGTAATGACCAGCTCAGTGGTTGGACAAAGAAGCTCCAAAGTACTTCCCAAAGCCAAAGTTGCACCAAAAACTGGTCATGGACACTGTTAGGTGGCCTGCTGCCAGTCTGATTCACTAGTTTCTGAACCCCAGCAAAACCCTTCCATCTGAGAAGTATGCTCAGCAAATCAATGAGATGCACCAAAAACTGCAATGCCTGTAGCCAGCAATGGTCAACAGGAAGGGTCCAATTATTCTCCACAACGCCCAACCATACATTGCACAACCAATGCTACAAAAATTGAACAAATTAGGCTACAAAGTTTTGCTTCATCCTCCATATTCACCTGATCTCTCACCAACCGACCACCACCTCTTCAAGCATCTCGACAACTTTTTGCAGGGAAAACACTTACACATCCAGCAGGATGCAGAAAATGCTTTCCAAGAGTTTGTTGAATCCTGAAGTACAGATTTTTATGCTACAGGAATAAACAAACTTATTTCTTGTTGGCAAAAATGTATTGATTGTAGTGGTTCCTATTTTGATCAATAAAGATGTGTTTGAGCCTAGTTATGATGATTTAAAATTGTCTGAAACCACAACTACTTTTGCACCAACCTATTAAATATATGAAATGTCTAACCATTTCTTCTCTGGCTTACTTTAATTATGATCAGAGAATATACTCTATATTGTTATAATCTTTTGAATCTTACTTAGACTTGTATTACGGTATAGCATACGGTCAGTTTTTGTAAATGTTCCACATGTATATTAAAAATGTGTACTATAGGGCTGGGTGTGGTGGCTAACGCCTGTAATACCAGCACTTTGGAAGGCCGAGGTGGGTGGATCACTTGGGGTCAGGAATTTGAGACCAGCCTGACCAACATGGTGAAACCCCATCTCCACTAAAAATACAAAAATTAGCTGGATGTGGTGGCAGGCACCTGTAATCCTAGCTACTCAGGAGGCTGAGGCAGGACAATCGCTTGAACCTGGGAGGCAGAGGTTGCAGTGAGCCAAGATTGTGCCATTGCACTCTAGCCTGGGCAACAGAGTGAGACTCTGTCTCAGAAAAAAAAAAAAAAAAAGAACTATGCATTTGTTTTCTATGACTGTTGACTAGGTCAACTTTAATTGTATTTTCTGTATCTCTGCCAACATTTTTTATTGAGTGTGTAATCTTCCTTTATGGTTGTGGATTTTTTATTTCTCCTTATAATTCTCTGGTAAATTTAGAAGCTATTATTGAATTATGTAAGTCTAGAATTATTAAACCTTCCTTGTGAATTAGCCCTTTTATCATTAGCAACTGCTTCTCTTTACTAAGTCTTTTGACTGAAATTCTACTGTTTGATATTACTATAGACACAGCAGCTTTCTTTTGGTGTTTAGACATCTTTTTATAACCTTTCCCTTTCATCTTTCTCTATCTTTGCATTTTATGCATCTTATAATTTGACTGTATTATTATCTTACTTCTCTTTTATTAGAGGATTTAGCCTATTTACATGTAATGCAATTTCTAATAGATTTGGATTTAAACTTACCACCTCACCAATTGCTTTTCCCCATATGCCACTCTTTCTTTGTTATTTCCTTTCCTGCATTCCTTTGGGTTGAGTGCAATTGGTTCTGTATTATCATGTTTTTGTCCCATTAGCTTGGTGGCAATATTTTAAGATCTTAAAAATCTTTTAGAGTGGTTACCCTGAGTATTATAAAACCAACTTTGAATATTCGAGCTTAATATATCTGTAGGCCAGGGTTGAAAATGAAAAATAAAAATTTTTTAAAAGAAAAAAGTTTAATATAAAACTATAGCTTAATCTTTTCTCAGAAAACAAGGCCATTAAAACATTTTAACTTGATTTATCCCTCTCCCAAGTTATGTGCTTTTTCTTTTTAAAATTCAGATTCTTACTCTGTCACCCAGGCTGGGCTGCAGTGGTGTGTGGCTCACTGCAACCTCCACCTCCTAAGTTCAAGCAATCCTCATGCCTCAAGCCTCCCAAGTAGCTGGGATTACTGGCATGCACCACCATACCCAGTTGATTTTTGTATTTTAGTAGAGACAGGGTTTCACCATGTTGGCCAGGCTGGTCTGGAACTCCTGGCCTCAAGCAATCCGCCCACCTTGGTTTCCCAAAGTGCTAGGATCATAGGTGTGAGCCACTGAGCCCGGCCTGTTTTAAAATCACTATTCATTTATACTGGGTGCAGTGACTCATGCCTGTAATCTCAGCAACTTGGGAGGCTGAGGCAGAAGGATCACTCAAGGCCAGTTCATTATCAGCCTGGGCAATATGGTAAGACCTTGTCTCTATAATTTTTTTTTTTAACTTAGCTAGGTATGGTGTTATGCACCTCTAGTCTCACCTACTAAGGAGGCTGAAGCAGGAGGATTTTTTGAACCCAAGAGTTCAAAGCTGCAGTGAGACATGATCTCCACTGTACTCCAGCCTGAGTGACAGAGTAAAACCCTGACTTCAAAAAAAAAAGTAAAATCACTATGCATTTAATTCATATATTTACCCTCTTAATTCATATTCCTTCTTGCATCTCCAAGCTTCTATCTGATAATGTTCTCCCTCTGCTTAAAGACAATTTTTGTGTGTGTGCAGGATTTGTTAGGGGGAAAATTCTCATTTTTCATGTGAAATGTTTTGGTTTTTTTGCTTTTTGTTTTTTGAGACAGAGTCTCACTCTGTCGCCCAGGCTGAGTGTAGTGACACGATCTCAGTCAACTGCAACTTCTGCCTCCCAGGTTCAAGCATTTCTCCTGCCTCAGCTTCCTGAGTATCCCAAGTAGCTGGCATTACACGTGCACACCACCACATCCGACTAATTTTTGTATCTTTAGTAGAGACACGGTTTCACCATGTTGGCCAGGCGGGTCGCAAACTCCTGACCTCAAGTGATCCATGGGCCTCAGCCTCCCAAAGTGTTGGGATTACAGGCGTGAGTCAGCACACCTGGTGGAAACGTTCTTAATTTTTCCTATTGCACCCTATTTTTAAGGACAGTTTTGCTTATTATAGACTCCAGGTCGGCAGTTATGTCATCACTTTGAAAATGTCATTCCATTATCTTTTGATTCCCATTGTTTGTATAGAGAAGTCAGTTGTCATATTTTGGTCCTTAGAAGGTAATATATCTTATTTTTGTCACTGCTGTACATTTTTTCTTTACTTTTCAACTGTATTAGTAATATTTGTATGTGTATTTTAAAAATTTATTTTGCCTGAGGTTTGCAGAACTTTCAAAATCTATAGCTTGAAGATCTTCATGGGTTTTATGAAATTCTTAAGCATTAACTCCAAATATTCTCTACTTTGCTCTTTCTAGAACTCCAGTTGCTTAATGTTAGCCCTTCTGTTACATTGCTTTCTGGTTCTTTTCCATCCTTTTGTCTCTGTATGTATCATTCAGAATTTTTTTCTTCTGACCCAACTCATTTCACTATTTATCCTCAGCTTTGTTTCATCTGGTTTGAAACTCACTCATCAAAAAAAAATTTTTTTAGTGGGGGAAACAGAGTTTTGCTCGTTACCCAGGCTGGAGTGCAATGGCACGATCTCAGCTTACCACAACCTCCACCTCCTGAGTTCAAGTGATTCTCCTGCCTCAGCCTTCTGAGTAGCTGGGATTACAGGCATGCACCACCACCCCTGGCTAATTTTGTATTTTTAGTAGAGATGGGATTTCTCCATGTTGGTCAGGCTAGTCTTGAACTCCCGACTTCAGGTGATCCGCCTGCCTTGGCCTCCCAAAGTGCTGGGATTACAGGCACGAGCCACTGCACCCAACCTCATCAAATTCTTAATTCCAGCTCTTGCTTTTTTGTTGTTGTTAGAATTTCCATTTAGGCTAGGCACAGTGGCTCATACTGTAATCCCAGCACTTTGGGAGGCCAAGGTAGGTGGATTGCTTGAGCTCAGGAGTTTGAGACCAGCCTAGGTAGAAATGGTAAAATCCCATCTCTACTAAAAACACAAAAAAATTATCCGGGCCTGGTGGTACATGCCTGTAGTCCCAGCTGCCCAGAGACCATGGTAGGAGGATCGCTTGAGCCCAGGAGGTCGAGGTTGCAGTGAGCCACAATTGCACCACTGCACTCCGGCCTGGGTGAAAAAGTGAGACCCTGTCTCAAAAAAAAAAAAAAAAAAAAAAATCAATTTAGTTTTTCAGTTCCCAGTTAACTAAAACTTTCAATCTTGTCTTTTTTCAAGCATATTACGTTGTTATTTTTAAGTCTAAAAATAGTTGAATGTCTGAGAGCTTCATGTGGTGCCTACTAACTCCAGAATTGGGGAGACTAACCCACCAAGTCACAAGCAGTACTGGACCCAGGGCAGGAGCCAACCAGTAAGACTTAAGTATGAACAAGCAAAAAACATATATGGTCAACCCTCACACCCATGGATTCAACCAGCCATGGATCAGAAATATTCAAAATAAAAATGCATCTATACTGAACGTGTACAGACTTTTTTTCCTTGTCATTATTCTCTAAACAATGCAACTATTTACCTAGCAGTTACATTGTATTAAGCACTTTAGGAGGCAGAGGCAGGACAATGGCTTGAGGACAGGAGTTGGAGACCAGCCTGGCCAACATGGCGAGACACTATCTCTACAAAAGAAGTGTAATTAGCTGGGCATGGAGGCATACACCTGTGGCCCCAGCTACTCGGCAGGCTGACGCAAGAGGATCACTTGAGCCCAGGAGGTCAAGGCTGAAGTAAGCAGTAATTGTGTCACTGCACTCCAGCCAGGGCGACAGAACAAGATCCTGTCTCAAAAAAAAAAAAAAAGAATTATAAGTAACCTAGAAATTAAATTATTTAAAGTATATGGGAGTATGTGAATAGGTTATATGTAAATAAGGTACCATTTTATATCAGAAACTTGAGCATCTGGATGTTGGTATCCGTGGAAGGTTCTGAAACCAATCCCCCATGGATACCAAAGGACAACTGTACTCCGAAAGCAGAGTCACTCCCAAGAGAAAGAGAGAGCTCATCTGATTATGCTTGTTTTTTTCTTCCCATTTGCTACTGCCAGGAACTCTTAGGATCATTCTTGTTTGTGTTCAGTTATTAGTCTGGAGATTATCGTGCAGGTAACTTTTAAGTGTCTGGTTAGCCCCACATGAGCACAGACCTACGGCTACAAATTCTCAGGGAAAAGAACATTTTTTCCCCTACCCAACCAGAATCTAAACCAAGTCATCCAAGTTTTTTCATAGTCACTCTTTACTACAGGCCAGATTTTTCTAATCTATTCTTTCACTAAAGAGGGCAGCTCTTTGACATGCTGTGTATGCACAGGTGTCAGGGCTTTAAGTACCATGCTATTGGAATGGATGACGGGAAATCACAAAAGATATTAGGCAACAGAAGATTATCAGACTTGATGAAATGCTTACTGGAGCAACAAGGTAAACCCCTCAACCATACTGTTAAGCAGCTTATATTCCAACAGAACAATGGTTCTCAACTAGGGGCATCTCCAGCTCCAGGGAATATCTGGCAATGTCTGGAGAGATTTTTGGTTATCACAACTGGAAGGATGCTGCTCACATCCAGTGGGCAGAGGCCAAAGATATTGCTAAATATCCTACAATGCACACAGGACAGCCCCGTAAGACTTATCCTACCAAAAAGGTAGCAATAGAGTAACAGAGAAACAAGCACAGTAAAAACACACATATTAGTCTGTATAATGTACAGGAGAGCATGCAAGTGGGCAGGGGAATTCATGAAACACTGTAACAGGCAGCTAAAGCTTAAACTGAATTGGAAATGATTTAGGAAGGCAGGGGGATGAGGCACTATAAGCATGAGTATGAAAGTAAGAGGTATATTCTTCCACATGTTTAGTGTACTACAAATAACTTGGTACCCCTAAAACTCAGGGGCAAAGAGTAATGGGGCAAGATAGGCTAAAAAAGAAGTCAGGGGCCAGATCACGAAAGGCCTTACATACTCAGTGAGGAGTTTGGACTTCACCCTGTAAGTAATGGGGTGGAAGGAGGTTGGTATTAAAGGTTAATGAAGAGAAAACAAGAAGACATTTATTTTCGAAAGATCACTCTGGTAACATTATGGAGCATGGTTTGAGGGCAAAATAAGATAAAAGACCAATTAGTAAACCACTGCAATAATCCAGGCCAGAGAAGACTAGAAACAGAATCAACGCACCAAGAACCAATATAGTAGCATAGATTGACAAAAAGTACGATAGCCAGTCTTTAATGACAATATGAAAAGAAGTTCTAATCCCAATTTTCAAGCCCCATTCACAGAGATAAAGAGTCTAAGAGCACAGCATTTAATGAAAAGATAATGAAAGATTAGGCTATCCCATTCAGATCACTTATTAAAAAGCTATGCAAGTATATAGACAAGATTATTACTAGGGCACATACCAGCAATATCTGTGTCCTGGTGCTTTGAACCCTGATATAACAATGGAAATATTTTAAAAATCTTTCTCTTCTACTTCTATTATCATATTTTCATACATGTATTTATCTTACTTCCTGATATTTCCTATTACATTATTTTCAATAAAATAAAACACCAATGTATTTTGTTATTTAAGGATTTGTTTAATGTTTTAAAACTCAAAGCACTTTATTTTAAGACAAAAGATTAATAAAAACGACATTACCTTTCAAATACAACTTTATAACAGCACAGTGGAAGAATGGTAAACAGCCCCTCTTAAAAAATAAAAAAAATCAGCACTTAAAACCAAAGGAAGGCTTATATGTACAGCTAATTCAGAAAGGGAACAACGACACCTAAAGACATAGATAAATGCCTTATTTTAATCCAATAAATGTCCTACCTACTGGATCTTGTTAATGATGTTTTCAATATGCCATTTAAAATAAACTATCCTTGAAAATAAAGTTTTAAATCATTCAATATAATCTATGAAATAGCATCTAATTAACTAGATTACCTTAAATATACCAAATATTATAATCAGCAAAATAAAAACCAGTAAATCAATTTGCATCTGAAAGTTTGATGTTCTGATCTAACTGGATTTTATTTATTTTTTCCTAAGATTAACAATATAAACAAATCTTTTGGGTACTCAACATATTATGACAACCTCAGGCATGTTCCGGTTGGTATGGCCATAGACAACACATTAGAAGGAAAATTACCTCTTTATAATTATTAACTTTCAACAATATGACTCACCACTGAACACCAGTATTGATACTTCAGCATTCATCTTATGTGACAAGTGGAAAACAAATTTCTCAACAATAGTGGGTCACCATATTCCTCCATCTAACAGTTACTTTTTAAAAAATTAACCTTTGGAGGCCAAGACAGGAGGATTGAGAGGCCAGGTGTTTGAGACCAATCTGGGCAACAGAGCAAAACTCTGTCCCTACAAAATAATAATTATAATAAATTAGCTGGGCATGGTGGTATATGCCTAGAGTCCCAGCAACTCAAGAGGCTAAGGCAGGAGGATTGCTTGAGCTCAGGAGGTCAGTGCAATAACTATGATCATGCCACTGCACTCCAGCCCGGGCAACAAAGCAAGACCCTGTCTTTAAAAAAAAAAAAAAAAAAAAAGATTAACTTATGTTAAAAAGCTCCACATATAACAAACATGATTAAACACTTTAAAATTAAACTGAAATAAGTTATGTAATTTCATCTTTCCTTTTCACACAAAGTCTCACAAGTAAAACTGTGAACAAATTCTAAATATTTCCTTGTTGTTTTTAATTGTTCCTAATACTATTTTAGTTAAGTTATTTATTTAACCGCTTCTTTAGATTCTCAAGGTGTTCCGTATTAACATTTTGTAATGCCAGTACCATTGCTTTAGACAAGGAAGGATTAAATGAAATAGTCATTATACAGCACAAATCTATTAGATCTCGCTGACATTTCTGCAAACCTTCCAGGAACTTTTGGTATTGAAGACGATCCTTTTTTAACTGTTTCATTTCTGGTACAGAGAACCCTATCAGGCTAGTCAGTATTTCATCCACGAAGTCTACATCTAGATACGCAGTACCATCAGACACCTTTGCAGTTATACTCCAAATGCCACCAGAACTTGAGAGATTTCCAGTTAAGGTTACAATAAATGCTTTCACTTTCACTGTTGTAACTTCCTTTGGTTTGCTGGCCAGTAGAACAGACAAATAGATAAAGGGTGGAGAATACAAATCCATGGCAATAGAAAAATTAATGCTATTCTCTGGTAATCTTAAAGAACAAGTCTGTAAATGACGATCATTTTCATTAGAAATTTGTGAACTCCTTTTCTGTACATAGTTGACCACCTCTCTATCTAATATTTTACTATTTAAGGAATGTCCATCTGAACTGCTGGTTTGTTTTATTTTATTATCTGTCTCTAAGTTCTTATCTTTATTTGTAAAATCATGGGCTAAGGGTACATTACGATCAACTGAAAAAATACTCCTGTTTTGGTCTCTAACAGATGGACAATCAAATGATTTGTCTTCATTAGTCATTTGTTCAGATACATATTTTTCACTCCAATTATTGTTTCCATTTTTGCAAGTCAAAGAAAAAGTATTCATAGTATTAGGATTATGTGAAAATCTCTCTATACTTCGATCGGCATTTCTGTTAAAAGTCAATGGCTGCAATTCTTTAGTTTCCATCTGTTCTTTCTGGACAGTTTCTTCTAAAAGCAAGGCCTCCTCCAATGAAAAGTCATCTAATTCCCCATCCATGAAATGCATAGATAGGTTTGATGGTTCCTCTTTTGGTCTTGGAGAAATAACAAATTCTGGCTCAAAACTTGACTGTCCTGTGGGAATGGTATTTGAGGAACTACCCATGGTGAAACACCTTTCTGAGGAAGTGTCATTATTTGCTGTAAGCTCATCATTTTCATCAAGACTTGCCAAGAGTTCTTCATCAGAAGGACCTAATGCAGGATCTGGAACATCTGTAACTCTGGGAATGTTTTCGTTAGAATTGTTTGGTATGACTGAAAGTACAGGATCAGGTTCCCCTATTAATCTTGCAAGTACTTTTTCTTGGGCATATTCTTCTAAAAGAGCATCTACTTCACCTCCTAATACTTTCACATTTTCTGGTTTCAATAAGAGAACGCCAAGACGGAAAGATATATTTCCAAAAATCAAAATTTTTGTACCTGGAGGAAGATCACTATGAAGAATTGGAATAGGCTGATATTCCATTCCCTGTATTTGTACAATTCCATCAGTTAGCTGCAGCATCAACATTCGTGAAGGCTTTGCTTCCCAAGGTTTTGGGGTTACTTGTGTTTCAGCTGTAACTAGATCATTTGTTGTATTCTTTCCTCTCAACTTCTGTATCTGGCAATATGCAGGCTGACTTACATCAACCAAGGAATTGATCTGCAGAGCATAAAATCCATTTAGTTCTCCTTTAGGAATTTCTAAAATGCCATCAGGTAAAAGAGGATGCTCCAAATCCCTCAGATCAGTAAGGAGCCACTGCTCAAACACTTGTTTATTCATTTGGGCCTGACTCAAGTTAACATTATTATTTTCTTCTTGAATCCAGTTAATACAAGCTTCCAGCCACATCGGAGGTACTTTAACATGCCATGTAGCTAAAAGCCAGGTTTCAGCTCTTAATGCAATACTAGTCACATTCATTTCTTTTAAATAAAAGAAATAATATGCATCTATTACCTGAAAACAACAAACAAAAAAATTAGGTAATTCAGTATATTTGAATACAGCTTCTGTAATTCTCTAAAATGTACAGACAGGCACACCTTTCAGATTTTTCACTCTTCAGCATCTTAAAAATCTTTACTTTTTACGTGGTCAAAATTCAAACACTACACATAATCAGATGGTATAATGAGAAAATCAAAAGGTTTGAGACAGTTATACCTAGGTTTCAAAGCTGGCTCTGTCAAGTTACAAGTTATGTGACCTAATATAAAATTCTGAACTTCTGTAACCAGTTTTTTCCTATATAAAATGGCAACACTACCATCTATCTTATAGGACTGTTAACAGGATCACACAAATTATATTTGTAAAGCATAATGTCAGACCTATGAAGGATACTCAGTAAACAGTAGTTACAGTAGCCTCCTTTATCTGTGGGGAATATGCTCCAATACCCCCAGTGGATGTCTGGAACTCAAAATATTACCAAATTTAATATACACTATTTTTTTAAATCTGATTTCCAACCAGCTACTAAGTGACTAAAGGGTGGGTAACATAAACAGCATAGATATGCTGGACAAAGGGATGATTGAAGTCCAGGGTATGAGTTCATCACACTATTTGGAACAGCACTAAATTTAAAACTTATGAATTATTTCTAGAATTTTCCACTAAATATTTTCAGACCTTGGTTGACTGCAAATAACTGAAACCATGGAAAGCAAAACCACGGAGAAAGGGAGACTAGTGTATAATATATTATAATTGATCTAATAATCAGATTGTAATCACTTAAAATTTAGTTAAGAAACAATGTTCACTAATGTTCTTCATGTATGTATAATAGTTCTAATTTAACTCTATTAAAACATACCACTGTGTTTGTCCATTTAGCACTTGAATATGTGGTCTAAAGATACAATTATTATTATTATTTTTTTTTTGAGACAGAGTCTCACTCAGTCGCCCAGGCTGGAGTGCAGTGGCGTGATCTCGGCTCACTGCAAGCTCCGCCTCCCGGGTTCACGCCATTCTCCTGCCTCAGCATCCCAAGTAGCTGGGACTACAGGGGCCCACCGCCACGCCCGGCTAATTTTTTGCATTTTTAGTAGAGACGGGGTTTCACTGTGTTAGCCAGGATGGTCTCGATCTCCCGACCTCGTGATCCACCCGCCTCGGCCTCCCAAAGTGCTGGGATTACAGGAGTGAGCCACCGCGCCCGGCCAAGATAGAATTATAACAAATAACAGTAGACCGAGCTGAGCGACGTAAAGCATCTTATTTGTTGGGCTAAATATTTTCAAAAGTTGTGCCAGGCAAATATATTAATATTTAACTTCTGATTTTCTCAGTATGATAAAGCAGTAGCAAAACAATAAAGCCTAATCAATCATGTGTTCACAAAAGTATACTTTGTTCCTTTTACAGATGAAGATACTTATGAATAGAATATATTAAAGTTTTACTATGTCCATAAGAAAACTTACCACTTGGAACAGCAGCACAGGATTTGACCACAGAATTTGGAACTGGTTGTTAGTGGATTACTTGAAACCTCTACTGCTCAGAAATGGCCCTGGGAGATAAGACAAGAAGCAGTAAGAGTTGTAAGATGAAGTTGTATAAAAACTGGACTATTTTCTTAAGTGCAAGAGAGTGATGGTATGGTTCATGGGGATCAGAAACAAGTGACCATGAGACAGTTACACACTCTCTCTGTTTCCTTTTCTATATACTTACCTCATAGGCTTACTGTGAAAATTAAAGAAGATAGGAGGTATAATATTTGATGTTGAATACATCTCTGGTGCTAGACTTATAAACTCTTATAAACTCTGTGACTCTAAACAAGTTACTCAACTTCACGATATCCTACTTATCTTATTTGTAAAACAAGAATAACAGGATTTTCCTCACAGGCTTGTTATTAAGATTAGATTAATATGGAAAAAGCAGCACCTGGCACATAGCAAGAACTCAGTAAATGTATACTATTAGACTTATAGTACTTACTACAGCAACTGACAGAAAGCAGCCACTTAAAAACTATACTTATTGTTATTTTATTTTATATTATTTTATTTCTTTGAGACAGAGTATTGCTCTGTCACCCAGAGTGGACTGCAGTGGCGCGATCTCGGTTCACTGCAACCTCTGCCTCCCAGGTTCAAGCGATTCTCCTGCCTCAGCATCCCCAGTAGCTGGGACTACAGGTGTGCGCCATCACACCTGGCTAATTTCTATATTTTTAGGAGAAACAGGGTTTCACCATGTTGGCCAGGCTGGTCTCAAACTCCTGACCTCAATTGATCTGGCCGCCTCAGCCTCCCAAAGTGCTGGGATTATAGGTGTGAGCCACCGTGCCCGGCCATTATTTTAGACTGAACAACCAATTCCTACATTGGATAAGTCCTACACTGCTCTGAAATTAGTGGAATGAGATTTTTTTGTAGGTTCTCAAGAAAATAATATATACCTACCTGAGATTTTAGGGGTTTAAACCCTGAAAATGCTAACACAGCTCACCTTAAGCTACTGCTGTAACAAAACTATTTTACATTGCATCCCCAAAAACAGCTGAAAGAAATGTAGCACGTGCATGAGAAATGGAAGGAACTAAAACTTCAGTTTATTGCTGATTCTAATACTAGTGGTTGAACATCTTTTCATATTTCTCAGTGACATAGACTCCTTATCACTGCCTCCAAACAATTTCTCCTCTTTTGTTCTATACTTCTGTGCTAACACATAGTAAATGTATGTAAGTGCTTGTTACCATTAATATTTTTTAAATATCCCATAAAAGAAGACATAGAAGCACATAGTTCTCAGGAACCTATAAACAGTAGGTACATTATTAATTTAATTTAATGGATGATGAAAATTTAAAGGACATGGGGAAGTTAAGGTCACAATTAGAGAACTGATTAATCTTTATATTAAAGAAAATGAGAGAATAAACATTTTTTAAACTATATGTAAAAAACAATGTAACAATTCAAAAGTAGGAAAAGTCTCTACCTATTGTGATGAAGATAAACTATGCAGGTCAAATCAGCAGGTCTCCTTAACAAAGAAACCAAATCTCCATGCCAGCCCTCTGATTTACCAAACGCAAATACTTCCTATCTTGGCTGGGCATGGTAGCTCACGCCTGTAAACCCAGCACTCTGGGAGGCCAAGGTGGGAAGATCACTTGAGCCCAGGAGTTCAAGACCAGCCTGGGCAACAAAGCAAGATCCCATCTTTAATTTTTTTTTTTTTTAAATTAGCTGAGCACGGTGGTGCATGCCTGTAGTCCCAGCTACTAGGGAGACTGAAGTGGGAGGACTGCTTGAGCCCAGAGGTTGAAGCTACAGTGAGCTATGACTGCACCACTGCACTCCACCTGGGAGACAGAGCAAGATTCTGTCTCTCAAAAACAAAAAAAAATACTCCCTATCTTATTAAGAAAAGCAAAGTATAGGTGATATGGTTTGGGTCTGTGGCCCCACCCAAATCCCCAGTGTTGGAGGTAGGACCTGGTGGGAGGTGACTGAATTATGGGGGTGGATTTCCCCCTCCGTGCTGCTCTCGTGATAGTGAGTGCTCCTGAGATCTAGTTGTTCAAAAATGTGTGTGGCACAGAGGAGGAGAAGAAGCCCCTGTGCCAGTTTTCCATATGACACCATCCTCCCAGTAGGTGCAGAGCCCTTCTCATTCCTCCCTGACCCTCCCTGTTACACAGCCCACCAGGGTCCAGGGAGGCATTTGTTCTTGCTTTAAATCAGGAATAACAAATAACTTTTTTCCCCCCCAATTAAGGGAAAAAAAGGGTCGAACACAGTAGCCCATGCCTGTAATCCCAGCACTTTGGGAGGCCAAGGCAGACGGATCACCTGAGGTTGGGAGTTCGAGACTAGCCTAATCAACATGGAGAAACCCTGTCTCTACTAAAAATACAAAATTAGCCAGGTGTGGTGGCGCATGCCTGTAATCTCAGCTACTCAGGAGGCTGAGGCAGGAGAATCGCCTGAACCTGTGAGGCAGAGGTTGTGGTGAGCTGAGATTGTGCCATTGCACTCCAGCCTGGACAACAAGAGCAAAATTTCATCTCAAAAAAAAAGGGAGGGGGTGGGAACCGCCCTCTACCTTTAAAACCACCCAGAGCCCTGCAAAAAAAAAAGGGGGGGAAAAAACCCACCCACCTCTATCTTTAAAACCACCCAGAGTCCTGCATCCTGCCCCATGTCCTATGTTGTTGCTAATGACAATATGATGCTTACTCTGTTATTCAAAAACTATTTTTATGTAATTAATGTATGCTTTCTTGTTTCTAAATGTCTGATTTAAAAAAAAAAAAAAAAGCGTGTGGCACCTTCTCCCTCTCTGCCCTCCCCTTGCTCTGGCCCCGTAAGATGCGCCTGCTCCCCCTTCACTTTTGCCATGATTTTAAGTTTCCTGAGGCCTCCCCAGCCTGGTTCCTATACAGCCTGCAGAACCATGAGCCAATTTAAATCTCTTTTCTTTATAAATTACCCAGTCTCGGGTATTTCTTTATAGCAGAACGAGAATGAACTAATATAATACGATATATAGTATGCTAACTTCTGTATACAAAGGAAAATAAGCACATTATTACTTATATAAACATAAAGTACCTCTAGAAGGAAAGACAAGAAACTAGATAAAACTTTAAATATTTAGCTACACTCAATAAGAGTATAAGTAAGATCTTCGTGGTTGACAAATTTAGAGTGGTTAAGTGGGCACTAAAGCCATGCAGCCCCCAGGAAAAGGGCTTTTAACTAAAAACAGTGTAGCTAAAGCTGTGACGCTCCAGAAGTCCAGCATGCCATGCATGGAACAGAAGACCAGAAACAGACTCCTTGCTGGAACTGGGCCAAAAAAAGTTCCACCCAACTGTGGCAGGAACAGAGCTACCCTGAGAATAGACACTGGGCCTGCGTAACACATATAACACATGTAGTGTGGTCCAGAACTAGGCTATTCCCAAAGTAAAAACCCAAATTCCTAATGAAACAGCTGACCTAGAGCTATGTCAGCCAGAGGGACAGGTGGAGTACACTCCAAAGCCACACAAAAGGGGTAAAACACACACAGGAAAAAATAATCCAACGTGAGCCCACAAACCAAAATTATAATATACTTTAGGAAAATTACTACCAATAAGCAGACACAGCAAATAGAATTTACACCTGAAGACAGTTTTTTAAATGAAGAATCTTAATTTTTTTTAATCTCTTTGAGCATACTAAATATACTTAAGTGGGACTAACATCCTAAAAGAAGAATAGAAGATAATTAAATGATCACAGGCATTTATAAAAAGAATCTATTATAAATCTCAGAAATAGAAAATGGTCTTTAAAATTAAAATCAATAGATGGGATAAATATCCGGCTAACAACAAATGAAGAGATAACTTATGTATTAGAAATTACCTAGAACACAGTATAAAGAAAAGATTAAGATATTACACAGTGAGGAAAAAAAAACTAAGAAATAGGGAACACAGGTTCCAACAGTGAAATAATTGCAGTTTCAGAAGGAAAAAATAGAAGAGGTGAAGGAAATGTTCTTTTAAAAAATAATAGTTGAGGCCAGGCGTGGTGGCTCATGCCTGTAATCCCAGCATTTTGGGAGGCCAAGGCAAGTGAATCACAAGGTCAGGAGTTTAAGACCACCCTAGCCAACATGGTGAAACCCTGTCTCTACTCAAAATACAAAAATTAGCTGGGCATGGTGGCACGCACCTGTAATCCCAGCTACTCAGGAGGCTGAGGTAGGAGAATGGCTTGAACCCGGAAGGCGAAGGTTGTGATGAGCCGAGATCTCGCCACTGCACTCCAGCCTGGGTGATAGAGTGAGACTTCATCTCAAAACAAATGAATAAATAATGGTTGAAATTTTTCCAAGATATTATTTTCTAGGTTGAAAAAACTCTCTACTGCTAATCAATAGTAAAATCTACACTTATACACAGTAATATGGCAAAATACAAAACATTAAGGATAAAGAAAAGTATCAAAAGACCTAACAAGCTGGATCTAAAATATAACAAAAATGTGGGAGCTAGACATGGTGGCTTATGCCTGTAATCACAACACTAGGGAGGCCTAGGTGGGCAGATCGCTTGAGCTCAGGAGTTCAAGACCAGCCAGGGCAACATGACAAAACCCCGTCTCCACAAAACATACAAAAATCAGCCAGGTGTGGTGTCACCTTCTGGTGGTCCCAGTCACTTGGGAGGCTGAGGTGGGAGGATCACTTATCCCAGGAGGTATCGTGTCAAATAATCTTTGATAATGGTGCCAAGACTCCACAATGGAAAAACGATTCTCTCTTCAGCAAATGGTGTTGAGAAAACTGGACATGCCCATGCAAAAGATTAAAGATGAACTTTATCTCACACCATATACAAAAACTAACTCTAAATCGATTACAGGTACAAAGGTAGCACCTGAAACTATAAAACTCCTAGAAGAAAACATAAGGAAAAAGCTTCATGACATTGAAATGGGCTATGATTTCTTGGATATGACACCAAAAGTACAGGTAACAAAAGCAAAAATAGACAAATGGGACTGCATCAAACTGAAAAACTTGTGTGCACCAAACGACACAATCAACAGAGTAAAAAGACATTCTACGGAATGGGAGAAAATATTTGCAAACCACATATCAGATAAGGGGTTATTACCCAGAATAGGTAAAGAACTTCTCAACTTTAACAACAAAAAATAATCCAATTTGAAAATGGGCAAACAGCTTGAATAGACATTTCTCCAAAGATATACAATGAGCTGGTAACAGTGGCTCACACTTGTAATCCCAGCATTTTGGGGGGCAGAGGCAGGTGGATCACTTAAGCCCAAGAGTTCAAGACCAGCCTGGACAACATGGTGAAATCCCACCTCTACGAAAAAATACAAAAATTAGCTGGGCATGGTGGCGCACGCCTGTAGTCCCAGCTACTCATGAGGCTGAGGTGAGGACTGCTTGAGGTCAAGGCTGCAGTGAGCCATAAGTGTGCGACTGCACCCCAGTCTGGGCAACAAAGCAAGACCTTATCTTAAAAAAAAAAAAAAAAGATATACAATGGTCAACAAGCATATGAAAAGATGCTCAACATCACTAATTATAAAAGAAATAAAAATCAAAACCACAATGAGATCTCACCCTCATACCTGTTAGAATTGCCAATATCAAAAAACAAGAAAATAACAAGTATTGGAGAGGATGTGGGAAAACTGAAACCCCTATGCACTGTTAGTACGACTGTAAAATGGTGAAGCTACTATGGAAAACAGTATAGAGCTTCCTCAAAAAATTAAAACTAGAACTACCATATGATCCCACTTCTAGGTGTATATCCAAATGAACTGAAAACAGGATCTTGAAGAGATACCTGCACAATTCACGCTCATTGCAGCATTGCTAACATTAAGCATATAGACACAACCGAAATGTCCACTGATAGATGGATACAGAAAATACAACATATACATACCATGGAATGTTCAGTATTATAAAAGAAGTAAATCCTATCATATGCCACAGCATAAATTAACCTTGAGGACATTATGCTAAGTAAAATAAGCCAATCAGAAAAGGACAAATACTGCATGATTCCACTTATATGAGGTACCTAAAGTAATCAAGCACATAGAAACGGAAAGCAGAATGGTGGTTATCAAGTGTTGTGGGGAGGGAGAAATGGGGAGCTGTCACTAAATGGGTAGTTTCAGTAATGCCAGGTGAAAAAGTTCTAGATAACTATTGAACAACAATATGCACATAATTAACAATGCCATAAAATGTACTTAAAATTTGTTAAGAGGGTATTTTTTTTTTTCTTTTTTTTAGGCTACTCAAGTAAGGCAGTGGAAATGGAGAAGGAACAAAGAAATCTATAATTGGTTGTAAACATCACTGCAACCAGACCAGTGGGTAAATTTATTTGCTGTGCTTTTTACTACAATTTTAAAAAGAGAAAAAGAGAGAAAAAAGGAATAATAAAAGTACCCCTATTTGCCGATGACATGAATATTGATGAAGAAAATGCCAAAGAATCAACAAAAAAGCTCTATCACCTGAGTTAGCAAGATCCAGGATATAAGGCCAATATATAGCACAAAAGTCAATTTTACTTTTATATAGTTGATCTTCATTCACAGATTCCTAATTTGCCTACTCACTAAAATTTATTTGTAATCCCAAAATCAATATTTACTGCACTCTCATGGTCATCCATGAACATGTACAGAGCAGTGAAAAATTTGAGTCATCCAACATACACATTCCCAGCTGAGGTCAAAGTGATACTGTGTCTTTTTAGTTCAGGTCTCGTACAATAAACAAGTCTCCTTTTAGTGCTCTACTTAGTGCCATATTTTTGTGCTTTTTTTTTGTTTTTTTCCCAGTAATTTTGATGTTTAAAATGGTCCCCTGGCACAGTGCTCAAGTGCTACCTAGTGTACCTAAGCACAAGGAAGCAATGATCTGCCTTGTGGAGAAAATCTGTATTTTAGATAAGCTTATTCAGGCATGAGTTATAGCACTATTGGCTGTGTAAGTTCAATGTTAATGATTCAATAATATATATTAAATGAGGTGTCTTCAAACCTTCAAATAAGGTTACCAACTGTACAAGCAATGGACAAAACAGTACATTTTATAATAGCACCTAAAAGGCAAACACTATGCTGAAAACTATAAATTACAGATTAAAGAAATTAAAAACCTAAGCAAATGGAGAGATATGGATGTGTTCATGGATTGGAAGACTTTATCTGGTGAAGGTTTCAGTTCTCTCCAAATTCTTCTATAGATTCAATGCAATTCCATTCAAATCCCCAGCAATCTTTTTACAAAAATGACAAGCTGATTCTAAAATTTATATGGAAAGGCAAAGAAACTAGAATTGCCAAGACAATTTTGAAAAGAAAAACAAAGTTGGAGGATTCACACTATCTAACATTAAGACTTCATAGAAAGCTACAATAATCAACAGGGAGATGTTGACAAAAGGATTAACATACTGGAAAAATAGGAAGAGAAGACAGTCTACAAATAGACACACATATATATGATCAATTGATTTTCCACAAAGTTGTAAAAGTAATTCAACAAAAACAGGATAGTCATTTGAACACATGGCACTGAAACAACTGGATATCCATATGCAAAAAACTATGAGCCTCAACCAACACCTCAAACTATGTATAAAAATTAATTCAAAATGGATCACACAGCTAAATGTAAAAACTAAAACTACAAAATATGTATAAGAAGTTTGCAGAAAAATCTTTGTGACCTTGGTTTCCTAAAAGTTTTCTTAGAAAAATGATACCAGGGTTGGACATGGTGGCTCACGCCTATAATCCTAGCACTTTGGGAGGCCAAGGTGGGAGCATCACTTGAGGACAGAAGTTCAAGACCAACATGGGCAACAGAGCAAGACCCCACTTCCACAAAAAAATTTTAAAACAAGCTGGGGTGTGGTGGCACACATTTGTAGCTCCAGTAACTTGGGAGGCTAAGATGGGAGGATTGCTTGAGCCCAGGAGGTTGACGCTATAGTCAGCCATGTTTGTGCCGCAGTACCCTACCCTGGACACAAAGTGAGAACCTGCCTCTAAAAAATACTAATTAAGGTCAGGCGCGGTGGCTCACGCCTGTAATCCCAGCACTTTGGGAGGCCGAGGCGGGTGGATCACGAGGTCAGGAGATGGAGACCATCCCGGCTAACACATGAAACCCTGTCTCTACTCTACTAAAAATACAAAAAAATTAGCCGGGCGTGGTGGCGGGCTCCTGTAGTCCCAGCTGCTGGGGAAGCTGAGGCAGGAGAATGGCGTGAACCCAGGAGGCAGAGCTTGCAGTGAGCTGAGACTGCGCCACTGCACTCCAGCCCGGGCGACAGAGTGAGACTCTGTCTCAAAAAAAAAAAAATATAAATATATATATATGTGTATATATATACACACACACACATAAATTTTTTAAAAATGACATCAAAAGCATGATACATAAAAGAAAAGAATTTAAAACATCTGCTCTATGAAAGACACTGTTAGGAATATAAAAAGACAAGACACATACACATGCATATCAGTCTAGAAGAAACATCTAATTGACGAAAGAAATATCCTGAATATCCAAATAATTTTTAAAATTCAGTAAGAAAACAGATATTGTCTGGGCACAGTGGCTCACGCCTACATTCTCAGCCCTTTGGGAGGCCGAGGCAGGTGGATCACCTGAGGCTGGGAGTTAGAGATCAGCCTCAGCAACATGGAGAAACCCCGTCTCTACTAAATATACAAAATTAGTTGGGTATGGTGGCGCATGCCTGTAGTCCTAGCTACTCTGGAGGCTGAGGCAAGATAATTGCTTGAACCCAGGAGGCAGAGGTTGTGGTAAGCCGAGATCGTGCCATTGCACGCCAGCCTGGGCAACAAGAGCAAAACTCTGTCTCAAAAAAAAAAAAAAAGAAAGAAAACAAATATTGAAATGAGCAAAATACTTTTTATTGATACATAATAATGTACATATATATGGAGTACATGTGATATTCCAATACATGCATACAGTGTGTAATGATCAAATCAGGGTAATTAGGATATCTACCACTTCAAACATTTCTTTCTTTCTGTTGAGAACATTCCAAACCTTCTCTTCTATTTTGAAAGAAATACTAAATTACTGTTAACTATAGCCACAATGCAGTGCTGTCAAACACTAGAACTTATTCCTTCTAATTGTTTTTTTTTTTTTTTTTTGTTGATTTCAATTAGTCCAGTGACAAGAGTTCCCAATGCAGACGGCAACTA
>NW_012102499.1:1084527-1120495 GCF_000951045.1 Mandrillus leucophaeus
TGAGCCGAGATCTCGCCACTGCACTCCAGCCTGGGCGACAGAGCAAGACTCCGTCTCAAAAAAAAATAAAAAAATAAAAAAAATAAATAAAATAAACACTGGAATGCAGATATCTCTTCAATACATTCATTTCCTTTTAGTTTATACCTTACAGTGAAATTGCTGGATCATATGGCAGATCTATTTTTATTCTTTTGAGGAACCTCCATACTGTTTTTTACAGAGGCTACATTAATTTATATTCCCAATTAAACTGTCCTACCATTCCCCTTTCTCTCTATCCTCACAAGCATCTTTTTTTTTTTTTTTTTTTTTTTTTTGTCTTTTTGATGGCAATTTTAACTGGGGTGAGATGAAATCTCATTGTGGTTTTGATTTGCATTTCCCTGATTCATGATGTTGAATATTTTTTTCATGTACCTGTTGGCCACCTGCACATCTTCTTTTGTGAAATTCCTATTCAGACCATTTGCCCATTTTAAAAATCAGATTATTTGACTTTTTGCTATTGTTTCAGCTCCTTATATATTCTTGTTATTAATTCCTTGTCAGATGGATATTTTGTGAATATTTTCTCTGATTCAATAGGTTGTCTCTTTGTTGGTTATTTCCTTTGCTGTACAGAAGCATTTTAGTTTAATATAATTCCATCTGTCTATTTTTGCTTTTATTGCCTGTGCTTTTTTTTTTTTTAAGAGATGGAGTCTCACTCTATCACCCAGGCTGGAGTGCAATGGCTCAATCTCGGCTCATTGCAAACTCCGCCTCCTGGGTTCAGGCCATTCTCCTGCCTCAGCCTCCCAAGTAGCTGGGACTACAGGCGCCCGCCACCATGCCCAGCTAATTTTTGTATTTTTAGTAGAGACGGGGTTTCACTGTGTTAGCCAGGATGGTCTCGATCTCCTGACCTCGTGATCTGCCTGCCTCAGTCTCCCAAAGTGCCAGGATTATAGGCGTGAGTCACCGCATCTGACTGCCTGTGCTTTTAAGTTTTTACCCCAAAAAAACTTTGCCCAGAACAGTGTCCTGAAACATTTCCACAATGTTTTTGCCTAATAGTTTCATAGTTTCAGGTCTTACATTTAAGTATTTAATCCATAAAATGAGAAAGAGATTTGAAAGGATACTTCAGTCCAGGCATAGTGGCTCACACCCATAAGCCTGGCACTTTGGGAGACCAAGGCAGGAGGATTACTTGAGCCCAGGAATTAAAGACCAGCCTGGAAAACATATTGAGATCTTGTCGCTACAAAAATATAAACAAAATTAGGTGGGCATGGTGGCATGTGCCTGTGGTCTCAACTACTCAGGAGGTTGAGATGGAGGATCACTTGAGTCTGGGAGGTCAAGGCTGCAGTAAGCCAAGGTCACACCACTGCATTCAGCCTGGGTAACAGAGCAAGACCGTGTCTCAACAAAAAAACAAACAGAAGGCAAAAAGAAAAATGATATGGATACTTCACCAAAGAAAATATGTAGATGGCAAATAAACACAGGAAAACATGTTCAATATTATTAGACGTTAGGGAAATGCAAAATTAAAATCAAAGGTGATATCACTACACACGTAAAATAAAAAATAACTGACAATACCAAGTACTAGAATTCTCATTGCTAGTGAGAATGCAAAATGGCACAGCCACTGTGGAAAAGAGCTTGGCAGGTTTCTACAAAGGAGAACAGTTGGGCCAGGTGCAGTGGCTCATGCCTGTAATCCCAGCACTTGGAGAGGCTGAGAAGGGCAAACTGCTTGAGCCGGGGAGTTCGATACCTGCCTGAGCAACACAGCAAAACCCTGTCTCTAACAAAAATGAGAAAATTAGCCAGACATTGTGGTGCATGCCTGTAGTCCCAGCTACTCAGAAGCCTAAGGGAGGAGGACCACCTAAGTCCAGGAGGACAAGGCTGCAGTGAGCTGTGATCATACCTCTGTTCTCCAGCCTGGGCGACAGAGCAAGACCCTGTAGCAAAACAAAACAAAAGAAAAGGAAAACATTTTCTTAGAAATCAAAACATACACTTACCATACAACCCAGCAATGCACAAGGTATTTACTCAAGAGAGTAAATAATTTTGACATCCATTAAAATCCTGTATGTGGTCAGGTGTGGTGGCACACACCCGTAATCCCAACACTTGGGGAAACTAAGGTGGGAGGGTCACTTGAGGCCAGGAGTTTAAAATCAGCCTGGGCAATATGGCGAGACTCTATCTCTCACAAAAAATTAAAAAACTGAATGTGGTAGCGCATGCCTGTAGTCCTAGCTCCCCGGGAGGCAGAGGTAGGAGGATCACTTGAGCCCAGGAGGTTGAGGCTGCAGCGAGCCATGTTTGCACTACTGCACTCCAGCCTGAGTGACAGACTGAGACTCTGTCTCAAAAAAAACCCACCCACATGTCCTTAATTTGGTCAATGGATAAACTGTGATAATATCCATACAATGGAATACTATTTAATAATAAAAATAAACTATGGACACAAGGAATGATATGCATGAATGTCAAATTCAGTATGATAAGTGAAGGAATAATTCCATTTATATGACATTCAGGAAAAACGCAACACTATACAAACAGAAAACAGTTCAGTGGTTGCCAAACGCTGGAACTGTGGAAAGAGGTTGACAACAAGGGGCAAAAGAAATCTTTTGGGTGATGGAACTGTTCTATAACATGACAATAGTGGTGGTGGTTGGTGGTTACATGACTGTATCTGTTTATCAAAACTCAGAACTATACACCAAAAAATATGAATTGTACTGAAGGTAAATTATACTCCAATTAAAAAACTTAAGGTAAACACCAAAAGAATAGAAATGTAACAACTTTCAAACTAGCTGAGGAAAACACAGAATAAAGAAAATAATCTAACAGAAGACATAAAAGGAGCAGAAAAATGATAAAAATAAAAACAATAAGAAGGCAGGCCGGGCGCGGTGGCTCAAGCCTGTAATCCCAGCACTTTGGGAGGCCGAGGTGGGTGGATCACCTGAGGTCAGGAGTGTGAGTCAACATGGTGAAACCCCATCTCTACTAAAAATACAAAAATTAGCTGGGTGTGGTGGTGCATGCTTGTAATCCCAGCTACTCAGGAGGCTGAGGCAGAAAATCGCTTGAATCCAGAAGGCAGAGGTTGCAGTGAGCCAAGATCGCACCACTGCACTACAGCCTGGGTGACAGAGTGAGACTCCATCTCAAACAAACAAACATACAAACAAATAAATAAAATCATGGCTCTTAGTTGCACCAATTCAATAAGGTGCCTATTTCCTCCAGTAAAATTTAAGTAACACAGTGCTGGCAAATGGACCTAGTATAATTTTCAAAGGTGTTGTAAAAATGTAATGACAGACATTAGATTAGGTAAACTGAAATGAGGACAAAGTGTACTTTCAGTTGACTTTGAAACTTCAAAAGAAATGAATCAGTAAGAAAAGAAGAAAGACTGATTGGTTATGAACTGAAAAGGTCAAGGTTGAACAGAAAATGAACAAGAATGAATTTCAGAGATAGTAATCCTCTATTTCCCACCAGGTACAGATGTATAAACAGAGAATTGAAGACTTCGCTGAAAATAAATTAAAACCTATTTTGTAAGACTTTAAATTTTTTTTAAAGATATCAATGAAAAATGTACTTCTACATCTACAATGTTATCTAAACCTCAAAACAGTAATTTTTTGATAGAGTATTATCTATTTGACAATGATGAAACTGAGACATGAAGATTAAGGCATAAATATCATACCCAACAGCAGACCCAGAACTAAAACATAAATTCTGCTAATCTCCATTCCTACTTTTCTATCAACTTAAGTGGAAAGAGGAAGTAAAATCAGTCCCTCAATTCAAAACCCACTTATGTATAAAATCCACATATAAACGGCCTTTCTATAAGAGTGGTTTGCTGCTACAATAACGAACAAACTTCTCAGGTCTCACGTGAATAACAAGTTCATCTAATGCATTCTAAATTGTTTCATTTACAAAATCAAATAAAGAAAAACTTAAAAATATCACCTACACCTACTATATTTATCTTTGTGATAGCTTCACCATAGCGCTGCAGTTAAGTACTACTTTTCCTTTTGCTATAACTCTAACATAGCACGTAATTTTTACATTTTTTGAATATTACAAACTGATATTCTAAGGCTTATGTATCAGTTTATTTTTTAATTCATTTTTTTTTAATTTCAAACTTGCTCTTCCTTGTATGTGCTATTTTTTGTTTGTTTGTTTGTTTCTGAGACAGAGTCTCGCTCTGTCGCCCAGGCTGGAGTGCAGTGGCACAATCTCGGCTCACGGCACACTCCGCCTCCCCGGTTTCCGCCATTCTTCTGCTGCCTCAGCCTCCCAAGTAGCTGGGACTACAAGCGCCCGCCACCACGCCTAGCTAATTTTTTGGTATTTTTAGTAGAGATGGGGTTTCACCGTGTTAGCCAGATGGTCTCGATCTCCTGACCTCGTGATCTGCCCACCTTGGCCTCCCAAAGTGCTGGGATTACAGGCGTGAGCCACCGCGTCCGGTTGTATGTGCTATTGAATACCGCAAGTGGCAAAACTCCTTTCAGCCAGAAGATGGGACGAATTCTGAAAAACACTGCTCAGAAAACCCCAACAACTAAAGTATTCCATTAAATATGTGTCAGTCCTAATTCGTAACTCTAAGTACTACCCTCAACTTCTGAAGCCAACATACTATAAATTTACAGTAACGTTATCATAACTAGGCAAAGAAAAAAAATTCCATTGACTGAACACCCAAAAGATAACCAAGACACCTGTAAAACACAAGCAAATGTGATGAGATACTTAACACTGTACAAGCATTCCAACACAACTATTCTCAAATATTTTATCAAAAAGTCAAGAACTTGAGGAAAAAAAAATAACTGCTAAAGTACATTTGTTACACAGATTTCTTCACCTAACAGTAAAGTAGAAAGTAGGATTGATCTAGGATACTCATACAATTCCTACAACTGCATGTCTTAATTATAATAAAAAGATGATGTATAATAGGTTATTTTTCCTACAGAAAAGCTTATTAAAATGTTTAATCAAATGGAAAAATATTAAATAAGATCTATATTATAAAGTTTAGACTTGATATTAATAATCGAGACCTTTAATAATTTGGTAAATTATATTAATGGCATCTAGTCCTTCAGAAAATTCCTAAGGTTTTCATTCTTTCTTTGCTTAGGAAATTGGGTAACCATAGTCACAAGCAGGCAGAAGCAGCTCAGAGGTGGAGATTAGCAAGGGCAGCACAAATTCCCGTGTGCTAATGTACAAAGAACAGCTCCTGATCCTAAAGAACTCCACTGTCCAAGAAAATAATAAATTTGGAAAAAATGTCTTTTACATTATACATTAAGATATGTTCGGGCCAGGCGTGGTGGCTCATGCCTGTAATCCCAGCATTTTGGGAGGATCACCTGAGGTCAGGAGTTCAAGACCAGCCTGACCAACATGGAGAAGCCCCGTCTCTACTAAAAACACAAAAAAATTAGCCGAGCCTGGTGGCGCATGTCTGTGATCCCAGCTCCTCGGGAGGCTGAGACAGGAGAATCGTCTGAACCCAGGAGGCAGAGGGTGCAGTGAGCCGAGATTGTGCCATTGCACTCCAGTCTGGGCGACAATAACGAAACTTTGTTTCAGAAATAAATAAATAAATAAATAAATAAATAATAAAAAAGATATGTTCAAAGCTGGTAATCCCAGCAGTATGGGAGGCGAAGGCGGATGGATCACCTGAGGTCAGGAGTTCCAGACCAGCCTGACCAACGTGGGGAAACCTCGTCTCTACTAAAAATACAAAAAAATTAGCCGAGCGTGGTGGTGCATGCCTGTAATTCCAGCTACTAGGGAGGCTGAGGCAGGAGAATTGTTTGAACCCAGGAGGCAGAGGTTGCAGTGAGCGAAGATTGCACCACTGCACTCCAGCCTAGGCAACAAGAGTGAAACTCCGGTCTCAGGAAAAAAAAAAAAGTACGTTCATACCATATTATCTACTTCTTTTACTTTCCAGAATAAAGGACACAATCATAAAAAAGGACCAAAAAGAAAAAAGCCATATATATTAAGGAGACACTATCCCAAGTACTGTGATTTGAGCTTTACAAATTAATTGAATATATTATCACATATACTCCAAAACTATGCACAACTTTTATGCATCAATAAGTAACAAAATAAAGACAAAGATTTATGTGGCAGAGTGTTTACCAGTGAGTTTTTATAGTTTGAAAAAAACAAACAAAATGTTCAAAATGGAAAAAAGTTAAATATATTTCACCGCCACCATGAAATCAAAAGCTATGAAATCTTTAAAGAAGCCATTTTTAGGAATAATTTAATGACATACATTTATTTACTTTTTTTGAGGAAAAGAACACATATAAAATTACACATAGCTTAATCCCCATTAATTTTATAATCAGGAAAAAAACATTTTTAAGAAAGATGATTAGCATTGTGTGAATGACAAACTTGGCTGACCACACTAATCTACATTCTAGATCTGGACTGCCAGGAACTAAACAAAAGAGAATAAAGTGGGAAAATTTTATCACCTACCACGAAGGTCTAGGTGATTTCTAGATTAATTGATTTCTAGATTAATTTTCAGTCAGCCTCATATATTCCAATTTTTTTTTTTAATAAAAAGTGAGGCAGAAGTGTCATCCTTTTGGACATTACGTGTGCCATTCCGACAGCAGCTGAGACTTAACGGCACTAATGAATATTTAAATCTACTCCACATTTCCATTATCTTCATCTAAACAATAAAGGTAAGTCTACATTTTAATTCATTGAGGATGAGTTCAAGGTAATCCTGGAATTTTTGAGGAGATACTCCAAAAATTAGGGAGGAAAAATTTATACTGTGTATGACGGAAATTAAAAGAAATAATCAGAGGAGATTTTTGTGGATCCTCCATAACCTAAGGTAAGGAAAAGACAAAAAAGAGAATCTGGAACCCAATTTTGTTATGTGACCTTGGATATGTTTCTTAGCTTCTTAGTATTAGTTCGTTCATCCATAAAACAAAGATAACTAACAACTTAAAGAACTCTAAAAAGTATTAAACTGCCAGCACAATGTTTAGCACACAGTGGGGAACTCAAGAAACAGTAGTTATAAATACTATTTTAAACAATAATCCAGCTGGATAGTGTACAATCTCAATTGTATCAGCCCATCTGAAGTAAATCTCACATCTAAGTAACATTGGGTCTAAATCACTGAGTCCAAAATGATCACTACACTATTACACCATAGAACCAATTACACAAAACTGGAGTCAATGAATTTATTGGTAAGTTCTTGAATGAACACAGGTATAAAATTAGTGGGTTGAAAAGTCTTAATTTCAAACAGAGAATAAAAGGATGGAGAAAAAACAGACTTTCCTGTTATTTAAATAGCAAACCTAAATATTAAAACAAGTAAAGAGGAAATCAAATGGGGGAAAAACAGCAACCATCCCACAATGGCATCTAGAGAGGATGAATAATTTACACCAGTCGGGGTCCGGTCTGGCAATGAAATTGGGAGGAAGAAGTTCTTATATAGGGCTGCTTAACTTGTGATTCCCACTCATCACTGCTTATCAAGAAAATGATGACTGCAACATACATACTAATTTTAAAGAAAGTACAGCATCATTACTACCGTACCGCTCTTTGTGCATATTAGTGTCAATGACATGTCTCAGGTTTTCAATGACAAAATTAAATGTTGCAAATCCTAACTGGCGGATTAAATCTCTATGATCCAAGTATCCCCAGCCCCTACATAATCTCATCAAAGCTGAATATTTAATAAAATTCTGAACTTTGTGTTTTAGAGCTGAAATGTGAGTTAAGTTTTACCTACCCAACAAGACTATACACTCTTCATGGTGGGGACCATTTTAAAAACTATATTACCACTTAAAGAGAACTTTTATAAACTCCACAATCCCGGACATTATGTTCTAACAGTATGTGTTAACGTATCCTCCCAGAATGTAAATACCGGTGTTCATCATGAAATCCTCAGTGTACCTTAACAAGTTTTCCTCTAATCAGGCAAGTAAAAGATGCTGGGTGGATGCAATCATGGCCATTAAAAAGAACGCTGGTATATATATTTTGCAAATTACCCAAGAAGGAAACATAACAGGAATGAATCAGCACAAATTCATCACCACTAAAATATATATGAATGTATTCGGTCAATGGTGGATTTCACTTCATGTGCAGATTATAACATCTTTATGCTTCAAAATGAGTTTGGGATTGTGGGCGGAGGCCGGAAGGTTGACGAGTAAAGATCTGGAAAGCGGGTACTACCAGGGCTGGAGATTTCCCAGGGTTGTCACCGATTGAAAGTGACTTTATGTGCCTTAACAAAGGAAGTCATGAAGGCTTAGCACAGGAGCCTTAGAAGTAAGGAACCGAATACAATGCAACTGTGAACTGAACCCGCTAGAACAGAAGCACGTAAGCGGGAGAGGGTTTTGGGGTTTTTGTCTGTTTTCATCACTGCCACAACAAGGCAGGCGCTTTGAATGGAACGTGGAGGTCTACAACGTATTTAGCGATATGCATTCATCTTAGGAGACGAGTGCAATATTTATTGCCTAAAAATTTTATCGGAATAAACTACAGCGACGACACTACAAAATACTTCCACCATCTCAGGCGCCATTACCCAAGAGGAAAGTCTCATCAGAACGGAGAGCCCTGTGAAATCCGCCTGTGCTCTTCTCGGCGAGAAGTTCTCCAGGACTCCCAGGCTCGCCCCGCGTTTCCCCGGCTCCTGCCCCAGCGCAAAGCGGGCCGAGAACCGCCAGCTGCGCCTCCGGGCCCAGCCTTGGCTGACTGAGGCCCCGGACCGTTACAAACAGCGGGTTTCCGAAGCGTGGGCCGAGAACAGCGAACGCAGGCGGCCCGCACTTACCGCGGCGCAGCTAGTCCCGCAGCCCGCAGCCCACAGCCCGGGGCGGGCTAAGGGGCTTCGGGCGCAAGTGTGGGCTGCGGAAACAGGGGCATAAGTCTGGGCCAAGCACCGACCTGGGCGTCCCGCATTTCCCTCGCGCAACAGCGGTCCCTGGGCCGCGCAACTGTAAGAACAGGAACCGCCGCAGCACTCTCCCAGATCCCTTTTTGCCTCTTCCCGCCCGATTTGTCGCGCGCTCGCGCCCCTCCTCCAACCCCAAAGGACTCCTTCAGGCCTGGAAAACGCCCCTTCCCCGGCCCCTCCCTGTGCGCGTGAACTAGGCAGTTGTTAGGTCTCGCGAGAGGTTCGCCCCCTAGTCGCTCCTCCCCCCAGATAGTGAGTGCGCGAACGAGAAAGGAGGAGGGCGCTCCAGGCGACAGCACTGCAGACGCCATTATCCTCTGTTTCTCTGCTGCACCGACCTCGACGTCTTGCCTGTGTCCCACTTGTTCGCGGCCTATAGGTAATTGGAGTTATTGGAGCTTGGGTATTGCTGATTCGGGCATGGGTTTGGCCTCCCTGAAAGGCTGCGTTGACTTTTCCCAAGCCCGGGTTTTCTCGAGCCCTTAGTGGCCTCACAGCCCGAAGGGAGGCGCTGGCGGGAGGCGGGGTTGTCGCCTCCCCCGTCGTCTTGATTGACGTGGCCTCGGGCCAATTGCTTCGCCCTCGCACCATCGCCGAAGCCCTGGCAGCCAATAGGGCGCGACGGCGGGGAGGACGCGAGAAGGCGGGGGAGGGGAGCCTGCGCTCGTTTTCTGTCTAGCTCCGACCGGCTGAGGCGGCGCGGCTGCAGAGAGACGGCGGCCTCGCGCGGTGAGAAGCCGGGTTGGGGGAGCGGCTCGTGGAGGTGAGGGTCGGAGCCCAGTTTTTCCGCTTGAGGGAGGCATTCTGGGGGCCGCTTTGGTGTTTGGCCGCTTCTCCGAGTGGGAACGTTGCCCGGCGTCCCCTCCCCCACCTCCGCCATTTCCCTGAGCGTGTATCCGCAGTCCGCGTTGTGGTCCTAGAGACTTCGGGGATTCGTGAGGCATGTGCCTTTAGAATGAGCTGGAGCTATGTGGCACTAGGAACTAGGAACCTCGTGGAGGAAAGGAGCCGGGCTGGGGGAGAAGGTCGCGCCGCCGCTCTCTTTGTGTGAGCCCCGCCTCACCTTGGGTCTCCCGGCCCGGGGTCGGAGCTGGAGCGGCGGGGATGGAACAGTCAGGGCTGCCTCGGTGGCTTTGTCTCGGGCGATGGGGGGAGGATGCGGGGGATGAGACCTCGGGACCGCGTGGTGGGTGGGGGAGGGGGTCGGCGCTCGGCTCCGCCTAGTAGCACGTAGTCGCCATTACGCGGGCCGCCATTTCCTGTCGGATCCGGGTGAGGAGAGGTGGCGGCGCTTTTGCTATCGACTCTCGCTTTTTCCAGTCCTGTTACCCGGCTGTTTCCGATCCCGGTACCGGGAGGCGGGGAGGGGAGGGCGCGTTGGCGCTCGGCCAGTCGAGCACATACTTAGCGGATTTTCGGGGCCTGGGGACTAGTGACTGCAGGACCCGAAAGGTGAACGGCACGCGGCAGCGTTATTCTCACAGATAAGCCCTGCTGGTTTTGCTTAAACTTTCTTATCCAAATTTTTCACACCCCACCTCAGAAATTGAGTGCTGGGCCAGGAGAATGTCGTTTCAGTTAGTCGTTAGAAGAGCGATAAGTCCGCCAACGGTATGGGAGAATGGGAGGCATAAAAGTGCCTCGCTTGTTGGCTCTTTGCTGTCTAGCCAACCTTCTAGTAGAGGCCGCTTGTCAGCTCCTAGTCCCGACAAGAGGGAAGCTTAAAAAGGCTGTTTGCAGGCCTGTCGACCGTTCTGGCGCGTAGACACTTTAGTTTTCATATTACAGGCATAATTGTCGGGTTGTACTCTCTCAAGCCTAATTTAAAATAGTCCGCTAGTGACTGTTAGTTTTCAAGGGCTCCATTAGCTTCGCTGGTTAATAGACTGGTAGTGTGATAGTTTGGATCTGGTCCTGTATTAGATTTTTGGATTTATCCCTCCGGTAGATTGTCGATGGATGTGTTCGCAGTGGCCGTTGTATTTGTAAACTTTCGGGGTGTCACATAAGATCGCTTCAAGCATGAGTCGAAAGAAATAGAAAAGCAATTAGAAGTTTTAATATAAAATTAGTTTTTCCAGTGAATAAGATGCATTGTAACTTTTCATAAATGTATGCTTTGTGGATGACATTTATCTTTTCAGGCTTTTGTGAATGTGCCGTATAAAACAATTCATTGCTGTGTTGGGAGTTAATTCAGTGGCTAAAAGTTATTGTTCTAACTTAGCAAAAAATCAAACCAGGCTCCGTTGAATTTTGTATTTTTTAGGCAGTCATTTGAATTGCGAAACACTAAAATGAGTCAAGTTGTAGAAGCAGCTAGTTTTTTGGGTTCAAATCAGTGTTGACTGTGATCAGAAACAAATATTCAGTAATAGGAATAAACAAAAGCAAAACTGATTTCTGTTGGTTCTTATAGGCTACGCAGCACTGGAGTGTCAGTTGTTGGTCCGACCCAGAACGCTTCAGTTCTGCTCTGCAAGGATATATAATAACTGGTACGTTCCAGAAGCAGTGGTTTTTTTTTGTTTTTTTTGTTTGGTTGGTTTTTTTACAGCTTGCTTTCCAATAAGCCAAATGTACTAGCGTCTTTATTTTTCAACAGATTGGTGTGCCCATTTAATAAAAGAATATGGAAACTGAACAGCCAGAAGAAACCTTCCCTAACACTGAAACCAATGGTGAATTTGGTGAGAATAAATTTTAATTTTAACAGTATTTTTTTATTCTGTTAATTATTGCCTAGAAGTGTGTGGTGAAATTTTGGTATTTCTGTTTAGGTAATTTTAATTCAGCGATTTATCAGTTACATTTTAGCTTTTATTTATGAAGTTGAAGTAACTGATTTGCATATAAAAAATTTTCCTTGCATTTTGGGATTTCAAGTCCTTTGAAGTATTTTGTCACAGTATTTTGTGTTTGGTACATTTTACTAGATGGAAGCATAAGGTTCAAGTCTATAGCAATGCCTTTGGCCTTTCTAAAACATGCCTAAGATTAGCAACAAGTCTCTTGAAACAGAATGGAGTTGCTTTGGAGACTTCGCTGCTCTCTTTGAAATCTGAACTGTTAATTTTTAGGTAAACGCCCTGCAGAAGATATGGAAGAGGAACAAGCATTTAAAAGATCTAGAAACACTGATGAGATGGTTGAATTACGCATTCTGCTTCAAAGCAAGGTATGAATTTTATTCTTGAAATTTTGAAGGGGGTTCATACTCAAGTGGAAATTAAGATAAGGTCTGGTTTGGCTTTCTAGAAAGTCAAAAGTTTTACAGATTGAAGAATATAAAACATTTGTTTGTGGTTCTTTCTAAACACACTTGAAGGCTCTGGTGGTTTTGTTATTCCACTTATAATTAAGATTAAAGCCTTTGCTGTAGTGAACCACCACTACAGGTCAAGCTAGGAGGAGAGTGTGATTCTTAAAGTATTAATAGATTAAATCTTAATTATGTGTGGACTCCTTAGGAAACTGCTTAGTTGGCAGTTTATTGTTTTATCACGGGTCACAATATGAAGGTACCTACTAATACTAAATTAATTGATTTATTTTACCAAAAGGTGCTATAAAATCTGTGCTTAGTTTTATTTTATACTCAGTGTATTTCTCATGTTGAGTACTCCAAACTATTTAGTCCTCAAAGCACTTAGAATTATATTTTGATTTTTGATTTGTTTTTGGCCTGGTCGTTTTTACATCCCCAAGTAGATTTTTATTCTTACAACAAACAGGTTAGAGGATTTTTTAGCAAAACCTAAGAGTATAGGTAGACATTAATTTTAGGGAAAGGCAAAATAATTTTTTGTCTTTGTATCTTCTCCAGAATGCTGGGGCAGTGATTGGAAAAGGAGGCAAGAATATTAAGGCTCTCCGTACAGACGTAAGTATTAAGATATTAAACTAGTACACGAGCAGCTTCAGTTTATATGTCTATAGAAATTTAAAGATTTACATCCTAGAAATCATTTCATAGTTTAGCTACAAGACATTCGTAACAATTTATTATTACAGAATTGATTTCAAAGTTATCCATTCCTGTTTTAACAAAAGCCCAGATTGAGCAGGGTTGGGGGGGTGGTTTCTATTAAACCTCTTCACATTCTAATAAGAGTCCACCAAACTATTCACTTCATCAAGCAAGATAACATCTTAATTAGAAATAGCAACAAAGTGTAAAAATCCTTGATTGCACCATCCTGTGTGTGAATCAATTACAGTATTACTGAAAACCATTGCAGGTGGCTGGTTAAATCCAGAAAAATTTTTTTTGTTTTCTTTGGGAAGAAAAATGTCCATCTGTTCTTTAACGGCTTGCACATGGAGCGCAAAGAATTTAATGTTGAGGTTGCATGATTTAAATATGGGTAAAGAATAGAGTAGGCACTTAATCTTATAATTGGGAAACTGTTCGTCAATGCCTATGATTTGTTTGAGTCTTCATTTTACAGTGGGTTGACTCTTGTGATTAGACACATTAAATGTTGGCAGTGCCAGAAGTGAGCACGTTTATAGGACTTGGCTACACCAAAATTTCTAAATTTTTTTTCTCATAGTGTACACATTTCTTAATGTTTTTCTTGCTAAAAATGAGGCAAATAACTTTGTGTCGAGTACTTATTTGACAGTATTTCATTTCTCTCTCGGTCGCAGATCTTTGTATGTTCCTCTTGATTACTGTAAACTGAACTTGAAATTTTGTTTAAAATTTTACAAACTTGCCTGTTAGGATCTAGGAATGCGTTTTAAAACCTCCAGACAACCAAACCAGTCTTATTAGTTAGGGTTTTTGGTGGTGTGGGAATTTTTGTTTTGTCTTTTATAAAACCTCTCTCCTCTTAATCCAGATGTTCTGTATAATTATCTGGGTTATTTCCCCATTTCCTCAAGAATTTCAGTAAACTTTGAGTCAGGTTTTGTGTCTACCCTCATGAGCCAGCCTGCTACTGAAACATCGTTTGTTTTTCTTAAAAAAATAAAAACGGCTAGAACCATCATTTGAGGTCCTTAATGTTAAGCCACAGTCAGATTTAGAGAAGTCCATTATTGTGTTAGTCTTCAGAACAACTTAAGCTTGTTTCATTAATTGAGAGTATGAGTATAGTTTGTATTAAATTAAAATTTATTGCTTTTCCCCCTTTTCCCTCTCCTTGTTTTTTTGGCCATATATCTCCGTTGCCCATGTACTGGATCGACTTACCCCTGCGTTGCCCACCATGACGTTGGCCCATCCGCCCCTGAACGCCCATGTGAAAACCCTGGTTGGCTATGCCCAAAAATGTGCTCGTTGCCAAACGGGTACCATACTTGACAACTTCTGATTGAATGCCCATGCCCAATGCCAACATCCACGAACGCCAATGACCAATGCAGTACAATGCCAGTGTTTCAGTCCCAGACAGCAGTGGCCCCGAGCGGTATGTCCCAACAGTTTATGCCTCACTGCCTGATTAGAAAGAGAGAAATGTATTTTATTACCTGCCTTTTATATAATTAAATAGTATCCCCTTTAGACGGTGTATTGTTTTTCAAGTTTCTGTCTTATTTTCCCCATTAAGTCTTTTTGTCACTGAACTTTTACCGTGAGTTGCCCACCCAAACGATCCACTAATTTTATTTCGATGGAAGGAGCACAGCTTCAAGTGTTGCATATTTGCCGCATTGTAAATCAAATTGTTACCAAGATAGTCTCTCGCTCTGTCTTTGTGGCCCACCTTGCTTCCCAACATTGCCTGTTCATAATTTTTTCTGATGAAGTGCTAACTCTGGTTCACTTTCCTTCACTTCTCATTTGTGTTGTCTTTGTTTTGTCTTGCATTTGTATTTGTTTTCTTGCAGAGCCCATTAGTGATCTAATTTCTAACTGGTATTCATAACCTTACTCCAGATACAATGTTCACCACTCGCATATTCCCCCACTTTGCCTAAGAGAAGGTGTGCCAGTTTTACCAATGTAACAGCGAGGGTATCCTTAACTTAGTGGTGGCGGGGAACATAAATATTCAACTCTGCTTCAGTTCTGGTCAGTTTATTGCCCACTTAATCTGAGCCCTTCCAAAAGCCCATTCTCTCTGTCTCTCTGCAAGTCTCCTAATATTGTTATCATGTCTGTATTGGGTATAAAACAAAATGCATGTGAGAAATCTATAAATAGGCTACTTTAAATGGGGAATATTAAATAATTGTATGTTACATCTCTGTAAAAGTTTGTATGACTTTGGTAACAAACACAAAACTCATTTTTCTTTTCCGCCTTTTTTGTATTATCTGGTATTTGTGGTGTTTGACAGCATATTGAGTATCAGTGCTGATATTGAAACAATTGGAGAAATTCTGAAGAAAATCATCCCTACCTTGGAAGAGGTAGGCTCATTATTTTTTTTAAATATATTTGACAATATGAGGGGGGAATGTTTAAAGTGCGTTGTATTGGGGTATGATGGGGGAGGTGGAGAGACAATGGATATAACAGTTTGCAGGAGTATCTCAATGTGCTACGTAATTTTGTACATACATAATTTGTTTTTTTAAAAAAAACAGGCTGACCACTCCTGGAGTAAATGTGAACTTATCTGTGGTCATGTGCTTTCATGGGTTTAGTATGTATTTTATGGGCTTTAGTTTTAGAAAAGAGATTTTTTAAATTAGAGTATTTATGGGAATATGTTGAAAAGGAGAATTATTTAGATTTAGGATTTTACGACTACGTAATTCACTTAGGCATATAGAGAAAAGTATTTTATGTTTTATGTCATATTAATGTTGAGTAAAGCAGTTTCTCATTTAATAATATAGGTTTAAAATATGTTGTAGTAGCTTTACCAATATATGCGACAATAGCCTGATCACGCTAGACACTTAACCTATTACTCTTATTTTTCTACTTTCAGGGCCTGCAGTTGCCATCACCCACTGCAACCAGCCAGCTCCCGCTCGAATCTGATGCTGTGGAATGCTTAAATGTATGTCATAGTGCCATTGAACCCCACTGAAGTATGGAGCCTGGCCCATAGGATCGATTATATTTTTAACATAGTGTGCTTTTCCCATCTCTATAGAAAAAGGCTTAAAAACATGATACATGAATGGTCTTACAACTCACTGTTGACCCTGCTCCATGCTGCAGTGGGAATTAACTACATTTGCAAAGTGCTTTGCAGTCATTTTTATTATGGTGTTATTTGAATGTTAATAATAATTTTGTGGTAACAGCGACATGCTAAATGGCTGCAGTGTGGGTATGGTGTTGCAGGACCTGAAAATAAAATAGTTTTTTAAGGTGGTGCAGAATGTCCTTTTTGGGCCTGGCTATTGAGGATAATAAGCACATAACTGGTAAAGTTATTGAAATATAAATTCAGGTTGCTCACTGCAACAGTATATTATTGTTATGCTTATAGCAGATAAGTGTATTTTGGGGAATTGTTGATTTGAGACTAAAATTTTATAACTCTCCCTCCACAGTACCAACACTATAAAGGAAGTGACTTTGACTGCGAGTTGAGGCTGTTGATTCATCAGAGTCTAGCAGGAGGAATTATTGGGGTCAAAGGTGCTAAAATCAAAGAACTTCGAGAGGTAAAAAAAAAAAAAAAAAATTCTGCCATATTTCTTGCTGGAAAGTAAATTTTCGTATAGACTTGTTTCTGTGAGCTCTCACTTCCCTTCTGAGTTCCCTCCGAAGATTGCTTATCACAAACGACAAAAAATGTCTGGCATTGCTATTACTTTGTCAAAATTTTTATACCATTGCAAAGTCGTGTGATAATTAATGAAGTTTTTATATTATGGGGGGATAATTGTTGAATTCAAATGCAATTTTCACTGAATCTAGGAAACCTAATTTTCTTCTAATTATTTTTTTTTTTATGATCTTACTACAGAACACTCAAACCACCATCAAGCTTTTCCAGGAATGCTGTCCTCATTCCACTGACAGAGTTGTTCTTATTGGAGGAAAACCCGATAGGGTTGTAGAGTGCATAAAGATCATCCTTGATCTTATATCTGAGGTACTTCTGAACACATTTGTTTGCATTTGGTTTTATGAAACAAAGTGATAACCTTCTGCAAAAGTAGCTTCAGATCATTTAGTGTAATAGTCTTTATTTGCCCTTTCCCTAGCAATTTTCTATCACCTGGCTTCAGCCATCACTTTAATTTAGAAATGGTTTTGAAAAAGTGGAGAGTGGTAATTTGTTGGTGGTATTTCTGTAGCCTTTGATCCTTCAAATGAATTTCCTATAGTGTTGCTTGTGTCTTTGTAACTACGCTGCAGGGCTGCAGGGCTTCCTATCTCGGGTGCCTCAGTATGGATTACAGGCTTGCCAAGATACTGATCTCTTCAGCCCTTGTTGTGAAATGTGCATTGTAGTTTGTTATGTGTAAAATGGGAGGACTTTGTGGTTTCTTAAGATTTAAGTGTAAGAGCAAGCTGTTACTTCTCCTTGCACAGGCAATAGAACTCACTTGTGTTTAGCACTTGCCAAAAGTTTTGGAGTTCTTGGGAATCTTTACTTTGCTACTGTTAGTGTTGACATAATTCCTGTTTCTGCCTCTAGCACCTCCTGATGGGGGAATTACTTGTATTTTGTTGATGATGAGAGAAGGGTTGGTTTGAAGCGGGTCTCTTTTTCTTCAGTCTGTAAGTTTGTTCTATCTCTGTTTTTAGTCTCCCATCAAAGGACGTGCACAGCCTTACGATCCAAATTTTTACGATGAAACCTATGATTATGGTGGTTTTACAATGATGTTTGATGACCGCCGTGGACGCCCAGTGGGATTTCCAATGCGGGGAAGAGGTGGTTTTGACAGAATGCCTCCTGGTCGGGGTGGGCGTCCCATGCCTCCATCTAGAAGAGATTATGATGATATGAGCCCTCGTCGAGGACCACCTCCCCCTCCTCCTGGACGAGGCGGCCGGGGTGGTAGCAGAGCTCGGAATCTTCCTCTTCCTCCACCACCACCACCTAGAGGGGGGTAAGTTTTTGGTTTTTTTCATCTATGAATTATTAACCTACAAGAGACTGTGCTTAGTGATAGACAAGGTAGACTTTGATTTGATATGTGTGGCATGTAAACAAGTTTAGATTACAACAAGTACTGTGCTTGCAGAGACCTCATGGCCTATGACAGAAGAGGGAGACCTGGAGACCGTTACGACGGCATGGTAAGAACTTTGGTTTATTACCAGTGTTTTGTGTATGTGAGGGTTGTAACAATATAGTTCACATTTTGTTGAAGGTTATAGTAATTAAAAAGCTTTTCCTACAAGTAAATTTTGTTTGAATTACTAGTTAAATCATTATTTCTGTTATTTGCTGCTGGAGGATTGTGACTTTACTGAGCTTTGTTCCCTTCGATTACATAATTGCTGCCTATATATGTACCCTCTTTTGTTTTAATGTAACATGTAAATTAGGCATATAAAAACAGCTCTATAACAAAATACAATGTGGGTTCATGTTAATATTTTTATCGCTAACAGGTTGGTTTCAGTGCTGATGAAACTTGGGACTCTGCAATAGATACATGGAGCCCATCGGAATGGCAGATGGCTTATGAACCACAGGTTGAGTATCATGGTTGTTCGTGTGTATATCAGTGATAATTTAAGATGTTTACCTGCTCTCCAGTAAGTTTATTATTCCCCAGAGGATACTTACTGAAAATAGGATACAGGATGACTTTGGTTTCCTGAATAGAGGGATTTTATGAGTATTAAAATACTTGAATAGTGAAGCTGGGTGCAGTGGTACTCACTCAACCCCAACTACAAAAGAGTCTGAGGCAGGAGGATCACTTCAGCCCGAGAATTTGAGACCAGCCTGGGCAACATAGCGAGACTCCATTTTTATTGAATGAATTTTTTTTTTTTAAGTACTGGTGGTAACTACAACGGCAAAGTAATTTTCTATTTTTTTCTTTCTGTTTTTAGGGTGGCTCCGGATATGGTAAGTTTTCTCCTTTGTGAAATCAAACATTAATTTCATACTTTTTAAATGAACTTACTGCTCATTATTTAAATCAGATTATTCCTATGCAGGGGGTCGTGGCTCATATGGTGATCTTGGTGGACCTATTATTACTACACAAGTAACTATTCCCAAAGATGTAAGTATCTTTAATACTATGAGGAGCACTTTATCACTTTTATGATTATTCCTCCTTTCTGTTTTTTTAATTCAGAAGGTTTTAACAAAAAGACACATTTAGGAATGAGGTTATGTTCATAGGCTTTAGTGAGCTAGGTTTTCTGCTGTTTGAGCCTTGTTAAGTGATCAGTGCTGTGTTAATAAAAATAGTTAAGAGGGTTTTGAGCCCTTAATTAGCTAATTAAGGGAAACATCAGTAAGTGTGACATAAATGCATTGTAACTCAAACTTTGACAGGTTTAGGGATAGTTAAGAGTCTGAATGAATAAAATTAATACACTTCATGCTCCTTGAAAATACAGGTAGTAAATGTTAAAAGTATATCGTAAACATACTTTTAAAAAATCTTTTCAGTTGGCTGGATCTATTATTGGCAAAGGTGGTCAGCGGATTAAACAAATCCGTCATGAGTCGGGAGCTTCGATCAAAATTGATGAGCCTTTAGAAGGATCCGAAGATCGGATCATTACCATTACAGGAACACAGGACCAGATACAGAATGCACAGTATTTGCTGCAGAACAGGTCAGTTTAAGTTTAGCTTTGTGTTAGCTTATACATACTAAAACCTTTAAAGAGCTTTTCTTCTCAATTGATTTTTTTCTTTTAGAAGCCATGGTGTCTCAACCTTTTGGGGACCTAACTTCTAAACATTCTAATAGTTTGCCTTGATTTTCTTCTGCTTTCTTACTAAAAACGAAGACATTCAATACTAATCTTGCTGGAAGAAGCCTTAACCAACAAACTTCTCATTTCTCTGGTGAAAACTGCTGCCAAAACCACTTGTTACAAAATTGTACAGAGCCTGTAGACAATGTAGAAGATTCATTGGATGTTGGCCTAGTTCTGTGTGGAAGACTAGTGATTTTGTTGTTTTTAGATAACTAAATTGACAACAAATCACAGTCTGCCATATGGCACAGGCCATGCCTCTACAGGACAAGTGATTGGTGCTGTAAAATGCAGCATTTCACACCTTACTAGCATTCTTTGTCTTTTCTACCAAATATTAACAACTTCCAATTCCGTTTTCTTAATTCTGTTCTACTAATGTCTGATTTACCGCTCATCATTTTTCTTGACATTTAACATTGCTTTAATTTGTAATTGCTTATGGTTTTTGAACTCTTCTAATTGTAATGGACATGTTTATCATTTTAATTTAGCATTGAAATTGTCTTGATGTTGATTAAGATGTTACGAGCAAAAATTCTAATTCGCACTTTTTTTTCTTTTCTTTTATAGTGTGAAGCAGTATGCAGATGTTGAAGGATTCTAATGCAAGATATTTTTTCTTTTTTATAGTGTGAAGCAGTATTCTGGAAAGTTTTTCTAAGACTAGTGAAGAACTGAAGGAGTCCTGCATCTTTTTTTTTTTATCTGCTTCTGTTTAAAAAGCCAACATTCCTCTGCTTCATAGGTGTTCTGCATTTGAGGTGTAGTGAAATCTTTGCTGTTCACCAGATGTAATGTTTTAGTTCCTTACAAACAGGGTTGGGGGGGGGAAGGGCGTGCAAAAACTAACATTGAAATTTTGAAACAGCAGCAGAGTGAGTGGATTTTATTTTTTGTTATTGTTGGTGGTTTAAAAAAAGTTCCCCCCATGTAATTGTGAACACCTGCTTTGTGGTCACTGTAACATTTGGGGGGTGGGACAGGGAGGAAAAGTAACAATAGTCCACATGTCCCTGGCATCTGTTCAGAGCAGTGTGCAGAATGTAATGCTCTTTTGTAAGAAACGTTTTATGATTTTTAAAATAAATTTAGTGAACCTATTTTTGGTGGTCATTTTTTTTTAAAGACAGTCATTTTAAAATGGTGGCTGAATTTCCCAACCCACCCCCAAACTAAACACTAAGTTTGATTTTCAGCTCCTCTGTTGGACATATAAGTGCATCTCTTGTTGGACATAGGCAAAATAACTTGGCAAACTTAGTTCTGGTGATTTCTTGATGGTTTGGAAGTCTATTGCTGGGAAGAAATTCCATCATACATATTCATGCTTATAATAAGCTGGGGATTTTTTGTTTTTGCAAATGCTTGCCCCTACTTTTCAACATTTTCTATGTTAGTAGTTGTGAAGAACTAAGGTGGGGAGCAGTACTACAAGTTGAGTAATGGTATTAGTATATACCAGAATTCTGATTGGCAGCAAGTTTTATTAATCAGAATAACACTTGGTTATGGAAGTGACTAATGCTGAAAAAATTGATTATTTTTATTAGATAATTTCTCACCTATAGACTTAAACTGTCAACTTGCTCTAGTGTCTTATTAGTTAAACTTTGTAAAATATATATATACTTGTTTTTCCATTGTATGCAAATTGAAAGAAAAAGATGTACCATTTCTCTGTTATGTATGTTGGATTATGTAGGAAATGTTTGTGTACAATTCAAAAAAAAAAAAAGATGAAAAAAGTTCCTGTGGATGTTTTGTGTAGTATCTTGGCATTTGTATTGATAGTTAAAATTCACTTCCAAATAAAACACCCATGATGCTAGATTTGATGTGTGCCCAATTTGAACAAGGGTTGATTGACACCTGTAAAATTTGTTGAAACGTTCCTCTTAAAAGGAAATACAGTAATCTTATATATATTTTTTGTGTGTGTGAAGTGTTTTTCTAGCATTTATAAGTGAAAGCTGGCAGGGGTGGTAGATGCAAAGTTCAGTAGTTGGGCTCATAATTTATTAAAGTGGTAATTTAGCAAAATGAGAGCCTAGTCATCAGGTTTGGTTTTGTTTTGTTTTGTTTTTCCTTATAGTCAGAGCTTTCCTCATTACCTATGAGAAATTTTGAATGAGTTACTTTGTTCCTTTCTCTAAAATAGCTTTCGTTTGATGTTTGAGAATATCGGAGACAATGTAAAATCACTGCAGAGTATGATTCCTAGCTCATATTCCTGAAATACTGCTTATTAACCTCCAACTGTCCAGAAAACTTGAAAACTTTTTTGTTTTGAGACAGAGTCTTGCTCTTCTTCCCAGGCTTGAGTGCAGTAGCATGATCTTGGCTCACTGCAACCTCCATCTTATGGGCACAAGCAGTCCTGTCTCAGAACATGAACAACTATATAGAAAAGGAGTCAGGAATGTCATTATTGAATTTAGGTAAGAGGCTTGTGTATAGTAAAAGAATATCAGTTGGGCACAGAATAATGCCTTTTAAGGGAATTAGAGTTGAGTGACATTTAGTTTGGGGAGGGGCCTAGAGTGTTCTTTTGATTTACGAAGAACATGAAGTAAATGTCAAAATGGCACTTAAAACTAGTGAATGCTACCTGTGGTATGGTTTCCCCAGTGTGGGTGAGTTGGGGTTGCTTAGGGTGAAATGAGCCCTTACCCCTAAAGAAAAATTTGTAAGGACATTTTAGTCAAATTGTTACTCCTACTGGAGTAAAGCATCCTTGGAGAGAACACTGGCTTTCAAAGCTTTTATCTGTTGTCTATAAATGAGTTATGTAACACATGGACTATTAGCTGAAAATGTTTTTACTTTTGCGTTTTACAATAATTTGAGACAAACACATCATTCTACTGAAGACTTAATGGATTGAATATCTGGCATTGATATCTTCAATACATAGCTTTGGGAGGGAGAGGGGTGTTTTGCAAGGCCACTACTATTGATTGGTAAATGGTATTTAAAATTTGGGTGAGAATTGGTACAGGTTGGGAGAATTTTCACAAAGAGTGGGAAAAGTGAACATAAGCTCTTTAATTAAATGGAATATTGAGCCAATTTTGTAAGAAGTACTGGTACATAACGCTGACTTAGTTTCAAAAATTTAGCGTAATTTTTGAAAGTTAATTACCAAAATGCCAACAGACGGAAACCAAGTTGCACTAGTTATCTCAAGAATTTAAAACCTTTCCCTACTATTAATGAATTCAAATTTTGTTTGCCTTTAATTATGTTCCATTGTACCAAGACAATATAATGTAAAATGCTAAATCTGATCACTGATACCATTCAAATAGCAAAGAAAATCAAGAAACAGCAAAGTTTTTAAAAACTCTCATTGGTTTTAAGTTTTTTTATTGTCGTTCCATATGAATTAGGTAATGAATTGCTTCAGATTGCTGTGGTTCAAAGTAAGTTTAATCAGCCCCGTGCAGTGGCTCATACTTGTAACCCCAACATTTTGGGGGCTAAGGCGGACAGATGGCTTGAGCCCAAGAGTTTGAGACAGCCTGGGCAACATGGTGAAACCCCATTGCTACAAAAAATAAGCCAAGCATGGTGGTGCACACCTGTAGTCCCATTTAGGAGGCTTGAGGTGGGAGTATCTCCTCAGCCTGGGAAGTGGAGGCTGCAGTGAGCCTTGATGGCACTACTGCACTACAGCCTGGGTGACAGACCCTGTCTCAATCCAGTAAGTTTTTATGTTAAAGGGAACCAAAAAAGGAAGAAGTACTTTTTTTTTTTTTTTTTTTAAGATGGTCTGGCTGTGTCACCCAGGCTGGAGTGCAGTGGTGCTATCCTGGCTCCTGACTCAGGCCATCCCCAGAGACCTTCCTATATTTCAGCCTGGGGCAAGACCAGTGGGAGATGATTAATGAGAGCAGACGCTCCAGATGGGTTGAAAAGGATGGCAAAAGTGCAAAAACAAGGCGCTAGCCTCACTTCTAATTTGAAACCCTGCAAAGTGTTCGTATGACCACATGGGATAGAAAACACAGAAGACAGATACACAATGTTTAGCAGAGATGATCTGAGATTACAGACACAAACACCCCACAGAATTTCCTTTGATTCCCAGGTGTCATAAGAGGCACATCACTTGAGAGCCAGTGGGGCTTGTGATGGGGTCATTGTGGTGAGGGATATGGTTACTGCATAGCAGCAGCTGTAAGAGAGACCAGCTAGTGGCTGGATGGAGATGGCAGAATTAGCAAAAAATTTGCAGTACCAGTGACAGCCAAGGCGAGATAGTCAAGGATAGACCACTGAATTGAGTGCCAGTTACACTAGCTTTGGTCATTCAGTAGTAGCTTTGCTGAGGGCAGAAGCCAAAATTCAGACACCTGACAGACTATACTATACCTCAGCTAGAGATCAGAGACTGCTGACAAAGACCCGTTTCTCTCAGGAAAAACACCTGTATCCTAAATCAAAATAACATCTAAACCTCCCTTTGTACCCAGAAGTGGAGGCAAAGAAAGACCTTGGAGAGAAAACAAATGGCCCTAATAAGGGGTTGACCTTTAACTATTTCCCGTAAGTGAGATTATTTACAACTGGAAGACCAGTGGCTCGACGTCTGTAATCCTAGCACTTTGGGAGGCCTACATAGGTGGATCGTGAGGTCAGAACTTCGAGACCAGCCTGGCCAATAACGTGAAACACCGTCTCTACTAAAAATAAAAAAATTAGCTGGACATGGTGGCACACGCCTGTAATCCCAGCTACTCAGGAGGCTGAGACAAGAGAATCACTTGAACCTGGGAGGCGGAGGTTGCAGTGAGCTGAGATCGCGCCACTGCACTCCAGCCTGGGCAACGAGCAAAACTTGGTCTCAAAAAAAAAAAATGGAAGACCAGTTTTTTCTGCTATCAGTGGGAATGGGAATTTATGAGAAAACTCAGTCAAAGAAGGCATATCTAGGAATTTACAGACCCTGAAATTCCCAAGAAACAGGAGAGTTAAGACTAATGCTATCAAATCATAAATTCTGGGTGGAGGTGGTCTCTCTTGGGATGGACCTTCAGATCATTTATTCATACTTTGTGCCTCAAACTGGTACCAAGTCTGTGTATAGTTCAGATTCCGGAACTCATAGTATCAGGCTGACACTGCTGAGACTGCATCATGGTTTGACCAGTTTTCCCTGCCCTGTGCTGCTTTGCTCATTCTGCTTCACGTGAGAGCATTCTCCAAGTGAATCAATTGCACAAAAATCTCTGGCTGAGACTCAGCTTCTAGGACTTGATCTAACACAGTTAAGCTGAAGCTAAAGCAGAAATGTACATCATTCACATATCCTGGACTTAGATTGCAGCAAATAATGAGACTGGGTTGTCCCCCTCAGAAGAGGGGGTGAGAAACGTATGAAGATAACTGTGTTGTACTATTATTTCTGGAAGTACATGAGAAAAACTTCCTGAATGCTGAACAGCTAAAGGGTGAATTATAATGGACATCTTGTTAATACCACATCAGTTTCCCCTTTCTAATTGAACAGTTTTCCTTGTGGAGTTTTTCTCTCTCCATTGTACATAGGCTTGATGAGAAAGAAATCCTGGTCCTTACAGGTTCTTTTGTCACCCTGGAGGATGGGCATTTGATTTAGGCTTGCCCAACCTGACTCTCTCCTGGGATTTTCAATCTTGAGGAGAATGATGCAAGCAAGCTGTAATGCTTATAGGTTTTTTGGGTTTTTTGTTTTTTGAGACAGAGTCTCTCACTGTCACCCAGGCTGGAGTACAGTGGCGCAATCTCGGCTCACTGCAACCTCCGCCCGCTGGGTTCAAGCGATTCGCCTGCCTCAGCCTCCGGAGTAGCTGAGACTACAGGAACTACAGGCGCGCGCCGCCACACCCAGCTAATTTTTTTTTTTTTTTTTTTTTGAGACAGAGCCTCGCTGGGTCACCCAGGCTGGAGTGCGCGGTCTTGGCTCACTGCAAGCTCCGCCTCCCGGGTTGTCAACATTCTCCTGCCTCAGCCTCCGGAGTAGCTGGGACTACAGGCGCCCGCCACCACGCCCGGCTAATTTTTTTGTATATTTAGTGGAGACGGGGTTTCATCATGTTAGCCAGGATGGTCTCGATCTCCAGACCTCGTGATCCGCCCGCCTCGGCCTCCCAAAGTGCTGGGATTACAGGCGTGAGCCACCGCGCCCAGACTTTTTTTTTTTTTTTTTTTTTAGTAGAGGCACGGTTTCACCACGTTGGCCAGACTGGTCTTTTTTTGTTGTTTTTTTTGTTGTTGTTGTTTTTTCAGATGGAGTTTCACTCTTGTTGCCCAGGCTGGAGTACAATGGTGCGATCTCGGCTCACCGCAACCTCCACCTCCCTGATTCAAGCAATTCTCCTGACTCAGCCTCCCAAGTAGCTGGGATTACAGGCGGGCGCCACCGCGTCCAGCTAATTTTTGTATTTTTAGTAGAGACGGGGTTTCACCATGTTGGCCAGGCTGGTCTTGAACTCCTGACCTCTCAGGTGATCTGCCTGCCTCAGCCTCCCAAAGTGCTGGACTTACAGGCGTGAGCCACCACACCCATCACAGGCTGACCTTGAACTCCTAAGCTCAGGTAATCTGCCTGCCTTGGCCTCCCAAAGTGCTAGGATTATAGGCATGAGCCACCATGCCCGGCCTATAGTTCATTTTTTAAATAGCACTAATTAGAAGAGAATTTTGGGCAGTTTCTGCTCTCAGTACTCTAAAGCTGCCTGTTTTCTGTTTATGAGTCTGGTTACCCAGCCTTCTCTTCCATCGTGTGAGCTTTCTCATAACCTTTCAAAACATTCCTCTCACCACAAAAATAACTGTGAGGTAATGCATTTACTAATTAGCTAGATTTAAACATTCCGCAATGCAAATATACTTCAAAACATCATGTTGTACATAAGGACATATAATTTTGTCAATTAATTTTTTTTTTTTTTTTGGAGACAAGAGTCTTGCTCTGTCACCCAGACTGGAGTGCAGTGGCCCGATCTCAGCTCACTGCAACCTCCACCTCCCAGGTTCAAGCGATTTCTCCTGCCTCAGCCTCCCGAGTAGCTGGGACTACAGGCATGTGCCACTATGCCTGGCTAATTTTTTGTATTTTTAGTAGAGACAGGGTTTCACCATGTTAGCCAGGATGGTCTCACATCTCCTGACCTCGTGATCCGCCCGTCTCGGCCTCCCAAAGTGCTGAGATTACAGGTGTGAGCCACCACACCTGGCCTTAAATTTTTTTTTTTTATTTTGTTTAGCCATTCAGTTGCTGTTACATGCAGCCCTCCAGTCATAGGTTTATCTTATACAGGCAACACTTCTAATTTCAGGGAGGACAGCAACAAAATATGGATGACAGCTCTTACTCCACCTCAGCTACCACTGCTGCCAGCGAGTTTCACTAGATCATAGTTATGCCAAGTCTGGGGCTGATCAGTCATTTCCTATAAAGTGTCTCAAGGTTGAACAGGCAGGACAATGAGTAACATACCTGGGCTTTTTTTTTTTTTTGAGATAGGATCTCTTTGTTGCCCAGGCTGGAGTACAGTGGTGGGATCTCTGCTCATTGCAACCTTCATCTCCCAGGCTCAGGCCATCCTCCTGCCCTCAGACTCCTGAGTAGCAGGGACTAGAGGCGCATGCCACCACACCCAGCTAACTTTTTAAAATTTTTTGTAGAGATGGGGTTTCACCACATTGCCCAGGGCTGGTGTTGAACTGATGGACTCAAGGCGATTTGCCAGCCTTGGCCTCGCATAGTGCTGGGATTACAGGTGTGAGCCACCATGCCCAGCCCACACCTAGGGTTTCTGGCTTTTCCTTCACTTTCAGACTTGGAAAAAATGCCACACCTCACAGGGACATGACTTCCTGAGTAGCCACCAAAGGAGCTGGATGATGCAGCCTGGAATTATGGAGGAGATAACTCCCCGTGGGGCAAAGTCTAACCAGGGGGAATTTGTTCTCCTTCCTTCCTCCCAAAAACTGCCCTGAGGCAGTTTCTCCATATAGTTTGTCGAGAGACTTCCCCAGTGACAGCACTCCTACTGAGTGACTAGCTGTGTCTGAGCTCACCATGAAGCAGTGGCAGGACAATACAGTGTCCCCCTCAGTGTCCACGCCGAAATATTGCACCTCATAGATTAAATATCAGCACTTAACCCCTGCCCCAGATTCTGTTTTCAAGGGAATCCAAGTTAAATAATCCTTTGTACCTGTTTATTTTTGTACTGTTTTTAAATAATACTTAGCTCTTCCTCCTAAGTAGGAAATATTAACTTCATGAATTAAAAGCAAAATATGGGCCAGGCACAGTGGCTCACGTCTGTAATACCAGCACTTTGGGAGGCCAAGGTGGGCGGATCATGAGGTCAGGAGTTCGAGACCAGCCTGACCAACATGGTGAAACCCCGTCTCTACTAAAAATACAAAAATTAGCTGGGCGTGGTGGCGCACATGTGTAATCCCAAGCTACTCAGGAGGCTGAGGCAGGAGAATTGCTTGAACTCAGGAGGTGGAGGTTGCAGTGAGCCAAGATCACGCCACTGCACTCCAACCTGGGCGACAGAGTGAGACTCTGTCTCAAAAAAAAAGCAAAATATGGTTCAAAAAACTCTAACTGGTTTTGAACTGTAGTAATAATGTTAATGATATATAATGGGAAATAATAGATTTATTCCGTTATAATTTAATATTTTAAATCAGAAATTGAAGTATTTAATAGGCATGGTTTTCACAGAAAGATTCCATTCTATCCCTAAGTCATATCCTATAAATATGAAACGTTTCAAACTCAGTAAGGAGAGAGTAGGAAGAGCTTTCAATGACACTAAGAAAACTAGGATAATATAAATGCCCTGCAAGCCAAGGGAGAATTTCAAGGAAGTGCTCAATCTTAAATGTTAAATATGGATAAATCAAAAAGAAAAGGAACAGAAAAATTACACTGTAGTGAGCCATATCTCTTTCTGCTATGGCTTCTTGGGGATTCAGTCTGTCATTTTGTGCATACAAGGAGAAAAGAAAATAAGAGGTGTCTTATCTCCACAAAATCCATTTCACTTCTATGCATAACTCTTTCAGCAGATATAAGAAACTATGTCCTCCCCACTAGCGATGTCTATTGTCCATCCACTGCTCTAGGCAACTTTTGCAACTTCCTTCTTTGTTGCTCAGACTGGCGTGCAGTGGCATGAACACAGCTCACCGCAGCCTCGACCTCTTGGGCTCAAGCGATCCTCTTCCCTCAGATGCGTAAGAAGCTGAGACTACAGGCACATGCCACCACACCTAGATAATTTTTTTAAAATTATTTCTTGCAGAGACGGGGTCTCACCATGTTGTCGAGGTTGTTCTCAAACTCCTGAGCTCAAGTGATCAGCCCACTTCGGCCTCCCAAAGTGCTGGGATTATAGGCAAGAGCCACCACACCTAGTCAACCCTCCATTTCTTTAATGCTATATAGCCTAACATAGAAAATAAAAGATATAGCAATAATCATTCCCAAGAGCTTGACATGTAATTTAGCTAATCAAAAATGATGACTCTCTTGATGACTGGAATAATCTAACTTGGATACTGTTCAAGGGGGGGGAAGTTATATGGACACATCATTGATCATGTCTTCCTCCTTTGTTAACCTTTAAAATGCAAGCTTAGAGGTTATTTAGAGGTCATCACTATCTCTTCAAAAGCCTATCCCTGCAGGGCATAGTAGCTCACGCCTGTAATCCCAGCACTTTGTGAGGCCGAGGCAGGCGGACTGCTTGAGCCCAGGAGTTCGAAACCAACCTGGGCAACACAGCAGACCCCATCTCTACAAAAAAAATAAAAATTAGCCAAGTGCAGTGGTACATGCCTGTAGTCCCAGCTACTCAGGAGGATCACTTGAGCTGGGGAGGTCAAGGCTGCAGTGAGCTATGACTGCAGTGAGCTAGACTGGAGCACCACTGCACTCCAGTCTGTGTGACAGAGTAAGACCCTGTTTCAAATAAATAAAGCCTATGCCTACAGGGTAGAGCTTCTGCCAAAGATTTTCAAAAGAAACATACTCAGCTGACATGTTGCTCTGGCCCTTTGCTGCTTTCACTTTCTTAAGCATATAGCCATTTCACAACCATAAAGACAGAAGCCACATGATAGGGATGGTGAGGCAGGAAAGTGAAGAGCCTAGATCTTTGCTGACATTCTCACCAGCCCTGTGGTACCTACCTCTGGACTTCTTATTGTGAGAAAAACAATCACTTTTTTGTTTAGTCATTATATTCTGGCTTTGTGTTGCTTCAAGTACAGTCCTACCTAGATACTTGATTGTTTACCTTACCCACCCAATCATAAGATGTCAGATATCATGTCTGTCTTTGCTCCCTGTATAAGATTGTATAAGATTACTTTCATGTGAAATAACAGAAAACCCAACTTAAAACTGCTTTAAACTAGAAGGAATTTTATTTATTTATTTATTTATTTAATTTATTTATTTTGAGACGGAGTCTCACTCTTGTTGCTCAGGCTGGAGTACAATGGCATGATCTTGGTTCACTGCAACCTCCACCTCCTGGTTCAAGCGATTCTCCTGCATCAGCCTCATGAGTAGCTGGGATTATAGGTGCACGCCACCACGCCTGGCTAACTTTTTAATGTATTTTTAGTAGAGACAGGGTTTCACCACGTAGGCCAGGCTGCTCTCGAACTCCTGACCTCAGGTGATCTGCCCGCCTCGGCCTCCCCAAGTGCTGGGATTACAGGTGTGAGCTACCGTGCCTGGCCTTAGAAGGAAGTTTATTAACTCACACAACTAAAGATTCAAAAGTAACAAGGGGGCTGGGCACAGTGGTTCACGCCTGTAATCCCAGCACTTTGGGAGGTCAAGGCGGGCAGATCACGAGGTCAAGAGATCAAGACCATCCTGGCCAACAGGGTGAAATCCCGTCTCTACTGGAAATACAAAAATTAGCAGCTGGGCATGGTGGCACGCGCCTGTAGTCCCAGCTACTCGGGAGGCTGAGGCAGGAGAATTGCTTGAATCCAGGAGGCGGATGTTGCAGTGAGCCCAGATCCCACCACTGCACTCCAGCCTGGTGACAGAGCGAGACTCCATCTCAAAAAACAAAACAAAAAATCCAAAAGTAGGACAGATTGAAAAATTGATGTAATCCCATTACTGAAGTCCATTTATTTCTGTTTTTTTTTTTTGGCCTTGCCCTTCCCCATGTGTTGACTTCAAACTCAGGTTGCCAGGAGGCTGAGGCGGGTGGATCACGAGGTCAGAAGATAGAGACCATCCTGGCTAACACAGTGAAACCCCCGTCTCTACTAAAAAAAATACAAAAAATTAGCCAGGCGTAGTGGTGGGCGCCTGTAATCCCAGCTACTCGGGAGACTGAGGCAGGAGAATGGCGTGAACCCGGGAGGCAGGGGTTGCAGTGAGTGGAGATCGCGCCATTGCACCCCAGCCTAGGCAACAGAGCGAGACTCCATCTCAAAACAAAACAAAACAAAACAAAACAAAAACAAACTCAGGTTGCCATCAAAAGGACTGCAGCAATTCCAGGCCTTACATCCAAGTTCAATCAGGTCCAGAGGGAGCCTGAATCACTGCTGGAAGTTCTCCTGGAAGAGTGAGGAAAAGCTTTTCTGTAAGCATTCTGCAAATCTTACAACTCACTGAGGTGAACTGGGAAATATGCATAAACCTAATCCAGTTGCTGGCAAGAGGGTGATATTACCAGTCCAGACTACTACTGAGTCAGAGAATGCTAAACTAAGCTACAAGGGACTGTGGTTGAGAGAGTGATTCCTAAACAGTATCACGGTATCTGTTAGGAAGGAAAAAGCAGGAAAATCATGTTAAGTAGGTGAATAACTCACTTTTTTTTTTTTTTTTTTGAGACAGTGCGTTGCCCAGGCTGGAGTGTGGTGGTGTGATTTCAGCTCACTGCAACTTCCACCTCCCAGGCTCAAGGGATCGTCCCACCTCAGCCTCTGGGAGTAGCTGGGACTACAGGCTCCAGCCACCTGGCTAATTTTTTTCTTTTTTTTTTTGTAGAGATAGGGTTTGCCATGTTGCCCAGGCTGGTCTCGACTCCTGGGCTCAAGTGATCCTCGGCCTGCCAAAGTGCTGGGATTACAGGCCTGAGTCACTACGGCCAGCCCAACTCACTTTTTGTATTCTCGGAATCTTGTAGACACACTTAAAAAAACAAAAACAAAAATCCTTGACACACAGAGTTTTGATTTATCTCAATGTTGACTGAAGGAAGCATGTTTTATTCTTGTGTACTACTTTTAGAGTTTAAATATCTTGAACATAGGTAGGAATTTGACTTTTTGGGTGGGAGGGGGAACAGGCATCTCACTTTTTCTCACAGGCTGGAGTGCAGTGGCACAATCTCAGCTCGCTGGAATCTCTCTGCCACCCGGGCTCAGATGATCCTCTCGCCTCAGTCTCCCTAGAAGCTGGGACCACTGGCGCATGCCACCACACCCATCTAATTTTTTGTGTTTTTGTTAGAGACAAGGTTTCCCCATGTTGCTCAGGCTGGCTTCGAACTCCTGCACTCAAGTGATCCGCCCGTCTTGGCCTCCCAAAGGGCTGGGATTACAGGCGTGAGTCACCACACCTGGCCAGCATTTGACTTTTTTCTATCAATAAACCTCAGTGAAAGAAAAGGGTCTAAGTTATTTACCCTTCTGGATTCTTTTGCAGATGGCTAGATTTCCTTGCTAAATCAATTTGTCTCCCAAGACTTAGGTGCTGTGGTAGAAAGGAAAAATCCCAAGCCAACAGACTTACATTTCCTTAACAACTGTATTAATGTACTAGTGACTTTTTCTGGAAAACGTATCATAGTGGAGTCCTTGAAGTTCTTTTTTCTTACCAAAATGAAGAAACTGGAAGGATGAAGATCTGCTTTTCTACGGTAACAGCTGTGAAATTTAAAAGCTCCATCTGGGGCCAGGTGCAGTGGCTCACGCCTGTAATCCCAGCATTTTGGGATGCCAAGACGGGCGGATCACCTGAGATCAGGAGTTCGAGACCAGCCCGGCCAACACGGTGAAACCCTGTCCTACTAAAAATACAAAAATTAGCCGGGCGTGGTGGCGGGTGCCTGTAATCCCAGCTACTCGGGAGGCTGAGGCAGGAGAATTGCTTGAACCCAGATTGTGCCACTGCACTCCAGTCTGGGCGACAGAGCAAGACTCCGTCTCAAAAAAAAAAGCTCCATTTGGGAGGCCCAGGAGGGCGGATCATCTGAGGTCAGGAGTTGGAGACCAGCCTGGCCAACATGGGGAAACCCCATGTCTACCAAAAATACAAAAATTAGTCAGGTGTGTTGGGGGGCGCCTATAATCCCAGCTACTTGGGAGGCTGAGGCAGGAGAATCAGTTGAACCTGGGAGGTGGAGGTTGCAGTGAGCTGAGATCATGCCATTGCACTCCAGCCTGGGAAACAGGGCGAGACTCTGTCTCAAACAAACAAACAAATTTAAAAGCTCCAAATCCTCCAAAAATAACCAAGGAAGAGATTTTCCTGTCCGTAACTAGAGATGAGTACTGATGATTATTTTTAATAGGTGATTTTCAAAGGTGTGAACATTTTGTTACCCATGGAGATTTAAGTCTCCAAAAGGAAATAAAACTGCATACCTTTATACTAAAACTTCATCACCAGGCAAATTTGGATCATGACTAAACTGGCTTCTACACCTCTCTCCTAATATAACATACTTGTATAAGTTTGCAGTTGTGAGACACTTATTTCCTATTTTTTAATGTCTTCTCAGTACGGCCACTGATACAGTCACTATTTGACCAGAAACTGGCACTGGTGATTGGCTCATAAAGTGCCCTCGATTTAGGGGGCTCAGTTATCAAAGGTTTAAAACCTACCCCAAACTATTGCTGTGATGGAGGCTAATCAAGGAATCATTCAGCTTCACTTGCAAAAGCGGGATCACAATTGCCGCTTTTGTCATGACCCAGACTAGGTGAGATTTAGTACTTGAGTACACTGCCAGGCACATAAGGTTAATTTAACAATTTAATACATTTGTTTCCTCATCCATTTCTCCAAACCTTCCAACTAATCCTAACGTTCGTCCAGCCAAATGCGCCAGGAATTCACTTAAAAAAAAAAACAAAACCGACTCCCTGGGGCTTGGGGAAGGAGGCACCGCCGCCCCATGTCGCAGTCTGGGGGTGGCTCAGTCCTCAGCAACCAGAACTACGGCCATAACGCTCCTCCAGGGCAAGGAGCCCGGATGCGGGGCGTTGCCAAGGGTGTCTTGCCCAGGCTGCGGGAAAAGAGAGGGGCGGGAGCCGGGTGGGGGCATCGCGATCCAGGCCACGGCGGCAATTCGCCCTCTTCGAGTCCCTCCTGTTAGACGCAAGGTGGGAAAAGGCACAACATGGCAACGCCATGCACCTCCCACGGTGGGCAACTCACTGCCGGTGAACGCCAGACCTTGGCAGTTTCCAGACCTTCGGAACCGGAAGCGGAGCCTGGGAGCGCGCCCGAGAGGGCGTGAACGGGACCGCTTTCCCGGAAGTGCTTGCGGCCTCGGCCCAGCGAGCTGCCCTGCGGTCCCTCGTTTCCTAATCCGGGCAGCGCCGCGGGAGAGAACTTTACCTTGGCTACACTAAGTTCTCAGTGCCACTCCCTAGCAGGGCGGGACCGTGTTTAGGCCCTGTGATCCCGCGGTTCGTAGTAGCGCAAGGCGCAGAGTGGACCTTGACCCGCCTAGGGCGGGAAAAGAGTTTGACCCGCCCGGTCCCAAAGAGCAGAATGGACGGGCTCCTAAATCCCAGGGAATCCTCTAAATTCATCGCAGAAAACAGTCGGGATGTGTTTATTGACAGCGGAGGCGTACGGAGGGTGGCAGAGCTGCTGCTGGCCAAGGCGGCGGGGCCAGAGCTGCGCGTGGAGGGGTGGAAAGCCCTTCATGAACTGAACCCCAGGGCGGCCGACGAGGCCGCGGTCAACTGGGTGTTCGTGACAGACACACTCAACTTCTCCTTTTGGTCGGAGCAGGACGAGCACAAGTGTGTGGTGAGGCACAGAGGGAGAACGTACAGTGGGTACTGGTCCCTGTGCGCCGCCGTCAACAGAGCCCTCGACGAAGGTTGGTGCCATACTCGCTGTCGGACCTAATAGCCTTTGAGGTTTCCATTTACTTGGGGAGCGTGTAGCGGGATTCCAAGGAGCGGGTTGGGAGATGGAATAATGGGAAGCGAACCTGAAGTTCGTTGCAAGTCCTGCTTAAAATAGAAGTATGAAAAGGGGCGTATTTTAGTGGGAAATGATGTTAATATTTATCATTGCAGCATAAAAGTTACAGTAGCATAAGTCAGTTTTATAAAGAATGCCATTTGAATGACACCTGAAGAACAAAAGGACCGATGTTATAAAGCAATTTACTCGAAATACATCTGATGTAATATTGCAGTAGTTAGAAATGGGTGAATAAGCACAGATGAACAAGTAGAAAATGAGAGTTTTGCTTTAGATTTTCTATTCATCCACTTTTGGTGCATTCCTATAACATTCATTTGGTTTCATATTAATTCCATGTTGTAAAAGCAAGGGTTTGATGAATATAAAAGTATGACATTGGTCCTCTGAATTTTATTTTTTTCACTAAAGGGATACCAATAACTAGTGCCTCGTACTACGCGACAGTGACCCTGGATCAGGTTCGGAATATACTTCGTTCTGACACAGACGTGTCCATGCCTTTAGTAGAAGAGAGGCATCGGATTCTCAATGAAACCGGGAAAATTCTGCTGGAGAAGTTTGGAGGCTCTTTTCTCAACTGCGTCCGAGAAAGTGAGAATAGTGCGCAGAAGTTAATGCACCTGGTGGTTGAAAGTTTTCCTTCTTACAGAGATGTGACTCTGTTTGAGGTGAGTTGCTTCTGTTGGGGATTTAAGAAGTCTTAATCATCTCAGAGTTAACTCTTTTACTTCCAGAACTCATTTTGAGAATAAAAACTTAAATTCCTTGTGGAAGAAACTAACAAAATTAAGTAGTGTTTCAAAGTCATTTCTTTTTTTTTTTTTTTTTTTTT
>NW_012102499.1:1121544-1123510 GCF_000951045.1 Mandrillus leucophaeus
ACGCCATTCTCCTGCCTCAGCCTCCCGAGTAGCTGGGACTACAGGTGCCCGCTACCTCGCCTGGCTAGTTTTTTGTATTTTTTAGTAGAGACGGGGTTTCACCTTGTAGGCCAGGATGGTCTGGATCTCCTGACCTCGTGATCCGCCCGTCTCGGCCTCCCAAAGTGCTGGGATTACAGGCTTGAGCCACCGCGCCCGGCCCTGGCTAATTTTTGTATTTTTAGTAGAGACGGGGTTTCACCATGTTGGCCAGGCTGGTCTTGAATTCCTGACCTCATGATCCACCAGTCTCGGCCTCCCAAAGTGCTGGGATTACAGGTGTGAGCCACCGTGCCTGGCCTTCCCTCCCCCACCCCAAGACTGAGTCTTGCTTTGACTCCTAGGCTGGAGTGCAGTGGCATGATCTCAGCTCACTGCAACCTCCGCCTCCCAGTTCAAGCTATTCTCCTGCCTCCACCTCCTGAATAGCTGGGACTACAGGCGCATGCCACCACACCTGGCTAATTTTTTTTGTCTTTTTAGTAGAGACAGGGTTTCATCTCCTTTCTTATATTTTCTAATCAGTATTTCATTCTTTACTTTTGTCTTTTTTTTTCCTTTTAAAATGTGTCAAACCTAAAAAACATGGAACCCTCCATGTAATGTTCTCCTTATGGAAAATTAGGTATTTTTAGTACTTCAAGAAGGTTACTTTATTGGATAAAGATCAGAATGTATACTAACTTCTCGCTAATAAAAAGTATTTCTGGCTGGGCTCAGTGGCTCACACCTGTAATCCCAGCACTTTTGGGAGGCTGAGGTGGGTGGATCACCTGAGGTCAGGAGCTCAAGATCAGCCTGCCAACATGGAGAAACCCCATCTCTACTAAAAATACAAAAGTTAGCTGGGTGTGGTTGCATGCACCTGTAGTCCCAGCTACTTAGGAGGCTGAGGCAGGAGAATCGCTTGAACCCAGGAGGTGGAGGCTGCAGTGAGCCCAGATTGCACCATTGCACTCCAGCCTGGGCGAGATAGAATTAGACTCTATCTCAAAAAACAGAAGTATTCTTGCAAAGTTCAGTGTACTGTATATATATTTTATGTTTTCTTTTTCATACACAGTGTACTTGAACAAATGATGATCATTTTGTTGGACCCTCAACAGGCTGCACCTGGATTTTGTTTTTGTAAAATTCTTTTGGAATCTTTTGAACCTGGGAGGTGGAGGTTGCAGTGAGCCGAGATTATGCCACCACACTCCAGCTTGGGCGACAGAGCTGGACTCCATTTCAGAAAAATAAAATAAAAAAAAAAATAAATTCGCCAGGCGTAGTGGCTCACACCTGTAATCCCAGCACTCTGGGGGACCGAGGCGGGTGGATCACAAGGTCAGGAGTTCAAGACCAGCCTGGCCAACATGGTGAAACCCCGTCTCTACTAAAAATACAGAAATTAGCCGGGTGTAGTGGTGGGTGCCTGTAATCCCAGCTACTCAGGGGGCTGAGGTGGAGAATCGCTTGAACCCAGGAGCCGGAGGTTGTAATGAGCTGAGATCATACCACTCACTGCACTCCAGCCTGGAGGACAGGAGCAAGACTCCCATCTCAAGGAAAAAAAAAAAAAAAAAAGAATACAATTGTATTAGTCTGTTCTCATACTGCTATAAAGAACTGCATTTCATTTATAGCACAGTGCTTTGGTTTTGCTTTGCTGAAAAGTTCAATTTTTAAAAAATGTACCAGAAAGTGACAGTATCTTGGCTCACTACAACCTCCACCTCCTGGGTTCAAACGATTCTCCTGCGTCAGTCTCCCAAGTAGCTGGGATTACAGGCACCTGCTGCCATGCCCGGCTAATTTTGTATTTTTGGTAGAAACAGGGTTTCACCCTGTTGGCCAGGCTGGTCTTGAACTCCTGACCTCAAGTGATCCACCTGCCTCAGCTTCCCAAAGTGCTGGAATTACAGGCTTGAGCCACCATGCCCAG
>NW_012102499.1:1125150-1130278 GCF_000951045.1 Mandrillus leucophaeus
ACCTGCCATCTTGCCCGGTCAATTTTTATATTTTTGTAGAGGCAGGGTTTCACCATGTTGGCCAGGCTGGTCTTGAATTCCTGACCTCAGGTGATCTGCCCACCTCAGCCTCCCAAAGTGCTGGGATTACAGGCGTGAGCCACCGCACTTGGCCTATGTTGTTCTTAAGTATTGGTAATCCTTGAACTTTCTATTTATTCATGATAAAATTATGGAAGAATTTTTTCAAAAAACTTAACTGTCCTGGTGTGATGTCTCTTGTCTGTAATCCTAGACCCTTGGGAGGCCAAGGTGGGTAGATCACTTGAGCCCAGGAGTTCAAGACCAGCCTGGGCAACATGGGGAAACCTCATCTCTGTAAAATAACAAAAAAATTAACTGGCGTTGGTGGTGAACACCTATAGTCCCAGCTATTCAGGAGGCTGAGGTGGGAGGATTGCTTGAGCCCGGGGAGGTCAAGGCTGCAATGAGTGTTTGGAGTGAGCCGAGATCGCACCACTGCACTCCAGTCTGGGCGACAGAGTAAGACTCAAAAAAAAAAAAAAAAAAAAAGAGAAAGAAAAGAAAAAAATTAACTCATGGTCATAGAGCTTTTTATTGACAATTATTTTATAAAGGTACTATTTAAAAAATACTTAAAATCACAAAACAATATCATGAAATATGTAAGCAATTGTTATTTGGAGATTTACTAGTATTTTTAGTGATACCAGTTAATATTTTAGAGATCCAGAATTTGATTACAAAATCATTTGATTTCTAAAACCATAATGAACTTACCAAGAAAATGTTTTATAGATGGCCGGGCGTGGTGGCTCATGCCTGTAATCCCTGCACTTTGGGAGGCCGAGGCGGGTGGATCACAAGGTCAGGAGTTCGAGACTAGCCTGGCACACATGGTGAAACCCCGTCTCTACTAAAAATACAAAAATTAGCCAGGTGTGGCGGCTCATGCCTGTAATCCCAGCTACTCAGGAGGCTAAGGCAGGAGAATGGCTTGAACCCGGGAGGTGGAGGTTGCAGTGAGCCGAGATTGTACCATTGCGCTCCAGCCTGGGCAACAGAGTAAGACTCCGTCTCCAAAAAAGAAAAAAAAAAGGAAAATGTTTTACAGATTACTTGAATTTATTTTTGATTCCTCCCTTAAATCTTTTTGTCCTTTTTTTTATCTTAATATATTATTATATCTATTATAATCTATTCTTTATATATACTAGTCTGCTACCATGGAAGCAGCAGTGACATGATAATTTATATGTTTTCTTAGATGCTAGCACTGATTTTGTTATTTTTATTTTTTGTTTTTTTCCCTGTGGGTTGTTACGTAAGTTTGATTCCTAGTTTTTTCCATTTTGCTCTATGAATCTTGTTAAAAATAGCAGATAATGGCTTCTATTATAATAAACTTTATGGTGTAGTAATTGTGTTTGACAGACATTTTTATAAATTAAGTCTTAAGTCTCGCAGTTTTTTATGTTTTTTTTTCCTTGAAACGGAGTTTCACTCTTGTTGCCCAGGCTGGAATGCAATGGCGTGATCTCGGCTCACCACAGCCTCTGCCTCCCGGATTCAAGTGATTTTCCTACCTCAGCCTCCCAAGTGACTGGGATTACAGGCATGTGCCACCATGCCCGGCTAATTTTGTATTTTTTTTTTTAAGTAGGGACGAGGTTTCTCCATGTTGGTCAGCTGGTCTCGTACTCCCAACCTCAGGTGATCCGCCCACCTTGGCCTCCCAAAGTGCTGGGATTACAGGCATGAGCCACCGTGCCCAGCTATGTCTTGTGCTGTTTTATAAACTAGACTTGAACTAGAAACCTGGTTGCCATATATAAATCTAGTTTATATAGAGGAACAATTGCCAAGTTGTCATATTTAGATAGGTTTAGGAATATAGGGTGATAGTGTCATGTAGGAATGTTTTAAATTGTGATTTGTTCCTTCAGCCCCTCAATTTAATTTAGAGACATTATGCCATGTCAGAAAATGAACATGTGTGTTTGCTTTGGAAAACAAATTCTGACTTTGTTAAATGTAGCTTTAGAAGTTTTAATTTATTTAGTATAATAAAAATAGGTCTGGATCTGTTACAATAGGCATATCTTAAGGTTAAGCAATATTAGGTTATTTCTTGTTATGATAGCATATCATTGGCGTTTTGTTAGTAAATAAAAGAATCTGTAGTATCATCTTAAGGAATTTTTGTATAGAGCCTTTCCTTAAACTTTTAATCTCGTATTTATTTGTTTATGTCGTTTATAAGTTAAAATATTCTCCTCCAAGGTGGTCAGGATATATTTTGGGAGCTAGTAATATTGATAAACAAACATTTATAAAACATGATTTAAGGTTATTACTATTGGTATTAGGACTTGTAGTCGATTGTAATTATCTATGTTTTCCCATAGTTTAGGCTGATTTGCATTTGTAGATTTACAGAGTTTTTTTGGGTTGGTTTTTTTTTTTGAGATAGTGTCTCAGTCAGTTGCCCAGGCTGGAGTTCAGTGATGTGATCACGGCTCACTGCAGCCTCTACCTCCCAGTCTCAAGCAATCCCCCTGCCTCAGCCTGGTGAGTAGCTGAGACTACAGGCACGTGCCACCACACCTGGCTAATTAAAAAAATATATATTTTTTTGTAGGCTGGGCATAGTGGCTCACACCTGTAATCCCAGCACTTTGGGAGGCCAAGGCAGGCAGATTGCCTGAGGTCAGGAGTTTGAGACCAGCCTGGCCAACATGGTGAAACCCCGTCTCTACTAAAATACGAAAATTAGCCAGGTGTGGTGGTTGTAGAGACAGGGTTTCGCCATGTTTTGTAGAGATGGAGTTTCATCGTTGCCCAGGCTGGTCTTGAACTTCTGGCTTCAAACACTTCTCCTGCTTCGGCTTCCCAAATTGATGGGATTACAAGTGTAAGCCACCACACTTAACTAGAATTTTTGAGTTAAATTATAACCCACTAATGCTTGGTTAAATTTGTCTTTTCTATGTATAAATATAATTGGCTATTTTATTTTCATATTTGGACTTACATATCAACTTTGACCATTTCCAAAGTTGGTAAATATTATCATTTTCTAGCTGTTGATCAATTAATGTCTTTATAAAATAAGTTAATCATATTATCTGAAAGGAAACAGTTAAAAATGAATGTTGTAGTTCTCTTCAGACCTGAGCTTATGGATGATTGTTCTTTATATGTTGCTTTTTTTTTTTTTTTTTTTTTTGAGACAGAGCCTTGCTCTGTCGCCCAGGCTGGAGTGCAGTGGTACGATCTTGACTCACTGCAACCTTCACCACCCGAGTTCAAGCAATTCTTCTGCCTCAGCCCCCTGAGTAGCTGGGACTACAGGTGCTTGCCACCACACCCAGCTAATTTCTGTATTTTTAGTAGAGACGGGGTTTTACCATATTGGCCAGACTGGTCTCGAACTCCTGACCTCATGATCCTCCCGCCTCGCCTCCCAAAGTGCTGGGATTACAGGCATGAGCCACCACTCCTGGCCTATACTTTGCTGTATATTATACAATTAATGTCAATTATATTGCAATCAGAAAAACAGACGTGTTTTAATTTAAGAAACTTTCAAAAGGAATGCTATCTACACATTTAAAATAATAAGCCCTTGGATTATATTGCAGGAATGTGTATATGAAGTTTTGTCATTGAAAAATAATACTAAGTAGTATCAAGATTACATAAATTGTATTTTATGTGCCTTGAAAAATGGGAAGTGAGTTTGGAGTGATAGAAAATTTAATGTTTATTAAATCCTTTTGTTTCCTGTAAAAGATCTATGAATTCTTGTTTTTTTTTTGAGACTGGGTCTCCCTGTGTCACCCAGACTGGAGTGCAGTGGTGTGATCACGGTTCACTGCAGCCTTGACCTCCCAGGCTCAGGCGATTCTCCCACCTTACCTCCTGAGTATCTGGGACCATAGATATGTGCCACCATGCCCAGCTAATTTTTTGTTTTTTGTAGGGATGGAGTTATGCCATGTTTCACAGACTGGTTGAACTCCTGGGCTCAAGCAATCTGCCCACTTCAGCCTCCCAAAGTGCTGGGATTACGGGCAGGAGCCATGTGCCCAGCCAATCTATAAATTCTTAACAACAAAGTAAGATTATTTTGCCTTTTAAAAAATGTTTCAACCTTCACCTTTAAAAAATAGCATATAGAAAGCTTTCAGATACCCAGATAACGTTCATATTCTCTTCATTCATCAGGGGAAAAGAGTTTCTTTTTACAAACGAGCCCAAATCCTTGTAGCAGATACGTGGAGTGTATTGGAAGGAAAAGGAGATGGCTGCTTTAAGGACATCTCCAGTATCACCATGTTTGCTGATTATAGACTACCTCAGGTTCTTGCTCATCTTGGAGCCCTGAAATACTCTGATGAACTACTGAAGAAGCTTCTCAAAGGTTTGCAACTTTAAGTCATTCTTTGTTATACTATGAATTGTTGGATCTTGGTTTAGTTTTGTTTTTTTTTTTTTTTGAGACGGAGTCTCGCTCTGTCGCCCAGGCTGGAGTGCAGTGGCGCAATCTCAGCTCACTGCAAGCTCCGCCTCCTGGGTTCAGGCATTCTCCTGCCTCAGCCTCCCGAGTAGCTGGGACTACAGGCACCTGCCACCATGCCCGGCTAATTTTTTGTATTTTTAGTAGAAATGGGGTTTCACTGTGTTAGCCAGGATGGTCGCAATCTCCTGACCTCGTGACCCGCCTGCCTCGGCCTCCCAAAGTGCTGGGATTACAGGTGTGAGCCACCGCCCCAGCCTTATGTGTTTTTTAAAAGAAGTAGATTCTATGATTGAATAACTTCCTCTTGTGAAATAGATTTGAATCCCCCAGATCAGAATAACACAGAATATAAAGGTATCATTATTCCTGTGGTTGGCTCTACTGGGTTTTTAGGCTGCCATGGGCAATCTGTTTGTCTTCCATTTCCTCGTTTGAAAAAGAACATGCTATTTTTTGTCATAGTGCTCATGTCAAGGGTCACTAATTGTTGGATACCTTTATTTTTATTATTATTTTTTTGAGACAGAGTCTCACTCTGTCACCCAGGCTGGAGTGCAGTGGCCGGATCTCAGCTCACTGCAAGCTCCGCCTCCGGGTTTACGC
>NW_012102499.1:1130328-1140826 GCF_000951045.1 Mandrillus leucophaeus
ACGCCATTCTCCTGCCTCAGCCTCCCGAGTAGCTGGGACTACAGGCGCCCGCCACCTCACCCAGCTAGTTTTTTGTATTTTTTAGTAGAGACGGGGTTTCACCGTCTTAGCCAGGGTGGTCTCGATCTCCTGACCTCGTGATCCGCCCATCTCGGCCTCCCAAAGTGCTAGGATTACAGGCTTGAGCCACCGCGCCCGGCCTGTTGGATACCTTTAAAAGGGACAACGTTTAGCAATCAGGGCTTATCTTTCATAAGCCATATTAAGTTGCTTTTTTTTTTCTTTTGTACACACTGTTCATTGATATCTCTAAGCATTGTCTTACTTGGTTTCTGTCATCCAAATTTTCTTTTTCTTTTTTCTTTTTTTTGAGACGCTCTGTTGCCTAGGTTGGAGTGCAGTGGCATGATCTCGACTCACCAGAACCTCTGCCTCCCGGGTTCAAGCCATTCTCCTGCCTCAGCCTCCTAAGTAGCTGGGATTACAGGTGCATGCCACCATGCCTGGCTAATTTTTGTATTTTGAATAGAGTTGGGGTTTCACCGTGTTGTTCATGCTGGTCTTGAACTCCTGACCTCAGCCTCCCAAAGTGCTGGGATTGCAGGCGTGAGCCACCGCGCCCAGCTTTTTTTCAATTCAAATCCTATACAGAGGCTTCACTCAAATGCTGTCCTTGCTCATAGTGATTTGTCCATCTCCTTCTCAGTTTTTATAGCACTTAATTGTCTCTGCTACTGTGAGAAAAACCGTAGTGAGAAGGGATCATCCAGCATAGTTGTATAGAGATGTCAGAATTTTCTTCTCCCATCCATTTCAACTCCAGAGGCTCTTTTCCAATATCCATTGGCAGTCATTACTGCCTCCATTTATGCCTTGTTTCTAAAAGGGTACTCTCCTATCCTTAGCCAGTTTGATATAGGGTAGACAAATTCTTTTGCCACTTAGTGCATTTAAGTAAAATTTGGATTTTGTTTTCCAAAAAGTATTTTACTGCAAAACGAGACCAAAAATAAACAAACTGTAAATGTAATGTAACAGACATAAGTATAGTGTACTCATTTTTAAAAACTACCTTAAGTGGAATCTAGGACCAGCTTAGTTTGACCAGATGAGGTAGGACCTTCCTTAACTGGCTTCCAATGGTACTTCTAAACTTGAGGATTTGCTACACTGGTATTCCTTCCCTTCTCTCCTCATCTGGGTATCTCAGGGACAGCCCTTGGAAGTGCCACCTAGATTTCTGTCCACTGTCTTTAACCCATCTCTTCACCGAAGACATAGTACTTGGCCAATTATAAAAAACTAACAATGCAATTTGACTAAATTTAGCTTTTCACTGTGATTCTAGGGCCAGCTTTTAGACCAAATACCTGGGCCATATTACCTTCCCTGACTCTAATCTCTGTCAGTCCACTCAAATGTCTTTTTCTGTCTGAAGTCCATGTTCTACCCCATACTGTAAGTTGTCCTATTAGTTATTACATTAGTTTCCTAGGGCTGACATAACAAATTACCACAAACTAGATGGCTTCAAGCAACAGAAATGTATTGTGTCACAGTTCTGGAGGATGGAAGTCTGAAATCAAGATGAAGATGTTGGCAGGGCCATCCTTCCTCTAAAGGCTCTTGGGAATAATTCTTCCTTGCCTCTTCCCAGCACTTTGTGGCTCCAGCAGTCCTTGGCATTCGTTGGTTTGTAGCTGCATCACACCAATCATGGCCTTCTTATCCTTGTGTCTCCTGTCTCTTCGTATCCTCTTTTTTTTTTCTTTCTTTTTTTGAGACGGAGTTTTGCTTTTGTCGCCCAGTGCAATGGTGCCATCTCGGCTCACTGCAACCTTCTTCTCCTGAGTTCAAGTGATTCTCCTACCTCAGCCTCCTGAGTAGTTGGGATTACAGATGCCCACCACCACGCCTGGCTAATTTTTGTATTTTTAGTAGAGACAGGGTTTCACCGTGTTGGCCAGGCTGCTCTCGAATTCCTGACCTCAGGTGATCCACCCACCTCAGCCTCCCAAAGTGCTTAGATTACAGACATGAGCCACTGCGCCCACCTGTATCCTCTTCTTTTCTTGCTTGCTTTCTTTTTTGTTTAGAAACAGGGTCTTACTCTGTCACCAAGGTTAGAGTGCAGTGGCATGATCATAACTCACTGCGGCTTCAAACTCCTGGGCTCAAGCGATCTTTCCTTCTCAGCCTCAGCCTCCTGATTAGCTGGGGCTACTAGAGGTGCATACCACCATGCCTGGCTACTTTTTCCATTTTTTGTAGAGACAGGATCTCACCTTTCCTTCATTGGATTTGAGGTTGATCCTAATCCAGTATGACCTCATCTTCACCTGATTACATCTGCAAAGTCCCTATTTCCAAACAAAGTCAAATTCACAGGTACCAGGAGTTACGACTTGAATGTATCTTTTTGTGAGCCACAGTTCAACCCACTACTATTATCTATTGCTGTGTAACAAATTACGCTAAAATTTAGTGGTTAAAACAACAGACATTTATGACCCTGGGTCAGGAACCTGAGTGCCGCTTAACTGAGTACTTCTGCCTCAAGGTTACAGTCCAGCCGCCAAGTGGAGCAGTGGTCTTATCTAATAGCTCTACTTGGGTAGGAGCATCTGCCTCCTTGACCACTCTGTTGGTTGATTTGGCAGTTTTAGCAAGTTGATGGTCAAATTTGGAGGAAGTGATTAACAGCAAAACTGAAGAGGGAAGGTATGGGCTTCTATACTAGTACCTGGTTCAAAGTAAGGAAATGGAGGAACCTGGTTAATCGCTGTTTTCCCATCTGTTCCACTGACCAGTGCCTAAGCCCATGGGAGAGTTGGATGGAGGGGGGCATAAGTAACACTACTTAAGATCACAAGATCTCCTGGGTACTGTGAGGCTTTGTGCAGGGGTGCAGTTTGGTGGCCAGAGGCCAAATACAGCTTGCAGTTGTGTTATGTTTGGCCTGAAAAATGATGTTAGCAATTTTTAATTAGTTTCCAACTCTTGAAAATTAGGAGATTTCCCATAAAAATCAAACTTCCTGACTTCTCTCGTAAGAAAAATATGGAAACATACAGTACCTTTGTATAGTACTACGTTCACTACCTAGCTCACTACAGTTTGCATCTGACTGCTGCATGTAGACATGGGTCCATGACTCCTACTCTAGTCTCAGTCTACAGCCAGCACCTGCCTTGCAAAATCAGATATTCCCCAAATAAATATTTATTTATTTTGGAGATAGGGTTGGCTCTGTTGCCTAGACTGGAGTGCAATGGCCTGATCTTGGCTCACTGCAACCTCTGTCTTCTGGACTCAAGTGACCCTCCCACCTCAACCTCCCGAGTAGCTGGGACTACAGGCACATACCACCAGGCCTGGCTAATTTTTGTATTTTTTGTAGAGACAGGGTTTTGTCATGTTGCCCAGGCTGGTCGAACTCCTGAGCTCAAGTAATCCTCCCACCTCAGCCTCCCAAATTGCTAGCGTTACAGGTGTGAGGCACTGCACCCAGCCTGCAATAATATTTTTTTTCTGGTATCAAACCTAATTTTAAATACCATCTTTTTAATAACTAGCAGTCATATTTTTAAATTTATGGTCACCACTTATTCATTTATCAAATATTTATTGGGGAGCTAGTATGTGCAAGGTGCTGTGCTAGGTCCTGGGAATATTGAGACAAGCCAGATGTGGCCCCTATCTTTGTGGAATTTAACTTGTAATTTAAAATCAGTGCCTACGTTTTGAAATGATTTAAATTACCAAAAATAAAGTCTGAGGTTTACAGTTTTAAAGTGAGTACCATTTAAATATTATGTTTTGTTCTACAGTAAAGTTCTGAGTAGATTTTGTATCATTGACTATTACTTTTTCTTACTGTTTTTCCCCCTTGCAGGAGAAATGCTCTCATATGGAGACAGGCAAGAGGTGGAAATCAGAGGGTGCTCGCTTTGGTGTGTTGAGCTGATCCGGGATTGTCTTCTGGAGCTTATTGAACAAAAGGGTGAAAAACCTAGTGGAGAGATCAATTCCATTCTTCTGGATTATTACTTATGGGACTATGCCCGTGACCATAGGGAAGATATGAAAGGAATTCCGTTTCATCGCACACGTTGCATATATTATTGACCTCAAGTGTAGACTGATCCAAAGAAAACCCCCTGCATTTTATATCATATCATCTGTACAGTTTTGCTTTGATATTTAGAGAACATGATCGAGGTTATAGGAATGAGGAAATTGATTACCTATTCTCACTTTAAAAAATACTTCCGGCCGGGCGCGGTGGCTCAAGCCTGTAATCCCAGCACTTTGGGAGGCCGGATCACGAGGTCAGGAGATCAAGACCATCCTGGCGAACATGGTGAAACCCCGTCTCTACTAAAAAAAAAAAATACAAAAAACTAGCCGGGCGAGGTGGCGGGCGCCTGTAGTCCCAGCTACTCGGGAGGCTGAGGCAAGAGAATGGCGTGAACCCGGGAGGCAGAGCTTGCAGTGAGCTGAGATCTGGCCACTGCACTTGAGCTCGGGAGAGAGAGCGAGACTCCGTCTCAAAAAAAAAAAAACAAAACATACTTCCTAGGCCGGGCACAGTGGCTTATGGCTTATGCCTATAATTCCAGCTCTGTGGGAGGCTGAGGCGGGTGGATCACCTGAGGTCAGGAGTTGGAGACCGCCTGGCCAACATGGTGAAACCCCATCTCTACTAAAAATACAAAATTAGCTGGGCATGGTGGCACATAACCTGTAATCCCAGTTACTTGGGAGGCTGAGGCAAGAGAATTGCTTGAACTCAGGTGGTGGAGGTTGCAGTGAGGCGAGATTGTGCCATTGCACTCCAGCCTGAGCAACAAGAGCAAAACTTCCTCTCAAAAAAAAAAAAAAAAAAAAAAAAATCTTCCTAGGCCAGAGGTAGTGGCTCACATGTATAATCTTAGCACTTTGGGAGGCCAAGGCGGGAGGATTACTTGAGGCGAGGAGTTCAAGAGCAGCCTAGGCAACATAGGGAGACCCTCATCTCTACAAAAATTTAAAAATTAGCCTAGCGTGGTGGCATGCTGTGTAATCCCAAATACGTCGTAGACTGAGGCTGAAGAGGGTGGATTGCTTGAGCCTAGGAGTTTGAGGCTGCAGTGAGCCACGGTCATGCCCCTGCATTCTACCCTGGGCAACAGATGGAGACCTTGTCTCAAAAAAAAAAATTCCTGACATATCACTGTATATTCCCAACTTTATCATTTGTCTGCCTGTTTAGTTTTGACTTACTTTTTTTTTTTTTCTGTGGACATGCATTTGACAGAAATAGTGAAGGAACTTTAATATTTTATTTAAATTTCTTAAAACTAATCATGCCTTATGTGACTAATCTTCAGTGATAATATTTCATCTATTGATATATTTTCTTGAGGTATAGTAATTTTCAGTATACCTTAATCGTTTGGTATAAAAGAGGTTTTTGATGTATGAATGCTGTTCTTATAAAAATCAATCTTGACACTTTATTTTAAACTTTTTATTGGTAATGATAGTGGGTTTTGTACATCATGATTTTCAATTTAGGATATCTGTCTGTCTAATTTGTTTTTGCAAAGTAACTATATTGGAATTGAATAAAAATATTCAAAATTTTTCTTAAACCTGGAATGGATTATTTCATTAAAATAGAATTTACCATATATAATTTTAAAAGATTTACTGTAAGTTAGATTATTTACTTTCTGCTGCAGAACTCTCATTACCTGTCAAGTACTCATTTCCCACCACCCCCGCCACGTTCTTTCTAACAGAATCTTGATTGTGTTAGGTATCTACCTTGTCTGCTTACTGTGACTTCAGAAGTCAGAAAAAGATGCCCTTTTCCCAAGCACTTTACTGCCATCTACTGGAAATTTGTCATAATAACCTTACAAATGACTGACTATGAGTGGGGCCTCCTGGAGTTGTGCAGTATACAACTTGCACAACCATAGTAGTGGTCCTCTGTCTATCCCTGTCCTGTGTGACTTGGGATGGTGATCCCACCCCCAGTTCTGCAGGCAGATCTTGTATGAATGGTTTACTATTCCTAGTCACTTTACTATCCTTGCCTGTGATTGTTTTGATAACGGGTATATAATCTAGTTCTGGACAGTGATACTGGATGACAAGTCTGCTGGGAAGCTTCTGGAAAAGGATTCTTCACTTTTAAGAAAGAGATACAGGACAAAGGTCCCTTTTCTTCCTCTGAGCAAAGCTTTTAGCATGATACCTGCTATCATGCAGGTAGCCATTTTGTGGAGCTAGAGCCCAGCTATACCTTTCATTCCTGAGCCCATCCTATCCATGGACTTCATATGTGAGATAATAAACACATTACCTTATTATTTCCAGCATCTTGAATTAGTATTCTGTAACTTGTACCAGAAAGCATCATAACAGTTTCCAGTGTAATCTCTGGGCCTCTGCTCCTGCCACCCTTCCGGCACTTCTCCCTGTCCTCCCTTTCCCCTTTCCCTCTTCTCCCCTTTACTTCTCTGCCCTCCTCTTTCTTCTTCCCTTCTTTCCCCTCCCCCTCTTTTTCCTCTCCTTCTCCACTCTCTTTTTTTTTTATTTTTTATTTTTTTTGAGATGGTCTTACTGTTACCCAGGCTGGAGTATAGTCGTGAGATCATAGTTCACTGTAACCGTGAACTCCTGGACTCAATCCTCCCAAAGTGCTGGGACCACAGGCGCATGCCACTACATCTGGCTAATTTTTAAATTTTTTGTAGAGATGGGGTATCACTATGTTGCTCAGGCTGGTCTCAAACTCCTAGGCTCAAGCAATCCTCCTGCCATTGGCTTCCCAAAGCACTGAGTTTACAGCTGTGAGCCGTGGTTTCCCACACCCAGCTGCCTTTTCTCTTCTGACACTGAGCATAACCTGGAATCACAATCCTGGATGCCTGCATTCTAATCTAGGTAGCAGGATTGAAGAAGCAATAAAGAAGAGTACAAACAAAGGGCTGAAGCCAGGTGCAATGGCTCGCTCCTATGGTCTCAGCCACTGGGTGGTGGGGAGGGACTGAGGTAGGAGTTCATGTCCAGCCTGGGCAATGTAGCAAAATCCAATCACTTAAAAAAAAAGGAAAAAGAAAAAGAAAACAAACAAAAAGGGTTGATAAGAAAGGCTCTGGTAGCCACCACATTTCATTTTGGTTTCATCTTACTAGAATTTAGTCACGTGACCACAACTAACTGCCAAGAAGGCTAGGAAAGTGGCATGTATTATGGGCATTGGGTACCAGCTAAACTGTGTAAAGAGTACAGATGGGCCTGGGCATAGTGGCTCATTCCTATAATCCCAGCACTTTGAGAAGCCAAAGGCAGGATGATCGCTTTAGCCCGGGAGGTCCAGGCTGCAGTGAGCAATGATCACCACTGCACTTCAACCTGGGCAACAGAGTGAGACCCTAGTCTCAAAAAAAAAAAAAAAAAAAGTATGGGTGGATACTGGGAAACAGCAAGAAGTTTTTGCCACCCATTACATGGATTTTATAATTTTCTTACCTGATACAGACTAAGAGCATTAAAATAACATTTTACCTAATGGCTTTAACAGCCATTGATGATCATTTTTCAGATCTATTATTTCATTAGGGATTGCAAAATGGTAATGTTCTAGTTCTAACATCTTTGGTGTTTGGGAATTTGTGTGGACATAACATCCCTCTTGGATTTCAGGGTAGTCTGGGGGAACATAATTAACATGGGCATAGCTCCTGACATTCCAGAAGAGAATGGAATGTAGAATTAAGTTCTGAAAGTGTTTTCAGTTGTGTTAATTCATTCTGCACACCCTTTTAAAGATAATGAAAATGGGCACAGCCTCCTGAAACTCCCTGGCACAGCCCTCCCTTCAGAGAAGTCTTTTCTAATTCCTTGGTGACTCAGTTTCCTATAGTAGCCTTTGATTTGCCATCAGTTATCAAATATTTTGTTTTGTATACAAATTTCTATTATTTTTCTTCAGAGGCTTCCTCATGATTTGCCTAGCTCTACAAACTCAAGTTGTTTAGCCAAGGCACCTTGTCAATGCCTTCCAACCAAAGTAAACAGGGTAGATTTATTACTTGTAGCATGGGATGTCTCAGTAGGAGGATTATTTGGGGCAGGGTCTAAGGAAACTGTTCTGTTGAGATTGGATACTGTCAGAAAGCAGGATCAGTTATACTATCAGCTGCTCTACCACTGACTGCCTCAAATTTTGTCTATAGGGAGGGCAGACAAGAGCAAGGATAAAGCTCTCATTGGTTAAAAAAAAAAAAAAAAAGTTGGCAGTCACTCATATTAGTGGAGATAGGATGTTTAGGTACTTTGCATGGCACGGTGCCCTTGTATTTGTGGTTACGCAAAATTCTGAAGTGGTCTTATTTAGTCTTACTTTATCATGGTCTCTGAGTAACCTTTCTGATATTAGTATTCTGTGAGATTATGTCCAACAGAAGACTAACATGGTATAGCTGTGGGTGCCAGGTCAGCTTTTTGTCAGGGGCTGCTTTTTTTCCTTTATCAACCTTAAACTTTCCCCTAATTAGCACCAAGGCAGATTAACAGATTTCATTTCATTCAATTCAGAAATCATGTATTGAGCTTCCTCACAGTGTCCCCTCCCCTGAAGCTGAATGGATAATGGCTTAATAATCTGGTTGGCACCCTAGTCTGCCCCAGATGCAGATTTAATGACTGTATATGACTTAGGGGATCAGCTTTGAGGCAACTAGATCTTCCTTTTCCTTGCAACTCTGTGACCCATCTTTCTTTAGGTGTGCTTGAACTTTTTTTTTATTAAGTTTAAAATTTCCAGCTTTTTGGTGGATGCTATAGTCAAATACAAAACCTAAACAAGTAAGGGAATGATCTATTCAGGCTATTACAATAGGAAAAGCACTCCAAATCCTAAGATCAGAGTCTCTTAGCAGGGTGGTTTTGCCTTAGACTTTTATAGGGAGGAGTATACAAGTTACAGGTGGAGGACTTCCATGTGGGATTGTTTTGCAATCAGAAGTCTCAGTCAATTGCCAAACAGGAAATATTTATCTCTGTGTCACGCTGGTTTTAGGTGGACAAAAAGTTCTAGTAGAGAGACAAAGAATGGGGAATTGGGCTGGGCATGGTGACACACATCTGTAATCCCACCACTTTGGGAGGCCCACACAGGAGGATCACTTGAGCCCAGGAGTTCAAGACCAGCCTAGGCAACATAGCAAGACCCTGTCTCTACGGGGAAAAAAAAAAAAAAATTGTAACAAAGAATAAGGAATTGAAGGTTCTGTGTCTGGTCTTGTCCCACTAGGATGGGATAATCTCATGGGATACCATATAATACCATGGTGTATGCAGTTCATGGGTGACCAAAACATTGTTATGTGATGCATGCCTGTAATTTGTAAAATTCCTTGCAGGTATACAATTTATTGACTAAACAACTGGAAGTTTGGAGAAACATATTATTGTGCCATTCAGCTACATTTCTCTTTTTTCCATACACTGTGTATCTTTTCCTTTCTTTTAGCCCTTTGGGTTAACGATATTTTAGTTTTAAATGAAATAAATCAAACTAAAACTAGCATAGTGAAAAAGTAATTGTAGGGATCAACAAAATAAGCCCAGGGATAGACCTGGCCTTAGCCATGATCATGTAACTACAGTCTAGGGATTAAAATGCACAAAGACCATATCTCATACTTCTTTTCTTTTTTTTCTTTTTTTTTTTTTTGAGACAGAGTGTCACTCTTGTTGCCCAGGCTGGAGTGCAATGGCACAATCTTGGCTCACTGCAGCCTCCACCTCCTGGGTTCAAGCAATTCTCCTGCTTCAGCCTCCTGAGTAGCTGGGATTACAGGCGCACACCACCACACCCGGCTAATTTTTTGTATTTTTAGTAGAAACGGGGTTTCTCCATGTTAGCCAGGCTGGTCTCAAACTCCTGACCTCAGGTGATCTGCCTGCCTCAGCCTCCCACAGTGCTGAGAATACAGGCCTGAGCCACCGCTTCCAGCCATATACTTCATATTTCTTTTTGCTCCTTGAAAGAGATGATTGTAACGTCTGGTGATTCCAGGAAACAGTACAAGTTGTTGTCAATAACCCAAGCAAAAATCAGAGACTTGACTGAGGAGTCTGGTTTGGGTCCTAGGTCCCCGACCCTGGTCTGGAAGCAAGGGCCACTCATGATTGCCTGGCCTACCAGGCAGATCAGGGTTAGTTCTTAATGAAAAAAAAAAGACTGCTAGTAGAAAGGAAACGGATGGTAGGCACCCAAGACAACTTTGCCTTCAATACCTTCATGTGTTCAGAACTCTTCAGCAGTAGGGGATCGTTTTGGATTGGGAGCTGTTGAAAAAGAGCCAGGGAAAGGCTATTTTCTAAGTTGGTCCTAAGAAAGCACTAATCCTAGGCCAGACGCCATGGCTCACGCCTGTAATCCCAGCACTTTGGGAGGCCAAGGCGGGCAGATCACTTGAGGTCAGGAGTTTGA
>NW_012102499.1:1142221-1145863 GCF_000951045.1 Mandrillus leucophaeus
GCAAGCATTCAATCTACAGCAATACTCCCCAAAACTGAAAGGTTCTCAAAGAGATATTTATGCATACATGTTCATAGCAGCATAATTAACAATAGCCAAAAGGTGGAAGCAGCCCAAGTGGCCATCGGTGGATGAATGGATAAATAAATTGTGACACATACATACAATGGAATATTAATTCAACCTTAAAAAGGAAGGAAATTCTGATATATGCACAACATGGATGAAACTTGAGGACATCATAGTATGTGAAATAGTCACAAAAGGACTAATACTCTATGACTCCACTTCTATAACCTAGAGTAGTCAAATCCATAGCGACAGAAAGTAGCATGGTGGCTGCCAGCGGTTAGGGAAAGAAGGAAATAGTGAGTTATTATTGTTTAACAGGTGTACAGTTTCAGTTCTCCAAGATGAAATGAGTTCTGGATATTTGCTGTACAACAGTGTGAAGGTACTTAACCATTTTATGTATGTACGTATGTATTTATTTTTGAGATGGAGTCTTGCTCTGTTGCCCAGGCTGGAGTGCAGTGGTGCGATCTAGGCTCACTGCAACCTCTGTCTCCCGGGTTCAAGCAAGTCTCCTGCCTCAGCCTCACGAGTAGCTGGGATTACAGACATACACCACCATGTCCAGCTAATTTTGTATTTTTAGTAGAGATGGGGTTTTGCCATTTTGGCCATATAGTCTTGAACTCCTGACCTCAGGTAATCCTCCCGCCTCGGCCACCCAAAGTACTGGGATTACAGGTGTGAGCCACCGTGCCTGGCAAGTACTTAACCATTTTAAAGTGTACAGCTCAGTAGTGTTAAGATAGTCAATTTTATGTTATGTACATTTTACCACAATTTTTTAAAAGGTGAGGGTAATTGTTATTGATTAAAAGAGAACTAAGGTACATATCAATCAAATGCCATATACAGTCCGTGTTTGGAGCCATGTTTGGAGTCCATGTTTGGAGCCAATGAGCTGTAAAACAAACAACAAAACTTGAGATGCATTATATAGAAAACTGCAGCTCTGCTCAGCTCAGCCTCTGGGGAGGTGTGTTGACTTTGTCATCTGACAGATGGAAGCTTCAGTCTTGCCTTTGCCACTTAACCATGTAGGCTTGAGCAAGTTAATTGTTTTCTGTTTTTTATTTTTTTTATTTCCATAAACATTCACTGACTCTCTGGGATGTGCTAATTATCTATTATGTATTAGACATGGACTGTGCTCAAAAATAGAGACATAAAGATAAATGACAGGTTAGGCACAGTGAATCACACCTCTAATCCCAGCACTTTGGGAGGCCAACATGGGAAGGAAGGTTTGAGACCAGGAGTTCAATACCAGCCCAGACAACATAGGGTGACCCTATCTCTACCAAAAATTAAATTAGTCCAGGCTTGGTGGCTCATGCCTGTAATCCCAGAACTCTGGGAGGCCGAGGCAGGTGTATCCTGAGGTCAGGAGTTTGAGACCAGCCTGGCCAACATGCCAAAACCCCGTCTCTACTAAAAATACTGGGCATGGTGGTGTATGTCTGTAATCCCAGCTACTCAGGAGGCTGAGGCAGGAGAATCGCCTGAACCCAGGAGGCGGAGGTTGCAGTGAGCCGAGATCATGCCATTGCATTCCAGCTTGGGTGACAAGAGTGAAACTCCGTCTCAAAACAAACAAACAAAAAAAACAAATACAAAAAAAAAATTAAAATATTAGCCAGGCATGGTGGTGTGCACCTGTATCCTAGCTACTCTGGAGGCTGAGGTGGGAGGGCCATTTGCACCCAGGAGTTCAAGGTTACAATGACCTGTGATCAAATCACTGCACTCCAGCCTGGGCAATAGAGTAAGACCCTGTCTTTTAAAAAAAATCGCAACCTTTAACTCCATCATCCGGAGATGATGGTGGTTATCATTTTAGTGAATTTTGTTGAACATTTTTACATCTTATGATTTTTCATTTTAGTTTTAAAAATTATTTTACTTTACAGACAAGGTCTTGCTCTGTCACTCAGGCTGGAGTGCAGTGGCTCAATCATAGCTCACAGCAGCCTCCAACTCTTGGACTCAAGCAATTCTACTGCCTTAGCCTCCTAGGTAGCTGGCAGTACAGGTGCATGCCACCATGCCCAACTAATTTTTTTTTCTTTCTTCTTTTTTTTTTTTTAGAGAAGGGGTTCTTACTGTGTTGCCCAGGCTGGTCTTGAACTCCTGTCTTCAACTGATCCTACTGCCTTAGCCTCCCAAAGTGCTGGGATTGCAGAAATGGCCCACTACACCTTCAGCTTTCTTCTAATCTTCTGCCTTCTAGGTCCACATGGTCAACCTCTGGTTTTGTCCAGCACCAGACTGGACAAATGTGTCAGTTAGCAATGCAGACATCATTGAAGATTTTGCAGGAGAGAGAGAGGAAGGGGGTTGAATTGCACACTTCACAGCAGGAACATAAAGGCCACCACTGACTGGGCGTGGTGGCTTACGCCTGGAATCCCAGCACTTTGGGAGGCTGAGGTGGGCAGATCACGAGGTCAGAGGTTTGAGACTAGCCTGATCAACATGGTGATACCTTGTCTCTACTAAAAATACAAAAATTAGCCGGGCGTGGTGGTGCACACCTGTAATCCCAGCTACTCAGGAGGCTGAGGCGGGAGAATTGCTTGAACCTGGGAGGCAGAGGTTGCAGTGAGCCAAGATTGTGCCATTGCACTCCAGTCTGGGTGACAGAGCAAGACTCAATCAATCAATCAATCAATCAATGGCACCATTAGCCATTCCCAGCATCCCTGGGATTCCCCTATCAGTTATCCTCTGCCCCCTCTCTGCTTCAACTTCTCCCAACACCACCCCCTTTCCCCATCTTCCTCATTCCTTCTCAAGAGCAGTCAAATTTTCTTCCCCTTGTCTCATATGAGCAACACCACCCTCCTCTCTGAACCTTGGGTACTAACCAAATCAGGCTTAGGAGGCTTATCTTCCACCTAGGGACAGGCTAGCAAAGCATCTTCTCAGCAAAACTTGTCTGTCCACACACGGATTTCCCGTTCCAGCTGTTAAGGAATGGTATTCTCCATGCCATCACAGAAACGTTTTAGGTCAAGGACAGACAGTGAGATTCATGTCGTAGATAGATCAGTGTAGAAGGTGTGGAGGGTGGACATGTAAGAGCAAGACTGGAGACAGGGGGACTAGTTAGTAGGCTGTTGCAGTAGTCTAGGTGAGTGATTGTGAGATCTTGAACTAGAGTAGAAAGGATTTGAAATATTCAGATATAAAACAAGCAGAATTTGGTGATCAGAATAGGGCAGGGGGTGGAGCGGGGGAGGAAATAAAGGTTGCCTCCAATAAGTCCTGCCTCCTAGTGGTCATACTCTCATGCAACCCCGTCCCCTGAATGTGGGATAGACCCAGTGACTTGCTTCTAATGAACAGAATGTGGAAAGGTGATGGGATATCCTGTCTACAATCAAGTTATAAGTGACTCTGACTTCTCTCTTGCTGGTTTGCTTTCCAGGGCTCGTCTTACATGCCCAATGTGATCCAGAGGGCCACCTGTTCAAGGAGCTAAGGGGAAGGAACTTAGGCAGCGTCTGACTAACAGCCAGCAGGAATGTGTCCCTCAGTCCAACAGCACTCAAGAACTACCACCAAACA
>NW_012102499.1:1147395-1149473 GCF_000951045.1 Mandrillus leucophaeus
AGTAGCTGGGATTACAGGCACATGCCACCTCACCCAGCTAATTTTTGTATTTTTAGTAGAGACGGAGTTTCACCATGTTGGCCAGGATGGTCTCCTGACCTTGTGATCCGCCCACCTTGGCCTCCCAAAGTGCTGGGATTACAGGCGATGTAATTACTGGGATGCCTGGCCTTGTTTTCATTTGTACACATATCTGTGTATTGAGTCATGATGTCAAGTGAATTTCTGATAGTGGCTCAGTATCAATCAAATTCGAAAGCTACTGTCCTAGGCTTGCTTTTCAGGTTGGGGTGATGGATTCTTTCCTAGTCTCCCAAGGTTCCCCTCATGAATGGTGGAGATTGTAGCTGCCCAGTTTGACCATTAGGCCAAGCAAATCCACCTGGCATGGGTTGACAGGACCCAAGCAGTATGTTTCCTTAGGAAAGCTAACATTCTCTCTACTAAATTAAGGAGCCAAAGGCAAATGATGGCACAGAAAGCCTCACTCTGTTACGCAGGCTGGAGAGCAATGACGCAGTCTCGGGTCAGTCCAACCTCTGCCTCCTGGGTTCAAATGATTCTCCCGCCTCAGCCTCCTGAGTAGCTGGGACTACAGGCACATGCCACCACACCTGGCTAATTTTTGTATTTTTAGTAGAGACGGGGTTTCACTATGTTGACTAGGCTTGTCTCGAACTCCTGACCTCATGATCCGCCCGCCTCAGCCTCCCAAAGTGCTGGGATTACAGGTGTGTGCCACCGCGCCCCGCCAGAAATCCCATTTTTTAAAGTATAAAGCTTCTTTTCTCTCTGCCAGAGAAATTAAGTGAAACCGTCAAATATTATAGCAACATTAAAATAATTTAAAGTGGGAGAAGAGGTACGATCTGTGGTTTCCTTAATACTTCCTTTAATACTTCCTTTCTTTCCTGGACCCAGCTTTTCTCAAAATGTGGGTGAGGGAAGATGATTTAGGGGAAAAGGGCACATGTTTCTTTCTTTAATTTGGTCTAGCTGTAATCTTCCGTTTGCTACTGCTTTTAGTAAAGTGGACTGGGCATGGATGTTTTTCTCTGTAGGACAAGCATCCCAAAGCTGGTCTCCCATGGGACGTATGCAGCGTTCTTCAGTGGACCTGAAAGATACAGTTCCCTTAAGGAGAAGACATAGTTCCTGTACAAAGATCCAGCACTGGCTCAATTACTTCTGTTAATCCCAAGCCCAGCTCCTCCCATTGCCTCTTACTGATTGGGACTCATCTGCAGGAGACAGTCCTCAAGAGAATCTTCATGGGGCTCAAGCTTGGGTACCCTCCAAAGGATACCCTGGACCACGAGCAAATCACAGGTTCTCCCCTCCTAAACTGTAGGAACACAGGCTGCTCTACTACAGCGCCTTCTCAGTTGCTTCGCTCCATTCTCGAGAAGCAGATCAGCTTACTTCTTCCCATAGTTGCTCCCACCAGAAGGCCAGGTTTCCTCTTCTTGCACATCACACAGGGTTTGCCCGTCACTCTTAGAGCCTCCTTTGACTTAGGTGGGAGGCCGCTTACTCTCCAACCCGCAAGGCCCAAGACCCCTTGACTCCACTGCCCAGTCTTTCTTACAGACACTTAAAAAAGAGATAGGATTGGAATTTGAATGGAATTAGCTTAGTCCTGCTATAAATCCTAGGGAGGAAGGGTTGGCAATGACTGGCATTCACTTTACAATGTGGGGAACTTAAGTACTTAACTCCTTTTCTCTAACTCTGGACTCAAGACATCAATTTGGGGACAATGGAAAATGCCCCATTCTAATGCTGTTAGGCATTTGCTGACCTCCTCTCTGCAATTGTGTGGCCTCTTGAGAACTTCTGTTGAGACTTTCGGGTATTCCTAGACTTAAATTGTTACGTACTATTAATCATTGAAGCTTTGTCAGCAGACCAGTTTGACTCACCAATTCACAGTCATGATGTGAGTTTGTTTTCAAAAAGAGTTCTAAAAATGCAGCATAATCAATTCAAATCTTAGAATTTTAAAAATTATGTATTATTTATTATTTTTTTGAGGTAGAGTCTCATTCTGTCACCCAGGCTGGAATGCAGTGGTGCAA
>NW_012102499.1:1151503-1159372 GCF_000951045.1 Mandrillus leucophaeus
GGGTGGGCGGTAGGGGCGCCAGCGAGGCCTATGGGGGTGCCCGAGGGGTCTGGGGTCAGGAATGGGAGCCCGGCGAGCGACTGGAGGCAGAGCGCCCCTTCCGGAGGAAGCTGGCTCAGCCCTGAGGAGCGGGGCCCGGGGAACGGGGATCGACCCCAACGCGGGACTCGGCCCCTCGGAGCGCACCCCGTGTTCGTCTCGTGTAGCTGCACGGCGTGAGGTGCGACGCGAGGGCCACCACCACCGAGCGCTTTGTTTTGTCGCAGGCGTCTTTTTCCCACTGTAGAGGTTGAAACTTCGGCGCATTCAAGCTCGAGAGCTCCTTCCCTCGGAGGCAGGTGCTGTAAAGAGCAAAGCGCCCCGATTCTTTCTTTGAAACACCTTTTAAGTAACACGGCCGTCTCCAGTGTTGAAAATCTTTGTTGTTTGCCCTTCTTTACTCCTTTGTCTTTACGCATTTGGGGCCTTTTCTGAGCTCCTCATGCGATTTACTATCCATCTACTGGGAAGTTTCTTATGAAAATAATTAACAAACCACACATTTCAGACAACCACTGCTTTCTGGGAAATCAAGGGGACGGGATGGCAGCGGTTTTTGGAGACACTCATTCCTGACCAGTGACATGACATGAGGGATTACATATTTCTCTTGCCTTTCCTCAGATTTCAAAAACCCATTGAGTATACTTAAATACGACCAGCCAATCAGATTTCGCCTTTTTTCATTTATTGGTGACATAATACGTATGTTTCTGATGACTATAATTGATCAGAATCTGAAGAAGTATAAGTGCTATGGATTGTGTAAAAACTTTGTTTCTTGTATATTGATGCTTTACAAGCCCTATGTTTGTGGACCCTTATTATTGTTTGTTTTGTTTTGAGACAGGGTCTCGCTCTGTTACTCAGGCTAGAGTGCAGTGGCATATTGCAGCCTCAACCTTCTGGGCTCAAGCAATCCTCCAACCTCAGCCTCCCAAGTAGCTGGGACTACAGGTGCGTCACCACTGCCTGGCTCATTCTTGTATTTTTAGTAGAGACAGAGTTTCACCCTGTTGCCCAGGCTGGTCTGTAACTCGTGGGCTGAAGCGATCCACCTGCCTTGGCCTCCCAAAGTGCTGGGATTACAGGCATGAGCCACCGTGCCTGGCCCCGTTATTATTTTTTTTAATGCTTACAATAAGTTTCAGTTGCCTTTATAACCAAATTGTTTATAGATATTACCATTAAAAACCCCAAGAAATGAGGCTGGGCATGGTGGCTCATATCTGTAATCCCAGTACCTTGGGAGGCTGAGGCGGGCGGATCTCTTCAGCCCAGGAGGTCGAGACCAGCCTGGGCAACATGGTGAAACCCCGTTTCTACTAAAAATACAAGAATTAGCCTGGCGTGGTGCCTGTAATCCCAGCTACTTTGGACGCTGAGGCACGAGAATCGCTTGAACCAGGAGGCTGAGGTTGCAGTGAGCCGAGATGGTGCCGCTGTGCTCCAGCCTGGGTGACAGAGCCAGACCTTGTCTCAAAAACAAAACAAAACAAAAACCCAAGAAATGAAAATATCCCAATTTGGCATTTTTTATTAGCAACTTCATTGGAAGCAGTTAGGTTTGACTTAACATCGTCCATGAGTTTTGCTTTAATTTGATGGCATACAAAGAAATAAACTAATCTGTATGGTGACTTCAAATGTTGGTTTTCAGAGACATTTGGAAGAATTAACTCAGCATTCCTGCAACTGGAAAAATTTCCAGTACCAAATGATTGTAGAGTTCTTTAAGATCCAAGAAAGGATTTATCAAACACATGAGCATTTTTTTTTTCCAGTGTCAAATTCATTAGAATGATTTTAAAACTGCTAAGGTTAGGTGTATCTCTTTGTTTTAGCCATTAAAGATAGTTTGTTGACTCTCTTTTGGGATTTTACAGCCCAAGGGACCTGATATTTTTTTACTCTCAGGGGACTTTTAGAAGAGTGATGTTAATTTTTTTTTGTTGTGATCCTCTTCATGCCATCTACTCACAGAATTACAAATGCAGAGTACCATTGCAGAGTTTTGTTTTATTTTGTTTTGTTTTTGACAGGGTCGTGACCCTTTTGGGATCAAGGGACCCTCTCGCTTCAACCTCCTGAGTAGCTGGGACTGCAGGCGCGTGCGCCACCATGCCTGCCTAATTTTTTGATTTTTTGTAGAGACAGGGTTTCTCCATGTTGGCCAGGCTGGTCTCGAACTCCTGGGCTCAAGTGATCCACCCACCCTGGCCTCCCAAAGTGCTGGGATTACAGATGTGAACCACTGTGCTGGGCCACGGTTTTTTTTTTCAAGGGTAGTGAATATTAATATTATCAATTCACTGTTATTAGTGTTATTAATAAAATGTTATTTCAGTCTAGTTGTCTCTATTACTTAATGGTAATCTTCAAGACTCAGCAGCTTCTCCAAAGAACCTAGCCTCACCCCAAACTCATTACTTTTCGTCATCTGCACTTAAACATTGTCATAGATTGCTTGTTAAATTTAGTATAAGCTTTATCCTTCCAAAACTGAACGTTTGTATATAAGTTTTTATGCAAACACAGTGTTTTCATTTCTCTTGGGAGTTTTCATTTCTCTTGGGAGCTGGGTCAAGTGATAACTGTATGTTTAACTTTTTGCGGAAATGTCAATCTGTTTTCCAAAGTGGCTGTACCATTTTACCTTCCCACCAGTAGTGTATGAGGGTTCTAATTTCTTTACACCCTGCTAACACTTATGGTCTGTCTTTATTATAGCAGTGCAAGTGGATGTGGATTGGTATCTCATTGTGGTGGTTGTTTGTTTGTTTGTTTGAGACAGTCGTGGTGTATCGCCCAGGTTGGAGTGCAGTGGTTTGATCTCAGCTCACTGTAACCTCTGCCTCCTGGGTTCAAGTGATTCTCCTGCCTCAGCTTCCTGAGTAGCTAGGATTATAGGCGCCCATCACCATGCCCGTCTAATTTTTGTATTTTTTAGTAGAGACAGAGTTTCACCGTGTTGTTCAGGCTGGTCTCGAACTCCTGACCTCAGGTGATCCTCCCACCTTGGCCTCCCAGAGTGCTGGGATTACAGGCTTGAGCTACTGTGCCTGGCTAATTTTTGTATTTTAGGTAGAGATGGGGTTTCACCATGTTGTCCAGGCTGGTCTTGAACTCCTGACCTCACGTGATCCTCCCACCTCAGTCTCCTAAAATTCTGGGATTACAGGCGTGAGCCACTGCGCACCTGGACTCTCACTGTGGTTTTGATTGCATTTTCCGGATAGCTAATGATGTTGAGCATCTTTTCATGTGCTCATTATTCATTTGTATATCTTCTTTGAAGAAGTGCCTTTTCAGATGCTTTGCCTGTTTTTAAAATTTTTTAAAAACTTTTTGAGTTGTAATAGTTATTTATATATTGTAGTTGCAAGTTCCTTGTTAGATTCATGTCTTGCAAATATTTTCTCCCATTCAGTGAGTTGTCTTTTCTCTTTTTTTTTTTTTTTTTTTTTTGAGGCGGAGTCTTGCTCCCTCCCCCAGGCTGGAGTGCAGTGGCGCAATCTCGGCTCACTGCAAGCTCCACCTCCAGGGTTCATGCTATTCTCCTGCTTCAGGCTCCCGGGTAGCTGGGACTACAGGTGCCCGTCAACACGCCTAGCTAATTTTTTTGTATTTTTAGTAGAGATGGGATTTCACCATGTTAGCCAGAATGGTCTCATCTCCTGACCTCGTGATCCACCCACCTCGGCCTCCCCAAGTGCCCAAGGGATTACAGGCATAAGCCACCGCGCCCAGCCGTCTTTTCACTTTCTTGGTAGTTTCCTTTGAAGCACAGAGTTTTTAATTTCGATGTCCAGTTTTTCCTTCCCTCCCTCCTTCCTCTCCCTCCCCCACCCCCAACATTTCTCTTGTTCTCTCTCTCTCTCTCTCTCTCTCTCTCAGACAAGTTCTTGCCCTGTTGTCCAGGTTATAGCGCAGTGGCGCAAATACAGCTTACTGTAACCTCCGGCTGCTGGGTTCAAGCCAACCTCCCGCCTTAGCTTCCGAAGTAGCTGGGACCGCAGGTGTGCACTATCATGCTGAACTGATTGAAAAAAAATATTTCTTTGTAGACATGACGTCTCACTTTGTTGCCCAGGCTGGGTTTTACTTATTTTTAAATCTATACTTCATCTTTATTTTTTTGCTTTTATTATTTTTAATTGACACAATCATTGTACATGTTTATGGGGTACAGTGTGATTTTTCAGTACCTGTATACAATGTGTAACGTTCAAATTGGTATTTTTAATTTTACTGCTTTTGGTGTCATATCTGAGAAATTATTGCCAAATTCAAGGTCATGAAGAGTTACTCCTGTCTTTTAAGAGTTTTGTAGTTTTAGTTCTTATGTTTAGGTCTATGGTCCATTTTTGGTTAACTTTTGTATATGATGTGAGGTAGGGAGTCCAACTTCATTATTTTATCCATTGTCCCATAGCCATTTGTTGAAAAGACTATTCCTAGACTTCAGTTGAATTGTCTTCGCACCTTTGTTGAAAATCAATTGCCCATAAATGTGAGGGTTTATTTCTGGATTCTCAATTCTATTCTGTTGATCTATGTGTCTGTCCTTATGCCAGTACTACACTATCATGATGACTGTTGCTTGGTTTTGAAATTAGGAAAGTGTGAGTCCTCTTACTTTGTTCTTTTTCAATATCATTTTGGTTATTCTGTGTCTCTTGAGTTCTGTGATTTCAGGATCAACTTGTCAATTTCTGCAAATAAGTCAGCTGAGATTTTGATAGGTATTGCATTGAGTCTGTAGATCAATTTGGGGAATACTGACGTATTAATATATCTTTCAATTCATAAACAGATTTTTTTCATTTATGTACATCTTGTGCTTTCTTCTAACAGTATTTTATAGTTTTTGGTTTTATAGTTTTATAGTTTTACACATCTTTTGTTAAATTTATTTCTAAATATTTTATTCTTTTGGATGCTATTGTAAATGGAATTGTTTTTTGAATGTATTTTTAAGTGTTAGGCTGGGCACGATGGCTCACGCCTATAATCCCAGCACTTTGGAAGGCTGAGGTGGGCGGATCACGAGGTCAGGAGATCAAGACCATCCTGGCTAACAGGGTGAAACGCCGTCTCTACTAAAAATACAAAAAATTAGCTGGGCATGGTGGCAGGCGCCTGTAGTCCCAGCTACTTGGGAGGCTGAGGCAGGAGAAGGGCGTGAACCTGGGAGGCGGAGCTTGTAGCAAGCCGAAATCGTGCCACTGTACTTCAGCCTGGGAGACAGAACAAGACTCTGTCTCAAAAAAAAAAGCCAGCGTGTTCATTGTAAATGTGGTTATCAATTATTTGTTTATATATATTTTTAGCTGGGAAACTACAGCCAACAATTTAATTTTTAATGTATTAATTCTAGCAGAGATCTTCAGAAATAAGTACAACATAATATTTAGAAGCAGAAAAAGCAGTTTTTCTGTTAGTTTTGATTATTTTTGAATAAAAATTTAGTTTTAAATTTATATTGACTTATTGAAATTCTTAGAACTATTTTCATGAATTTATTTCTAATAATTGTGGCAAAGAGGAAATGCTATTTTTCAATGCATAGCTATAAAATCTGGTACTAATGTTTGTTTTTAACACATGTACAGGCTGGGCGCGGTGGCTCACGCCTGTAATCCCAGCACTTTGGGAGGCCGAGGCAGGTAGGTCACTTGAGGTTCGGAGTTTGAGACCAGCCTGGCCAATATGGTGAAACCCCGTCTCTACTAAAAATACAAAAATTAGCCGGATGTAGTGGCGGGCACCTGTAATCCCAGCTACTCAAGAGGCCTGAGGCAGGAGAATCACTTGAACCTGGAAAGCAGAGGTTATAGAGAGCGGAGATTACACCACTGCATTCCACCCTAGACGATAGAGCGAGACTCCATCTCAAAAAACAAACAAAAAAACATGTGTACAGTTCCTTACTTAATTATTTCCTTGCCTTAATTTTCTAACTCCCTGGCTATTTAATATTTAGATTAATGAACTGGGAAATATTATTACTGTAGAAATAAAGGCACAATGAAATCCCATGTACTTACCACTTAGCTTCGTCATTTATTAACTTATGGACCCCATACTCTAGATTATTTTGAAGCAAACCCAAGATGTACTATTTTGTCTACAAATTTACAATGTATTTTACAAGACAGGTTTACTTTTTGTAACTGTGTTGTGTTGAAACAAAACCTGTTCTAACTGACTTTGCTTTAGAAGGTGGTTAGTTTATTGGGATAAAAGGAATCAGTAATTAAAATTTGTTTTTTATTTTTGATACATAGGAATCCAGATCTTACATAAGATGGAAGTTTCTCACACTAGATACTGAACATTAAGTAGAAAATCTAGTAAAATCTAAGTTGCCATGGAAGAAATACCAGTAAAAGTTGCTGTAAGAATTAGACCTCTGCTTTGCAAAGAAGTTCTTCATAATCATCAAGTTTGTGTGAGAGTTATTCCAAACAGCCAGCAAGTTATCATTGGGAGAGACAGAGTCTTCACTTTTGATTTTGTTTTTGGCAAAAATTCCACTCAAGATGAAGTTTATAATACATGTATAAAGCCCCTAGTGTTGTCACTCATTGAGGGCTATAATGCAACTGTTTTTGCCTATGGACAAACTGGATCTGGGAAGACATACACCATTGGAGGAGGCCATATTGGTAAGATTCTCATACTCTCTGACTTTTATTTGTGACGCTAGAAAGAAGCTAAAACATGACCAATACCTGATACGTGGTAGGTGCTTAGCATATTAATTGAATAGTGAAGGAATGAATAATGTAATCAAATGTGATCATAAGATCATCATCTTTGAAAGGTTTGTTTTTAAATATTGAAGTTTCATTAAGCAATCTAACTTAGGATTATATTTGCTTGAGGAAAGAAGTTTAAGATAATTTTCAGTGGTCAGCCCTTGTTATTTTGAACAGAATTTGAAATAGAGATAAATGAGTTAACATGATCAGATTTTGCGTTCTTTAACAAGCCAGTTGTAAATATTAAGAGTCCCATAGTCAGGACTTAGGGACCGTAGGAAAAATTTACTATGTAGAGTATCTTTTTTTCATATTCTAGCCAGATTTCTTTTTTAAATTCTGAATACTTTAGGACATAATTTCTCCTGCTTGTAATTATAGTTTGGAAAAGATAGAATCATAGGATCTCATGTAGAGCTGGAGGGAACCTTGGAAATCATTTTAGTTAAGTGTCTGGTAATAGAGTGGGGGAACTGACAGCCAAGTCCTCTGTTAAGATTGTTTACTGTATTGATAGTTTTCTACTAAAAACAAACTTCTGAATAGTGCACATACGCATCATTGTCTAAAGTTTTAGTTAGTATTCTCTGTATGAATAGTGGCTCTCAATATTTTTCTATTTTCATATTTCACAAATGTAAAATACATGGCTTTCAGAAACTTCTTTCTCTAGCTGTTCAGAAACGAGCTGAAACAAAAAAAATTAAAAAAATTAAAAAAGAAACTTCTCTCATTACATGCATGGATGGGTAGTGGCTCAGAGAGTGGTTGTGTAGTTTGAGGAAATCTTTATTCCAAAGATTAAAATGGAGGAGCTTCAAGAGGCCAATATTCCCCAACTAAAAGAAAAACATCTGTATATTCTGCAGGATTAGGAGATCACAGATACTAGATTGTTTCAGGGTCTTACAATAAAAAATAATTCAGTTTTTCTAGTATAAATTGTGGCTTTTCTTTAGGATTGTAGGGATTTTTGTTTTTTTTGATTGGCAAATGTTTTATAATCCTAATGACCCATTATATGCTTTATACCAATAGGAGTTATACATGTTCAGAAGCTGGT
>NW_012102499.1:1159702-1162632 GCF_000951045.1 Mandrillus leucophaeus
AGTGAGCTGAGATCCGGCCACTGCACTCCAGCCTGGGCGACACAGTGAGACTCCATCTCAAAAAAAAAAAAAAAAAAAAAAAGAACATTTTGGATGGCGTTTTCTTTCTACTTTTTTTAAATTACAGAAATATTTATTATAAGAAGGACTGCAAGTGATGCATAAGAAATTAAACAAGTGACAACTCCTCTCATCCCAAAGAAATAAGTTTGATGCATATTACTCACTTATGTAGTTATTTTGGTTTTTGTTTGTTTAATGAGATATTATGCCTGTGATTCTGTAACTTTCTTTTTGCATTTAACAATGTAAAATATCATTTCAGTCCAGGCGCGGTGGCTCACACCTGTAATCCCAGCATTTTGGGAGGCCAAGGCAGGCAGATCACTTGAGGCCAGGAGCTTGAGACCAGCCTGGTCAACATGGCGAAACCCTGTCTCTACTACAAATACAAAAATTAGCTGGGCGTCGTGGCACACGCCTCTAATCCTAGCTACTCGGGAGGCTGAAGCAGAGAATTTGCTTGAACCTGGGAGGCGGAGGCTACGGTGAGCCAAGATCATGCCACTGCACTCCAGTCTGGGCAACAGACCAAGACTCTGTCTCAAAAAAAGTTGGATTTATTTTTTGGTGTATTAGTGAGGATTTTCTGTTTCCCAGAATGTCTCTATAGGGCACCAATTCTGGGTCAGTTATCTGCTTTTTGGTTACTGACCATGCAAATAATGCTTCCCTGCCCCGTCCTCCCCCATCCCCCAGTGAATATTTATTGAGCATCTGCAGTATCTAGGTTACCATGCTGGGCACTAGGGCAGAATGAAATTCTCTTATTTTAAAATGTATTTTACTTTATTTTTAAAACTTTTTTGTAGAGATGGAGTCTCACTGTTTTTTTTTTTGTTTTTGATTTTGCTTTGAGACAGAGCCTTGCTCTGTTGCCCTGGCTGGAGTGCAGCGGCACAATCACAGCTAACTGCAGCCTCAACCTTCTGGGCTCAAGAAATTCTTCCACCTCGGCCTCCTGAGTATCTGGGACTACAGGGGCATATCACCACTCCCGACTAATTTTTTATTTTTTATTTTTGCAGAGACAGGGTTTTGCCATGTTGTCCAGGCTGGTCTCTAACATCTGAGATCAAGTGATCTGCCCTGCCTCAGTCTCCCAAAGTGCTGGGATGACAGGCGTGAACCACCACGCCTGGCTTTATTTTTAAATATGATGCTTATTTAGCTAATATTCATTTTCCTGTTTTTCAGAACTTTGGAATTACCTTTACAAGGTATAGCCTTTTCCAAAAACTTTTGTGTACTCTTTAAATACCATATAATAGCTAAATGATAGTTGTTGAGTTATAAAACTTTGCAGGTTTTCTCTTGGAAATGGTTTATTTCAGGAATATAAGACTAACATTGCAAATTTTATATTTAAGTTATCAAAATACATATTGGAGCTTTATTATAAATATTTGAAATTAAGCTTTTTGATACGTCTTTTAAATTGTGCTTTGTTATCTATTGATGTGGGGAATAACTGAACTATTTCTGGTCAATTATTTATTCTGGATAATCAAGATTGCTTATCTATGCTACAGTTTGAAAGGTTTAGATATTTCCTACAGGCTAGTTCCTACAGGCTCTTAAAAGGGAATCTTCATTTGTACTGTATTAGAAGAAAACCCATTACTTACTTTACTTACCACATGATGGCAGTCTTGCCTCTTAAATGAGGGGAAAGGCAGCCATTGAAGTTGATGGAAACTTAGATTTTCAGCATGATTGTTGCCAAAAACCTAAATTTTGGTAATCTTCAACTTGGAAGCAAGTTGTTTTTAAGTTTCATTTGTAAGTCAACTGTTTGTTGCTTGGAATACATTTTCCATGGAACAATGCTAAAAATGATGGGCGGTTTTCTAAATTAGCCTACAGAAACTTTTAAAGTCTCAGTTTTTCCCTCCACTTATTTTAAATTTTATACACTTTTTTTTTTTTACTATCTTTACAATTGTGATAAAGTACATGTAAATATAAATATAAAGATAACCAAACTTATCATTTTAGCTACTTTCAAGTGTAGAGTTCTGCAGCATCAAATATACGAATTGTTAATGCAGTAATAACCAGTATTTTCAAAATTTTCATCACCCAAACAGTAGCTATGTACCCATTAAGCAATAGCTCTCCCGGCATTCTCTGATAATCCCTGATTTACTTTCTGTCTCTTTTAATTTGCCTATTCTAGATATTTCATATAAGTGGAGGTCGGGTGTGGTGGCTCACGTCTGTAATCCCATCACTTTGGGAGGATCATCTGAGCTCAGGAGTTTGAGATCAACCTGGGCAACATGATGAAACCCCATCTCTACTAAAAATACTAAAAAATTAGTTAGGCGTGGTGGTGTGCACCTGTAATCCCAGCTACTGGAGGCTGAGGCAGGAGAATCACTTGAACCTGGGAGGCAGAGGTTGCAGTGAGCTGAGATCGCACCACTGCACTCCAGTATGGGCAACAGAGCAAGACTCTGTCTCACAAAACAAAACAAAACGCATAAAAGTGGGCCAGGCGCGGTGGCTCACGCCTGTAATCTCAGCACTTTGGGAGGCTAAGGCAGGTGGATCATGAGGTCAGAAAATCGAGACCGTCCTGGCCAACATGGTGAAACCCCATCTCTTCTAAAAATACAAAAATTAGCTGGGTGTGGTGGTGGGTGCCTGTAGTCCCAGCTACTCAGGAGGCTGAGGCAGGAGAAACGCTTGAACCCAGGAAGTGGAGGTTGCAGTGAGCTGAGATCACACCACTGCACTCCAGCCTGGGCGACACAGTGAGACTCCATCTCAAAAAAAAAAAAAAAAAAAAAAAAGAACATTTTGGATGGCGTTTTCTTTCTACTTTTTTTAAATTACAGAAATATTTATTATAAGAAGGACTGCAA
>NW_012102499.1:1166537-1169511 GCF_000951045.1 Mandrillus leucophaeus
CCACCCACCTTGGCCTCCCCATGTGCTAGGATTACAGGTGTGAGCCACCACAGTATGGCCTATTTATGGAATAAAATGCCACTCCATATAGTTTTATCATTTATATTAAAATGTACATTTCTACCACATCGCTTTGAAATTCACCTGTGCCACTTAATGTCTGTTTCATTCCTGGGACTTTTCAAATATATTTTCTTATTAATTTTTTTTTTTTTTTTTTGAGACAGTTTCCCTCTGTCACCCAGGCTGGAATGCAGTGGCGCTATCTCAGCTCACTGCAACCTCCACCTCCCAGCTTCAAGTGATTCTCGTGCCTTAGCCACCCAAATAGTTGGGATTACAAGCATGAGCCACCACACCTAGCTAGCTAATTTTTGTATTTTTAGTAGAGACAGGATTTCACCACGTTGCCCAAGCTGGTCTTGAACTCCTGGGCTCAAGTGATCTGCCCGCCTCAGCCTCCCAAAGTCTGGGATTACAGGCGTGAGCCACCGCGCACGGCCTGTTTCAAGTCTTTTCTCAGATGTCACCTTCTGAATGATGCCCACCATGACCTTCCTGTTTAAAGTTGCAAGCATCTCCTGGCTGGTAGTTACCCTTCTAGTCCCCTTACCCTGCTGTATTTTTTTCCTCCAGGTACAATTAATACTTTTTAATATGCCATATAATTCACTTATCAGTTATTCTTTTTTGCTATTGTCAGTCTTTTGTCAGCAGAATCTCACCAGGGAAGGGGTTTCTTTTCTCCCTGTTTTGTTTATTGGTGGATTGCAGAGTCCTAGAATAGTGCCTGGCACATAGTAGATACTAAATAAATACTTGTTCAATGAATGCTTGAATGAATTCTTGGTAAGGGGATACATGTGAAAACTTTTACTTGTGAATTTTATAGTTGTGGTTTAAAAAAGTTATAATAGCCTGGTGGTGGGCATCTGTAATCCCAGCCACTCAGGAGGCTGAGGCAGGAGAACCACCTGAATTCGATAGGCGGAGGTTACAGTGAGCTGAGATTGCACCACGACACTCCAGCCTGGGCAACAGAGCAAGACTCCGTTTCAAAAAAAAAAATACAGTTATAATAGAGAGAAATATAATAAAATAAATTAACTATAAAATTGGGGTTGTCGCTTTTCTTTTGTTTTAAGTTCCAGATGTGCTTTCTTTTTCTAAATTTTCAGCTTCGGTTGTGGAGGGCCAAAAGGGTATCATTCCTCGAGCTATTCAAGAAATATTTCAAAGCATCTCTGAACATCCTAGCACTGACTTTAATGTGAAAGTATCTTATATAGAAGTATACAAGGAAGACCTAAGAGATCTTCTAGAATTGGAGACATCCATGAAGGATCTTCACATCCGAGAAGATGAGAAAGGAAATACAGGTAAAGTAGCCTGCTTAATCAGTTGCCTTCATTAGCAAACAGATATGCTTTAATTCAGTTTCTGGATATATTCCAAGGAATCTTTAAAAACATACAGAAGCAAAATGAATTTAGTTTTACTTTTAACTTGAACAGTTTTATTGATTATTAATCTCTTTTTTTTTTTTTTTTTGAGATGGCATCTCGCTCCATCACCCAGGTCACCCAGGCTAGAATGTAGTGGTGCGATCTTGGCTCACTGCAACCTCTGCCTCCTGGGTTCAAGTGATTCTGCTGCCTCAGCCTCCCGAGTAGCTGGGATTACAGGTGCGTGCCACCATGCCCGGCTAATTTTTGTATTTTTAGTAGAGACGGATTTCACCATGTTTGTCAGGCTGGTCTCAAACTCCTGACCTCGTGATCCGCCCGCCTCGGCCTCCCAAAGTGCTGGGATTACAGGCGTGAGCCACCGCGCCAGACCTGTTTTTGGTTTTTGAGAAGAAACTATATATGGTAGCTTATGGTCTTATTAGATAATTCAGTACAGTTTCTCTCTTCTGGATATAATTCAGACTAATGTTTTGAGCTCCTTTACCTTATGGAATACAATTATTGATTGTTTTTATCTTTTATCAAACAGTTACAAAAATAATACATGCTTCTTTGTAAAATATCAAGCAGGACAGAAGTATATACACTTCACTATCACTCTTGATAAACTTGATGAAAATATTTCATATCTGATACCAATGTTGAAAAAATTTTGGAAGGATGTTACAAATGATCTTAAATTACAGTATGTCTTACATAATGTCCCACTCACAAGTAAAGTGCATTTGTTTGACATATTTCTTTAGAGTCTCTGTGTAAAGCAGTAATGTCCATGCTGGCTGCTACACAATTAGTACATATGGGAAGCTTTTTAAAAATACTGATTTCTGGGTCCTACTTCTCAGGGGTTCTGATTTAATTGGTCTGAGATGGTGCCTGGGCATTGGCACTTTCTTTTTTATAAAGCTACCAGGTGATTTGCATCTGGGTTTGAGAACCGTAGTGCTCACTTATAGCCTAACATTGGAAAAATTTAATGAAAAATTTAATGAAAGTTTTACTATGACTTACAGGAACTGGGTTGTTTAAAAAGTGTCATGATGGAAATAATGAAAGTGAAATGATTATTTTTTAAAGAAATAGTGATGTGACAGTATCTGAGTAAAGATGAATTATGGCAATATAATTTGAGCATGAAATCAGGAGCTTTCCTTCTCTGATTCAATTCCTAAGTCCACCTACTTCTCTTTGCAGTATTTTTGGATATAAACAAATAATGCAGGTAGTAAATGCAGGTTATTTTTAGTTCATTCTGTGATTGAAATAAAAACTTTTTTTCTTTTTTGAGTACAGTACATTATGGTATTTAAAGTGTTTTCTTTTAATTGCCATCTCATCTGTCTACCTTGCATTCTGATATTATATAAACCATACTTGTTTTTAAAATGAATAACCAACTTTATTTGTATTGAATTTTTTACTCATCATTGATTATGACCTCACAATACAAAAAAACTTAAAAGCCAAGGATGGCTTGATTATTAATAAAGCTGAAAAAAAACCAA
>NW_012102499.1:1170012-1174534 GCF_000951045.1 Mandrillus leucophaeus
CCTAAAAATATAAAAAAAATTAGCCAGGTGTGGTAGTGCATGCCTGTGATCCAGCTACTCGGGAGGCTAAGGCAGGAGAATCACTTGAACCCGAGGTGGAGGTTGCAGTGAGCCAAGATTGCGCCACTGCACTCTAGCTTGGGTGACAGGCAGAGACTCCGTCTCAAGAAAAGAAAAAAAAAAGATTAATCTATTAGGCTTTACAAATCAAAAGACTGGAATGAAGAGTTTTTCTTTTGTCATTCATTTTAAGGAATTGAGTGTGACTCATGACTCAAGACAAACTAGATTGTTTTTTCAAAAAATTACAGCTCTTAGAATTTAAACATCAAAATGAGTGCTGTCTGTTAAAATAGTTTCTTTGGGAGATTATCTAAAATTATTTGATGATGTTGCTGATGTTACTATTATTATTTGAAATGCTGTTGACTTTTTTAAAAAGGGACTATCTTGGCCAGACTGTTTAGCAAATGGTAACTGTTAACTATACTAGGTTTTGATGAAAACTTGGCTTAACAACATGTTATTGCTATTTTAAGTGATTGTTGGGGCCAAGGAATGCCATGTGGAGAGTGCAGATGAAGTGATGAGCCTTTTGGAGACGGGGAATGCAGCCAGACATACAGGTACCACCCAAATGAATGAGCACTCCAGCAGATCACATGCAATTTTTACAATCAGCATTTGTCAAGTTCATAAAAATGTGGAGGCAGCTGAAGATGGATCATGGTATTCCCCTCGGCATATTGTCTCAAAGTTCCACTTTGTGGATTTGGCAGGATCAGAAAGAGTAACCAAAACGGGGAATACTGGTGAACGGTTCAAAGAATCCATTCAAATCAATAGTGGATTGCTGGCGTTAGGAAATGTAATAAGCGCTCTTGGGGACCCACGCAGGAAGAGTTCACATATTCCATATAGGGATGCTAAAATTACCCGGCTTCTGAAAGATTCTCTGGGAGGCAGTGCTAAGACTGTCATGATCACATGTGTCAGCCCCTCCTCCTCGAATTTTGATGAGTCATTAAATTCTCTCAAATATGCCAACAGAGCACGGAACATTAGAAACAAACCCACTGTAAACTTCAGCCCCGAGTCAGACCGTATAGATGAAATGGAATTTGAGATTAAATTGCTTCGAGAAGCTTTGCAAAGCCAGCAGGCTAATGTCAGCCAAACTAGCCAGATCCATCGAGAAGGGAGTCCTGATACAAATAGGATTCATTCTCTTGAGGAGCAAGTAGCTCAGCTTCAAGGAGAATGTCTGGGTTACCAATGTTGTGTAGAAGAAGCCTTTACCTTCCTGGTTGACTTAAAAGATACTGTCAGACTAAACCAAAAGCAGCAATACAAATTGCAGGAGTGGTTTAACATGATCCAAGAGGTCAGGAAGGCTGTGGTCACCTCATTTCGAGGAATCGGAGGCACTGCAAGTCTGGAAGAAGGACCAGAGCATGTTACAGTTCTCCAGCTGAAGAGAGAGCTTAAGAAATGCCAGGTACTTAGACATCACTTATTTATTTATTTTATTGATACATAATAGATGTACATATTTTGGGGGTGTATGTGTTAACATATTTAGACATTATTATGGATAACTCTTTTAAGGACTAAATTTATTTGGGCAAGTAAATTCTAAGAGTCATTTTGGAATTTTAGGTTTTTTAAAAAATGATTTATATATAGAATCCCACTTGCCTCTCTCACTTTGTTCTTTCTACCCTCCCCTTTCCTATTGCTTCCTCATCACAATTCATACTCTTCTTGACTCCTCCTCCTTTCTCCTTTGGTTAAAGTGTATTTTAATTTGTTATATTTATTAAATAGAACTTTGTGGACCTGGTTGTCAATTTAGAGACTGAAAATAAACTTATTTGAGAAATAAAATTAAGTTATCTTTTACTGAGTTTTTTTCCCTCTGTGGGTCAGTAGTTCTTGAAAGAAAAGAAATACTTCATCTCTTGTGTTTGGAGTATAGGTTTAAAAAAAAAACCTAACAAATTAGCATATTTATTAATGTTTAAGGAATGTAGGTATGTACATGTATACATGTTATATGTACATTTATTGAGTTCAGATTTACATTTCCCCACTTTTCATTCAGAAATTATTTATTGTGTGAGGATTGTATGTTGTGGGAATGGTAGAGGACAGACACACCTAGTTACTGCTTGCTTGGATGGAGTTTGCAATCTAGTGAGCAAATGAATGGTCCTTCAGTTGTTCCTGAGATAACATGGCTCCCAGATTCCATCGTTCTGTCCATTTTTCAAAATAGGAAAACTTGAATAGATAGCTTTTTACTTAAAAAGGAAATATGGTTTAAGTATATTTCCTTTTTTTTTTTTAAGCTCTAAGCTTATTTCTCTAGCTAGAAATATTTCCTCAAAGCCTTTTTACATGTAATATTATAAAGAAGGCATTTGTATTATCCTCTGTTAGAGCAGTTCTCAAGTTCTCCAACTTTTTGATCACAGGACTTCTTCTTCTTTACACTTTTAAAGTGAGATCCCTCAAAGAGCTTTTGTTCATGTGGGTTATATCTATTGATATTTAGTGTGTTAGAATTAAAACTGGAAAAAATCTAAGCTATTTATTCATTCAAAACTAACGGTAACCCAATTATATGTTAATATAAAGAGCACTTTTAATGAAAAATATTTTCTAACACAATTTTTTTTTTTTTTTTTTAAGATGGAATCTTGCTCTCTCACCAGGCTGGAGTGCAATGGCATGATGTCGGCTCACTGCAGCCTCTGCCTCCCAGGTTGAAGCGATTCTCCTGCCTCAGCCTCCCAAGTAGCTGGGACTACAGGTGCACGCCACCATGCCCAGCTAATTTTTGTATTTTTAGTAGAGACGAGGTTTCACCATGTTGGCCAGGATGGTCTCCATCTCTTGACCTCATGATCTGCCCGCCTTGGCCTACCAGAGTGCTGGGATTATAGGTGTGAGCCACTGTACCCAGCCAACACACACAAAAATTTTAGTAAGAGTAGAATTCCTTTACATTTTTGCAAATGTCTTTAACATCTGATCTAATAACAGACAGTTGGATTTTCATATCTGCTTCAGTATTCAGTTTGTTGCAATATGTTGTTTTTGTTGAAGTTTGTGAAGAAAATTCAGCCTCATAGTTGTATAGTTTGAAGGGAGGAGTTTTTTTTGTTTTGTTTTGTTTTGTTTTGTTTTGAGATAGAGTCTGGCTCTGTAGCCCAGGCTGGAGTGCAGTGGCGTGATCTTGACCTCGGCTCACTGCAAGCTCCGCCTCCCAGGTTCACGCCATTCTCCTGCCTCAGCCTCCTGAGTAGCTGGGACTACAGGCGCCTGCCACCGCGCCCGGCTAATTTTTTGTATTTTTAGTAGAGACGGGGTTTCACCGTGGTCTCGATATCCTGACCTCGTGATCCGCCCACCTCGGCCTCCCAAAGTGCTGGGATTACAAGCGTGAGCCACCGCGCCCGGCCGGGAGGAGTATTTCACTGAATTTTCAGATAATTGTGGATGTTCTTCTTTCCTATTACACCAAACTCAACAAGCGGAAATTTCTCGTTACTTGAAATATGAGATTTGAAACTATCTTGTTACATTAATGTACTAGTCTCAGCCAGCACAGTGGCTCATGCCTGTAATCACAGCACTTTGGGAGACTGAGGCTGGAGGGTCGTTTTGAGCCCAGGAGTTTGAGACCAGTTTGGGAAACAAAATGAGACCCCTGTCTCTACAAAAAATGAAAAAACTAGTCAGACATGGTGGCACATGCCTGTGGTCCCACCTACTCGGGTGACTTAGGTGGGAGGATTACTTGAGCCCAGGAGTTCAAGGCTGCAGTGAGCTGTGATTGCACCACTGCACTCCAGCCTGGGGTCAGAGTGAGACCCTGTCTCTAAACATAAATGAATAAATAAATAATGACATAGAAACATGTAATACTTTTTAAATAATTTTTTTTAGTTCTTTTTTTTTTTTTCTGAAACGTAGTAATTCTGTGTAGGTAGAGCAGGCCCTTCCTCATTAGTATAAGAAACTGGTGGAACAGGAAGTACTGGTAATTGGAAGCTTGAATGTTGGGACATATATAGGAGTTGGTAATAGGAAGCACTTTTCTGTCATGCTTCTAAGGTGGCTGAAATTGGAAGCCCATCAAACCGATTGCTTGGGGGTAAGGTAGGTAGTAAGTTCCTCTTTCCACGTGTTGGAAAATAAATTTAAGTTTGCCCTCGATTATGTTCTCTAGATTATTACATCCTAAAGATATTAACAGTTTTGTTGAAGAAAGTACCATGACCAGATTATTTTGGGAAATAGTAGATTGCAAAAAGCAAATGGGTTTCTTTTTCTTTCTTTCTTTTTTTTTTTTTGGAGACAGGGTCTCCCTGTGTCACTGAGGTTGGAGTGCAGTGGCATCATCATGGCTCACTGCAGCCTTGACGTCCAGGGCTCAAGCAGTCCTTCCACCTCAGCCTCCTGAGTAGCTGGGAGCACAGGCCACCATGCAAGGCTAATTTTTTTTTTTTTTTTT
>NW_012102499.1:1174969-1183603 GCF_000951045.1 Mandrillus leucophaeus
CTAACCTCAAGTTATCTGCCCGCCTCTGCTTCCCAAAGTCCTGGGATACAGGCTTGAGCTACTGTGCCCGGCATATATCTCTTTAAAAAATTGTTTTGGCCAGCATGGTGGCTTACACCTGTATTCCTAGCACTTTGGAAAGCCAAAGTGGATGGATCGTATGAGCCCAGGAATTCGAGACCAGCTTGGGCAACAGAGTGAGACCCTGTCTTTACAAAAATTTAAAAAAAAAAAAAATTAGCTGGGTGTGGTGGCATGCATCTGTAGTCCCAGCCACTCGGGACATAGCTTTTCACCTCAGCCTCATGAGTATCTTGGGACTACAGGTGTGTGCCACTGCACCTGACTAGAAAATCATTTTTAAAACTTTCTTTTCTGTTCTTCTATGACAGGCAGAATAACATACTGGTTAAGAATATGGATACCAAACTCCCTAAGTTCGAATCCTGCCTCCTTTGCTTACTAGCTGTATGACCTGGGGCAAATAGTTGGCCTTTGTGCTGCAGTTTCCCCATCTGTAAAATAGAAACAGTAATACCCACTTTATACGGTTGTGCGAATATTAAAGCATTTATTCCCATAAAGCAATGAGGATGCCTGGCCTGTTCTAAGACATAATGTATGTTAGCTTATTACTATATATACCTCTCATTCATTTTTCACCTGCCCGTGCCTACGATATACATCAGTGGCAGCTAAGCGATTGGACTCAGTAGTTGTAGGTAGGGTTACATCCCAGGGGTTACTGTGAAGGCAGCTTGGTAAACTCAGCTGCTTAGGGGGATTGCTGGGCAAGGTGACCAGCAGGTCTGTGCGACAAGCAAGGATATCCTTTTCTCAATCCCTGTTATCCTTGAGCCTATTAGGCAAGCAGGTCAGTACATATTTTAAAAATTCTTAGCCAAGGTAAGATCGTGGGCCATCTGGCAGATGGAGTAACAGCTGGATTGTTGCTAGGGAAGTTAAGTGTCATTTTGAAGTTACCATCTTATTTTTAGAAGCTGCCAGATAGTGTTGCAACCTTGATTTTTCACCATGAGTCAATGTTTGGAACATTCTACCTGCTCATAAGTATCTCTTAAAGTATCTCTTAAGGGACTTTATTGCCCTTTTTATTCCAAGTTTTGAACACAGAAAAAAACACATGAACACAAATACATTGAACAGATAAATGCTCTTTTTTTTTTTTTTTTTTTTTGGAGACAGAGTTTCGCTGTTATTGCCAGGAAAGCCACATTTCATTGTGGCTTTAGTTTGCATTTCCCTGATGACTAGTGAGGTTGAGCATTTTTTTCATATATTTTTGGCTATTTGGATATCCTCCTTTGTGAAGTACTCATTCAAGTCTCTTGCTTGTTTTTCTATTGAGTTACCTGTCTTCTAGATTGATTTGTAGAAGTTTGTTGTATGTTCTGGGTATGAGTGCTTTGTCACTTATATGATTGCAAATAATTTTTCTGTGGCTTGCCTTTTACTCTCAGATACATATATATATCACAGTTTCTTTATCCACTCATTGATTGATGGGCATTTGGGTTGGTTCCACAATTTTGCAATTGTGAATTGTGCTGCTATAAACATGCGTGTACAAGTATCTTTTCTGTATAATGACTTCTGTTCTTCTGGGTAGATACCCAGTAGTGGGATTGCTGGACCAAATGGTAGTTCTACTTTTAGTTCTTCAAGGAATCTCCACACTGTTTTTCATAGTGGCTGTACTAGTTTACATTCCCACTAGCAGTGTAGAAGTGTTCCCTGATCACCGCATCTATGCCAACATCTTATTTAGTGAGATTTTTTAAATGCCAAGCCAACATGTGGAATGAGGCACTTGACAAATAATTTTCTGTTTATTTAATTTAAAAACTACTTTATTGTTTACATATCCCAAGTGTTCTTAAAAATAGGCAAATTTATTAGAAACCAAGAAGTAAAGCTGTTTAATCATTTTTTGACATCTTCAGAATATATCTCTTCATGACGAAAGTGTACAAAATCAGCAAATCTACTTCATTCAAATGCCCAAATGTATTCTTATAACCCTATATGTCAATTTGGGAAATGTGAGCTCTTTGAGTGATCCACATTAAAATCTCGTAGTAGTTCTAGCAAACTTGTAAAAATCTTAGTGAAGGTACTCTAGAACCAAAACAACTAGTTTTTATATACAGGAAGGAAAAATCAGGAAAATCTTCTGTCTTCACGGTAATGAATTCCTATGTTATAGCAATGATAGGTTCTCTCAACTCTGCCTTCCTTAGAAAGAAATCAGAAAAAGTTGAAAATGAAAAAAAAAAATTCATGAGACGTCATCAAGCTATAATCTAATCACCATTTTGTGTTATCATATGAGGTTTCTTGATTATTTTCAGTGGTGAATGTCACTTGTGCCTTCTTTCCCCACTAGTGTGCGCTTGCTGCTGATGAAGTAGTATTTAATCAGAAGGAACTGGAGGTGAAGGAACTGAAGAATCAAGTGCAGATGATGGTACAGGAAAACAAAGGGCATGCGGTATCTTTGAAAGAAGCGCAAAAAGTGAATAGATTGCAGGTAGAGTTTCTTAATGCATCTAACTCTGTATAGTTTCTTGAAATAGTACCTAATTAAACACAGTAGCATTTTAAATGATAAATGGGAACTTAAAAAGAGGATGTTCATTTGAAGAGTTCTGAACATAGGCACCTGAAAGAATTATTAGTTTTTCCCTTAAATCTGCTTAAATGGAAACATTTTTATTGTTAGCTTGACTTGGTTTTAGAAATACAAAGATAATACCCAGGAAATTAATTTATAAATCATATCATGGTTATTTTTTCCATACTTTTCCTTCCTGTTGTTTGCCAAGGTATTAGGAAATGCAGTATTGTTAGGAGTTGGAAGGTAAATACATAATTTAAACTTTGAAATGTATTAAATTATCCTCTTACACCTCGTGAGTGATTTGCTTTTTAACTTTGGTTAAACATCTTTCAAATGTTCTATCTTAACTTTCCTATTATATTAACATGGATATGTCTACAGTATAACATAGCATGCCTCTAAATATTGTACTCCCTGGCTGTGACTTCTCCCATCACCCCAAATAGTTAATATCATTTAAAGCCTTTAGCTTCCTATCAGGGAATAACTAATGCCCAGAGAAATAATCTAATCTAGCACACATCAGATTTTGATTTTCACGTTGTTTGATTTTTGTTTTCTTTTTTAACCCTTCTAATTGTATTTTGTTGTTGTTTGTTGTTGTTGTTTTGAGACAGGATCTCATTCTGTTGCTCAGGCTGGTGTGCACTGGCACAATCACAGCTCACTGCAGCCTCGACCTCCTAGGCTGAAGTGATCCTCCCACCTCAGCCTCCTAAGTAGCTGCAACCACAGGTGCATGCCACCATGCCCAGCTAATTTTCTGATTTTTTTGTGGAGATGGGGTCTCACTGTGTTGCTCAAGCTGGTCTCGAACTCCTGGGCTCAGTGATCGTACGTACCACCTCAGCTTCCCAAAGTGCTGAGATTGATTGCAGGCATGAGTCACCATGCCTGGCCCTAATTGTATAATAATTTAAAAACATAAAACTAAAGTATATACAAAACAATACGTATTAATCAGTGATTTATCACAAAGAGAACAGCTGGGTAACCACCACCAGGCCAAGAAATTGCTAACTGCCAGCGCCTCAAAATTCTTAGTGCCTCTTCCTCAAAGACAACCACTCTCTTGACTTACATGGTAATCATTTCTTTGCTTTTCTTACGGTTTTACTATCTAAATATGTATCCTTTAACACTCCAGTTTAGGTTTTGGAATTTTTATTAATTTATTCAGTATAGCTTATTCAGTATCTGGCTGCTTTGTTGAACATTATTATGATTCATCCACTTTTTAATTGTAATATTTTTTCTGTAAATTCTAATATTTTATCTGTAATGTGTGGCTGTGGTTTGTTTAGTTTTATAGCTACATAGGATTTTATTGTATGACTATACCACAATTTATTTTCTGTTCTACTGTTTGATGGACATTTGTGGTTTTCTGTGAAATTTTCTTGTGAATTTTCAGTGTCTCTCAGTGCACATGCACATACATTTCTTGGAGATTTGTGCCTAGGAGTTGAATTGCTAGGCCATAGGATAGGTGTATCTTCAACTTTTGTAGGTGATACCAGATTGTTTTCCATTTTACACTCCCACCCAGCACTATGTGAGCATTCCCACTGTTCCATATGCTTCTCAACATTTGTTATTAATTTTTAAATCTCAGCCAATCTGGTAGGTATGTAGTATTTTATTGTGGCTTTAGTTTGCATTTCCCTGATGACAAGTGAGGTTGAGCATTTTATTCATATATTTTTGGCTATTTGGATATCCTCTTTTGTGAAGTACTCATTCAAGTCTCTTGCTTGTTTTTCTACTGAGTTACCTGTCTTCTAGATTAATTTGTAGAAGTTTGTTGTATATTCTGGGTATGAGTGCTTTGTCACTTATATGATTGCAAATAATTTTTCTGTGACTTGCCTTTTACTCTCAGTGGTATCTTTGATGAAGAGTTCTTGTTGTAATCAAATTCGTCAATCTTTTTCTTTATGGTTAATGATATTTGTTCTCTATTTAATAAGTTTTTCCTTTCCCCAATTGTCTCCTCTGAGGATACTTTCTCTATTATCTTCCAGAAGCTTTATTGTTTTGCCTTCCACATTTAGCTGTATAGTCCCCCAGGAATTGATTTCTGTGTGTGGAATAAAGTAAAGATCAAATTTCATTTTTTAAACATATAGATACTCATTTGTCCTAGCATCATTTATTGGAAACTATCTTTTTGCAACTGTTTTGAGTGCTATCTTTATCATAAATCATGGTCCATTTGTGCATGAATCTCTTGTCTATTTCTTGGCCTTTTAAGTCTAGATATTTTGTAGATCAAGGCCTTCTGCTGTTCTCCTTCCCTCCCCACTCCCCAGATGTCTTGGTTGTTCCATATAAATTTTATTTGAATTTTTAAATTTTTTAAATAACTACTTTATTGAGATATAATTCACATACTATAGAATTCAGCCCTTCAAATATACAATTCAGTGACTTTTTAATGTATTTACAGAGTTGTCTAACCATCACACCGTCTAATTTTAGAATGTTTTTATCACCCAAAATGAAAATATTGTATCCATTAGCAGTCACTACTCATTTTCCTCCTTTCCTCAGCCCCTGGCAAAAACCACTTTACTTTCTACTTCTATGGATTTGCCTATTCTAAACATTTCATATAACTGGAATCATACAGTAAGTGGCCTTTGTGTGTGACTTCTTTCACTTAGATGAAAATGCTATTTTCATTTATTTATTTTTCATGGTCAAATAATAATTTTGTATGTTTCTTGGATACAGTGTAATGTTTCGATGTATGTATACATTACGGAAAGATTCAATCAAGTTGGTTAACATTAATTAATTAACATTGAATTACATTTATATATCTGTTTAGAATTAATGAACATGTTTTGATTGAGTCTCCTAATCCATAAGCATGGTATAGTTCTCTGTTTACTTAGATTTCCTTTGGTTTTTCTCAGTAATGGCCTACATTTTTTTGTGCAGAAATATTGCAAATAATTTATAGATTTCTTTGTAGGTACTTGATTTTTTTTCTGTCACTATAAATAGAATCTTTAAAAAATTTTATTTTTCAAATTCCCTAATTGTTGGTATGTGGAACTGTACTAATTTTCAGATATTAATACCTTATATATCCAGCAACCTGACTAAACTCAGTTTTTGATCAGGAGTGCCTACAGTTACCATCAGGTGGGGAACCTTCAAAATTCCCAAGATAAATGGAAAGGATCCAAACATTTTGGAAGTAATTTCTTTTTTTTTTTTTTTGAGACGGAGTCTCACTGTATCACCCAGGATGGAGTGCAGTGGCACAGTCTCCGCTCACTACAACCTCTGCCTCCCGGACTCAAGCGATTCTCCTGCTTCAGTTTCCTGCGTAGCTGGGATTACAGGCACCTGCCACAACGCCTGGCTATAAACTTGCTTTTTTTTTTTTTTTTTTTTTGAGACAGAGTTCTACTCTGTCACCCAGGCTGGAGTGCAGTGGCATGATCTCGGCTCACTGCAACCTCTGCCTCCTGGGTTCAAGCGATTCTCCTGCTTCAGTTTCCTGCGTAGCTGGGATTACAGGCACCTGCCACAACGCCTGGCTATAAACTTGCTTTTTTTTTTTTTTTTTTTTGAGACAGAGTTCTACTCTGTCACCCAGGCTGGAGTGCAGTGGCATGATCTCGGCTCACTGCAACCTCTGCCTCCTGGGTTCAAGTGCTTCTCCTGCCTCAGCCTCCCGAGTAGCTGGGATTACAGGCATGCACCACCATGCCCAGCTAATTTTTTTGTATTTTTAGTAGAGACAGGGTTTCAACCATGTCAGTCAGTCTGGTCTCGACTGACCTCAAATGATCTACCTACCTTGGCCTCCCAAAGTGCTGGGATTACAGGCATTAGCCACTGCACCCGGCCTATACTCGCTTTTTAATCCTAAATCTGTAAATTCTTTTGGATTTTCATTTATAATTATGTCATCTGCAAATAATAAAAGTTTCATTTCTTCCTTTATAATCCTTTCACCTTCTGTATCTTTTTCTTCTTCTGTATCTTCTATATTGTATACTTTAAATAGTTGGTTTCTATAGTATGTGAATTTTGTCTTAATAAAGTTGTTATAAAAATTCCTTCTTGTATTTGCTGGGATCTCCAATGCAGTGTTGAATACAAGTGGTGATAGAAGGCATCCTTGTCTTGGCCGGGCCCCGTGGCTCACGCCTGTAATCCCAGCACTTTGGGAGGCTGAGGTGGGTGGATCATGAGGTCAGGAGTCGAGACCATCCTGGCTAACAGGGTGAAAACCCATCTCTACTAAAAAATACAAAAAAAATTAGCCGGGCGTGGTGGCGGGCACCTGTAGTCCCAGCTGCTCGGGAGGCTGAGGCAGGAGAATGGCGTGAACCCAGGAGGCGGAGCTTGCAGTGAGCTGAGATTGCGCCACTGCACTCTAGCCTGGGCCACAGAGCAAGACTCCGTCTAAAAAAAAAAAAAGGCATCCTTGTCTTGTTTCCAATGATAGAGGAAAAGCTCAGGCTTTCAGTCTGAAGTATTATATTTTCTATAGGTATTTTTAATTTACCATTTCCCAAACTAAGGAAATTACTGAGAATTTTTATTATGAATGGATATTGATTTTTATCAAATGGTTTTTCTTTATCATACGATTTTTCTTCCTTATTCTGCTAATATGGTGAATTACACTGATTGATCTGATTTTTAACCAATCTTTTATTCCTGGAATAAACCCTTTTTGTTGTTGATATTGTGATGTACTGTTGTATTGGAGGTTCCCCAAAACCACCCTCACATTGGATGACGTACTAGGAGAACTCAATATATATTCATTCTCCTGGCTAGGATTTATTACAGTGAAAAAATGCAGAGCAAGATCAGCAAAGGAAAAAGACACATGGAACAAAGTCTGGAGGAAACCAGGCACAAACTTCTAAGACTTGTCTCTCAGCAGAGTCACAGAGGATGTGCTTAATCCGCCAGCAATGAGTGGTGACAACACCTATAAAATGTTATCTGCCAGGGAAACTAAGTAAACTTGGTGCCTATGGGTTATATTGAGGATGGATGGGTCGTGAAGGCACCCTTTGCCTAGCATGAACCAAAGTCCCAGACTACCTGAAGGAAAGCAGGAGTACAGCATAAACCACATTGATTGTGCAAATAGTTGAGCACAGTGAGTCAGTATTACCAGAGCGTTTAGGAACACTCCCAAAATCCAAGTTCTCAGGCATCTGACAACCTCATAGCAGGTCTTCTAAAAGATAGCAGTCGGGTCTGCTATGTTAACTCTTCTGTACGACTGACTTAGATTTTGTTTGCTAGTGTGATGTTTATATTTGTCAGTGAGCTTGTCCTATATTTTTCTTTCTCATAATATTCTTGTCAGATATTATAACAAGTTATGCTGGCCTCATAATATGGATTATTTAATGTCCCCCTATACCTGGAAGGGTGTGTGAAAAATTGGTATTATTTCTTTCTTAAATGTTCGGTCGAATTAGCCTGTGAGGCATTTGGGACTTGAAATTTTCTTTGGGGGTATGTTTTATGAATTAAATCATATTAGTATTTTCTTTTCCTCCAGTTTTGATAAGGTTTACTTTTCTAGGAATTTGACCATTGTATCTAATTTTCGAATGTATTGGCATAAGTTTAGGATAGTCTTTTATTCGTTAATATCTTTAGCTGTGTAGTCACATGTCCCCTTTTTCATTCCTGATTATTTGTGCCTTCTCTCACTTTTTTTTCTTGCAGTTTCACTAGTAAAATTACCAATTCATTAGTCTCTTCAAGAGACAATTTTTGGCTTTGTTAATCCTCACTAGTGTATGTTTGTTTATTATTTCATTAGTTTTTTCACTATTTCACTAATTTCTGCCCTTTATTATTTAATTTCTTCTACTTTTGGGGTAACCTTCTGCTATCTTTTTAACATCTTTAGATGAATATTTAGTATATTAATTTTTAGCTTCTCTTCTTTGATATATGCATTTAACATTATATATTTCTTTTTTTTTTTTTTTTTT
>NW_012102499.1:1189093-1192517 GCF_000951045.1 Mandrillus leucophaeus
TGCCTCAGCCTCCCGAGTAGCTGGGACTACAGGCGCCCGCCACCTCACCTGGCTAGTTTTTTTTGTATTTTTTAGTAGAGACGGGGTTTCACCATATTAGCCAGGCTGGTCTCGATCTCCTGACCTTGTGATCCGCCCATCTCGGCCTCCCAAAGTGCTGGGATTACAGGCTTGAGCCACCGCGCCCGGCCCTGCTCCTTACTATTAAAAAGGTTTTACCACTTAGAACAATGTTAATTACTTGTGAACACCAGAAGGCTAGTCTCTGGATAAATGAGAATTGACTGTATTATTAAAATAGTTGTGATTTTGATCAATGTAAAATTCATTTTTAATCATAATCTAAATGTACTGAAGTGCTGTATTTTAAAAATTTTCATCTCTTTTCTACAAAGAATGAAAAAATAATAGAACAACAACTTCTTGTGGATCAACTGAGTGAAGAACTAACAAAACTTAACCTGTCAGTGACTTCTTCAGCTAAAGAAAATTGTGGAGATGGGCCAGATGCCAGGATCCCTGAAAAGAGACCATATACTGTACCATTTGATACTCGTTTGGGGCATTATATTTATATCCCATCAAGACAAGATTCCAGGAAGGTAAAGTCCAAACATTAATCTTTTTCTTATTTTGAGATTAAAAAAGTTTTAGCTATAATATCACAGTGTATTTGTACAGTCTCAGCAGATTTTTTTTTTGTTAGGTTTTATGGAATTTTGCGTATACCTTTTCTTTTAAGCATACTTCTTTCTAATAAAAAAACTAATAAACAAGAGAATACATAGTTACATTTGGAGGGAATAGTTGGATGGAGATAATGTCTATACCTCATCAGTGTCAAAAAGGTATCCTTTGCCATGATATCTTCAGACATGACCAAGTTTAATATCTACATGCATTTATTTCTTCCTTTAACCACACAAAATTGAGATGTTAGAGGGTATTTATTTCAACTTATTTGGTCTGTCATTATTTTTGAAATAATATTTATATGTTACTCAGTCTTACCAAGTAGACATAATCAAGACAGTATAAATATCAATATGAATTTTAGTTTGTGTGGTTGGTAAATATATACACACACAGTTTTAAGAATTATTAAGGAGTCTCTATTATGGAAAAGACTTAATTAGCAGATTCATAAGTTTTGGTTTAGCAGGTTCATGAATTCTGCTTTCTATTTTCTCATTTTATGAAGGGAAATGATTTGTTTACGTGAGATCCTTCTGGTTGTTACAGTCAGAGGGATAAGAAATGAAAGGCAAGTGATATATGAGCAGTGCCATGGACTTTGCATCAGGCAACCTTGGGTGGTATGAATACTATAATAGCAGCCTTGGGTGGTGTGAATACTATAATAGCAGCCTTGGGTGGTATGAATACTATAATAGCAGCCTTGCGTGGTGTGAATACTATAATAGCAGCCTTGGGTAGTATGAATACTATAATAGCTCTGGACATTTGGTTTTCTTTGTAAAAAGAAATTTTAAAAGGAAATTACAATCCCAGAGAATGAAGTAGCTGGGACTACAGGCACCCGCCACTGCGCCTGGCTAATTTTTGTGTTTTTTAGTAGAGACAGAGTTTCATCATGTTAGCCAGGATGGTCTCGATCTCCTGACCTTGTGATCCACCCGTCTCAGCCTCCCAAAGTGCTGGGATTACAGGCTTGAGTCACCGCGCCCGGCCTAACATTATATATTTCTAAGTTCATCTTGACTTGCCCTCCACATTGAGCTCAAAATGTTTCCTAATTTTCATTGTGACTTTTTGTTTTTTGACTTGTGAATAACCTAGTTATTTTATTTATAGGACATAGGGGATTTATTTTTGTTTTATCAATTTTTATTGCATTGTGATCAGATAACATACTATCTCTGATTTCACAGTGGCACGATCATGAGTCATTGCAGCCGCAACCTCCTGAGCTCAAGCAATCCCACTTCAGCCTCCTGAGTAGCTGGGACCACAGGTGCATACCACAATGCCCTGCTAATTTTTGTATTTTTTGTAGACAAGGGGTTCTTGGCCACGTCATCCAGGCTGCTCTCAAACTCTCGGGCTCAAGTGATCTACTGGCCTTGGCCTCCCAACATGCTGGGATTACAGGTGTGAACCACTGTGCCCAGCCCTACTATAATTTTGGATTTGTCTTATTTCTTCATGAAGTGCTGATAGTTTTTGCATTATAAATATTGAAGCTGTGTTATTAAGTGCATACAAATGTAGAATTGTTATACCATCCTGGTGAATTGCTCTTTTAATCCTTTTTACCTCTTCTTATCTCTTCTAATGAGTTTTGCCTTAAAGTCCACCCTGACATTACTACAGCTACACCAGCTTTCTTTTGATTAATATTTACATGGTATCTCTTTTTCTATATTATTTTTAATCTTTCTGTGTCTATTTTAGATATGTTTCTTGTAAACACCATATGGTTAGATAATTTTAAAATCCTTTCTGATAGTCTTTATCTTTTAATTTCATTATTTAATTCATTTATTAATTTAACATAATTATTGTTTTGGTAAAAATCCACCATTGTGCCTTTTATTTATCCTTCCTCCTCTGTGTTCCTTTTTCCCTCTTTTGAATCGTTGGTTATTTTTTCCTTTTCTGTTGTTTTCTCCACTTAGAAGTTATAGTTTTACTCTTTTTTTTAGTGGTTATCCTAGAGAGTATACCGTGTACTCTAATATTAATTGGTACTTTTATCCTTTTCCCAGACAATGTAAGAACTCCATTGAATCCTTTCCAATTTATATGCCATTGATGTTGTATATTTCAATTATCTGAATATATGATTTTTAAGTAAGGTTGCATTTTTATTGCTTAGCATTTATACAATGAAAATGTAAGGGTTTTTTTTTCCTATTTAAATATTGTAGTGCATGTGAAGTATTAAGATGAGTGACTGTTTCCTATTTACATAAATTTGTGCTTATAAAACAAAGATTGACATTAGAGCTTTCTGAATTTGATACACTTCGAAAATTTTCTTTAGAGGATACACAAAACTAAACTACATACACACACAAACACACACACACACATTCCTGATATACAATTTGTTCTGCCTTTGATTTCCAATTTCTTCTTCCTCTCAGGACTGTCAGTTGGCAATCTTCTGTCTCTGTGCTTTTGGCTTCCTTTTTCACTGAGGCTTTCACTTCCTGCGCTTGTTACCTTCTTCTGCCTCCTTTGCTGCAAACTCTGCTGTCTACAATTCTTTCTCCACTTTTTCAACTTTTTTGTTTCTTTTTACTTCTTGGATTTCACTCAGAAAGTCCATGCTTTAATAAAATAGCTAATCAAAGTGCTTCAGGTTGGCAAAGCAACCAGTCACAGTGGATGGGGAGTTATCTTTGAGTATTTAACTTGTTTGGCTGTGTTTGTTGCTCCTTACTATTTTTTTTTTTTT
>NW_012102499.1:1194007-1209783 GCF_000951045.1 Mandrillus leucophaeus
GTATGAATACTATAATAGCTCTGGACATTTGGTTTTCTTTGTAAAAAGAAATTTTAAAAGGAAATTACAATCCCAGAGAATGAAGTTTCTGAACAAAAGATTTTATTATTTGCTCCTTAAATAATTCCCACACTCTCAGAAGAGAAAACTAGATGCCTGCCAGTTATGGGATAAAATAGCCATGTCTAGTATGTTGTACTCGTTAGATCAGTACTTGTTGAGTTGGTTCTTCCTTAAATAATTCCCCTCCCTCATTTCCCATTGGGAGGCCACCTGAAAAACTTTACCCCTGTCTATCATGATGCCGATGTGACAGATGATCTAATTAGGTGACTGACAGCAGAAGCACAAAAATCAGATATAAGATGATTTTCAGAATCAGGTAGGATTTTTTAGGAAAGAATACATGACGGGGGCCTGTAGTCAAGTGATTGAATCCTAAACACCGTGTGATACTCATATTCCACTATATGTTACAATTTAACAGCTTATAATAATTTATATTGATAAATGGACTGTCTCCTCTAAGATTTTATTGCCTTTTGTGAGAAGTCATCTCGAGGTTTGGTTACAGAGGTGATGAAAAGGAAATATTTTGTAATAGAAACCAGAACAAAGGTATAAAGGCAATTTCTAATTTGTTGTTGTTGTTTTCCAAGGTCATTTTTTTTTTTTTTTGAGAATTTAAAGTGCATTTCCAATAGAAGAATGTTATACTATAGAAAATTCCCAGGCTAGCCATACAATTTTATTTGTCCTATGACATATATTAAATATTTTTCCTAGAGCCTTAATTCAGCTATATCTAACCACCATATATAAAGAATAAGTATATACATTGTGGTATTCAAATTAGGAATATTGCCCTGGCAGAGGGAGTGGAGATGGCTCTGGGTTTCTTCCTGTGGCGGGATTTGGATTGGAGCACCACAGTTCTCCAGGTGTTCTGAACTGGGAAGATGGGGAAGCGGGCACATTTGTTGGGGTGTGTCTGTGCTGTGTTTAAGAGCTGGAATGTTTTCCATGCGTGCTTTTCATTTCACTTTTGAATACTATTTTCCATAAGTGAAGATAGAAGAGTTGTCCAGAAGAGGAGGAGCTGTGTATACTCTGAAAGAAGTATTTGTCTGTGAGGCACAAAGTATCGTTAAATTAATTTTGACTTTTGTTTGAGGGGAGCATTTTCCAGTGATTGGCTATTTTAAGAGTGCCAACCTAATAACTGCTTTAACAGCATTGAGAATAATAGGATAAAATTAGACTTTTAAAATATCACTTTTTTGTTGTTGGGTGGGGGAATCACTCGGAAGGTCCACACAAGTCCGCCTGTGTACTCTCTGGATCGAATATTTGCTGGGTTTCGAACACGAAGTCAGATGCTGTTGGGTCACATAGAAGAACAAGATGAGGTCCTCCACTGCCAATTTTCTGATAACAGTGATGATGAAGAATCGGAAGGCCAAGAGAAATCTGGAACTAGGTATGTTAAATATACACTGATTTAATAAATATTTATAATTATATGCTGCAATAAATATAGAAGTACAGGTTTTTTCCATTGGAGTATATCTTTTATGTTTAATATAAGAGTAGGTAACTTTTGCTAAATGTACTATCATCTAATGTGTTATGAAAATAGTATTTGAACACAAATCATCAGTCTTATAACTGAAAAATAATTTTGCTTTTAGAGCTTTTATAATAATTAGATTCTAATTTTCAGAGGGAATTTTTTTTTTTTTTTTTTTTTTGATTTCCTTATTCTGCTGCCACGGTGGCAACAAACATGACTTTTCTACTGATTCAACATGGGTGGGGGGGGCATCCTTTTATTTTAAGCAATATTAGTGACATTCTGTTTTTAAATGTAATTAATAATTTTTTAACATTACTGTCACTTTCTGGGGAAACTAATTTGAGGGCAGATTAGAAAACGCTAACAAATGAGTTAACTTTCTGATTTTTTTTTTTTAGATGTAGAAGTCGTTCGTGGATTCAGAAGCCAGACTCTGTTTGTTCCCTTGTTGAACTGAATGATACTCAGGATGAAACACAAAAGTCAAATTTGGAGAATGAAGGTACATAGATTTTCTTAAATAATGTAGACCTAATGGTTATAGGACACTTATCTTTTTCCTCAGTTGATAGTTTCTAAGAAACATCCAGGAATTCTCAAAGACCAGAACTTGGTACAAATGCTTTTCTGGTTGGTAGAACTTCTTTTATGTTCTCTGTTTTACCTCTTTTACTCCTTAATAAAAAAGATTTTCTATCAATTAATTATGGCTAGAGATCTAGGCTTACTCCCTCAGAATAAGGATTTTTATATTCAGACTTCAATTGATACGCTTTGTATTCCTAATGATGTTAAAGTACAGTATAAGTAATTGTACTAGGTGTCTACTCCTTCACTGGGACTTGTGCCTAACATCAATTATGTATTTGGCATTAGAGCCCAATTAGTGTACTGGGTGCTGGTAATGTTTTAGTACACAACTGCTAAGAATTTTTATGCATCAATAACAACATCAAAAACGTTTACGAGCCACATATAGTAGCTTATGCCTATAATCCCAGTGCTTTAAGAGGCTGAAACGGGAGAATTGCTTAAGGCCAGAAGTTTGAGGCCAGCCTGAGCAACACAGTGAGATCGTCTCTCTACAGAAAATTAGCTGAGCGTGGTGGTGCGTACCTACTCAGGAGGGAGGCTGAGGTGGGAGAATCGCTTGAGCCCAGGAGTTCGAGGCTATTGTGAGCCGAGATCACACCGCTGCACTCTAGTCTAGGCAACAGAGCAAGACCCTACCTCAAAAAAAAAAAAAAATCACCTATAGTTTTCACAACTTTTTTTTTTTTTTTAGATGAAGTCTCTCTCTGTCACCCAGGCTGGAGTGCAGTGGTGTGGTGTCGGCTCACTGCAGCCTCCACCTCCCAGGTTCAAGCAATTCTCCTGCCTCAGCCTCCCAAGTAGCTGGGACTACAGGTGTGTGCCGCCACACCCAGTTAATTTTTGTGTTTTTAGTAGAGATGGGGTTTCACTGTGTTGGCCAGGCTGGTCTCAAACTTCTGACCTTGTGATCTGCATACCTTGACCTCCCAAAGTGCTGGGATTACAGGCATGAGCCACTGTGCCCAGCCGGTAGTAGTAGATTTTATTAACTCATCTCTCTTGGTCAATGTGTGATTGACCCACAAAAAATAAGGGAATCGGGAATATAAATAACGTAAGTGCTACACTTTGAAAATGTAGAGCATCTCTTTAAGAACCTACACGTGGCTTTATGAGCCAAAAATTTAAGTATAACTAAAATAAATATAAAAATGTGGAAATAATAAAGGTAAATGCTACTCAAGCAGCCATGCTTGAGCTGTTTGTTACTGCTCTGCAACCAGGAAAAAAACTTAAGTTGGAATGTAAATGAGCTTACACTAGTTTCTTCCTTGAGAAAGTCTGGCTATGAAAAAAATGTCACCTGAACTACAGCAGTATACCTAGTGACATAGTTGATTTACATTCTGGTGCAGGCAGTAACAAACAGTGCTAGACCACACTCGGAGTAGCCTGGTATAGTCTGCATTCTCCAATTACCATAAAAGTAGAAGTTGATAGGAAACAAATTCACCCCTCTGTCCATCTGGAAATTTTACACCTGTCTCAAATAACTCATGTGAAAGGCAATGAGAAACTGTGCGTCTGAATCTATGGAATATTATGAAAAATATATATATATGTATTAATTTGTAAGAAAATAAAAACTCTTACTATAAGCTGTAATGCTAGAGTCCCAATTGCTGTGTAATTTTTCCCCTTTTTCCTTCCCTTCTTTTTTGTCTCTTCCACTGCCACCTCTAAATTGCTTTTGTGTCTGCTTTTCTTTTTTTAACTCTACTTCTGTTGAATATTTTACCAGCAGATAGTTTTATTTCTATGTGTTTTTTTTTTTTTTTAAGATTTAAAGATTGATTATCTCCAGGAGAGTCAAGAATTGAATTTGCAAAAATTAAAGAATTCAGAACGCATACTTACTGAAGCTAAACAAAAAATGAGAGAACTTACAATTAACATCAAGATGAAGGAAGATCTGATTAAAGAATTAATAAAAACAGGTAATAGTATCTTGTGAACCAGCTTATATGGGAAAGAAAACTTCTAAAATTGCTTCTGATGTGTAACAGTTACTTTAGGTTTTGAAGCTCAGATCTATCCACTTAGCTTGGATTGGTGTAAGAAGGTGAGTTTTTAGGCCAATGTGTGGAGGTTAGTTATCAAAAGAATTTTGTTCTTTTGGGATTTCACCTCTGAATTGTTCTAACCAGTGTGAACTCTGCATTGTGCTGAAATTCTGTGGCACTTAATGTGCCAATGACAACATGTTTATTTTTTTGAGACAGGGTCTTGCTCTGTCACCTAGGCTGGAGTGCAGTGGTGCAGTCATGACTCACTGCAGCCTTGACCTCTGGGGCTCAACCAGTCCTCCTACCTCAGCCTCCCAAGTAGCTGGGACTACAGGCATGTGCCACCATGCCCAGTACGCACCAGTAGTTTTTATAAATTTTTTTTGCAGTGTATTAGAATTGATAAAATGTAGTATAGATGTCCTGTTGTTATTAGTTGGCAGAAGCAGCTGCTATTCAAGAGAAGTCTTCAGTGAGAGGGCATTGAAAAGCAAGCACTCACTGACACTTTTGATAGTCACCATCTCTGAGGATTTTTAGGAAAGCTCCAAATTGCCCTTGGTTCTAATGAGCAAGAAAAGGGTCTTCTCTGTGTAAGCTCTGGTATCCTCTATTTTAATGCAACCACATTGGGTATACCAGGCTACAAAAACATGCTTGTTTAGTGAGATCCATAGTAAGATAACCTTTCTGAAAGAAAGTCGTTGATTCTAGTGGGTAAATATCCTCAACTTCCACAGGCAGTACCCTGATTCTAGATCAGCTCCTAGATACTCCTAAGAGGGGTCAACTGGGGTTTGATCCTGCCTGTGAGGAAGCAGCATGGTCAAACTAATTTAAACATCTGGGTAACTGGAGCTAGAATGATGCATAGCACACATGTCACTAGGATTGAGAAAGGAGAAAGCTTTGGGAAAGTAGCTAAGCAGAGGATGCTTCTTAAAAAATGTCAAAAAAACCCAAAACACAAAAAACTTAATGCCCTTAATGCTGTCTCACTGAAGATTTCTCTTGAATAGCAGCTACTTCTGCCAACTAAGTAGTTGGCAGTAAGTAATAACAGGACATCTATACTATATTTTATCAAGTCTAATACACTGCAAAAAAAATTTATAAAAACTACAGGTGCGTACTGGGCTTGGTGGCACATGCCTGTAGTCGCAGCTACTTGGGAGGCTGAGGTAGGAGGACTGGTTGAGCCCCAGAGGTCAAGGCTGCAGTGAGTCATGATTGCACCACTGCACTCCAGCCTAGGTGACAGAGCGAGACCCTGTCTCAAAAAAATAAAATAAACATGTTGTAATTGGCACTGTATTTTTTTAGTGGTTCATAAAATATTGGTGTGTTGAACAATTAATGAATAGTCCAAAATGATTTGTTAAAATATAGTAGTTGTATGTATTTTAAAGTTAGTCAAGTAATCGTAAATTAGAGTCAGAGGACAGTTCACAATGCATTTAGTTAAATAACTTTTATCAAAAAATGATGAGTATTTTTGGATAGCAGTATAACCAGCTATATAAATAGTATAATAGGCTGGGTGCAGTGGTTCACACCTGTAATCCCAGCACTTTGGGAGGCCGAGGTGGGCGGATCATTTGAGATCAGGAGTTCGAGACCAGCCTGGCCAACATGGTGAAACCCTGTCTCTACTAAAAATACAAAAATTAGCTGGGCATGGTGGCATGTGCCTATAATCCCAGCTACTTGGGAGACTGAGGCAGGAGAATTGCTGGAAGCCAGGAGGCGGAGGTGGCAGTGAGAGGAGATTGCACCACTGCACTCTAGCCTGGGTGACAGAGCGAGACTCTTTCTAAATATATAGTGTAATTAACTGTCTCTGGTGATTATTCATCCCCTGAGCTTTAGACTCCTATTTTTTACTGCCACGAGTTTGCCAGTCTAATTCAGGGACAGTTGCCTATTCAGAGCAAATCAAAGCCAAGCTTTTAGGGTCACTAGCTGGACTTAGAATAAAAAGAGATATAGAAATATCTATATTCTATTTTTTCTGTTCTATATATTAATAAGAAAAGAATTTAAAAGGAATTAATATTGAATAAGTTGAGGTTAGTGAAAAAGGAGAGTCAGCTTTGGATGAAAAGATTCTTAAGAGATATAACAATCAAATGTATTGTGGACTTTGTTTAGATCCTGATTAAACCAATTGTGAAACACATTTTGAGACAATTGGGAAAGTCTGAATATGGGCTGATTGGTATTAATATTGTTAGTGTGATAATGACTTTTTGGTTATGTCCATATTTTGTATGAATGCTGATTGCAGTATGTATAAGTAAAAGGAATTTAACAAAATGAAGTATGTATAGGTTAGATGAAATGACATCTAGGATTGCTTTATAATATATAAGCAAAGTAAAACAAAAGGCATATTTGAAGCAGCTGTGACAAAATCTTGATAACTTTTAAATCTGGATGATGGGGATTCATTTTATTATTTCTTTTGTTATATTTAAAAATTTTCATAGTAATTTAAAAAAGGAATTCAAGGAGACAGATTATTGGTAGCAGGAGGCTGGAGTATACTAAGCAAGAGGACAGTCACTCCAAATATCCTTCTTAACTGAGTTTGATGCCAGCAAGCTCAACTACAAATTCAGAGGACCAGAAATGTCACTCTAAACGCCAAAGATTGAACCAGTGAGACTGGCCACAGATGGAAACAATCATTAAGGAATTAATCATTAAGAGGCCTGATGGCAAGCTGTGTTTGATGGGGGTGGGTGGGGACAACTGGGTTTTTAATGCTATGCCTTAAATAGTATCACTGCCTGGCTGGATTTTAGAGTAGAGTATTTTTATGTTTTTGATGTTTAACTTCTTTTTACATAATTTATACTAATAATTATTATTATTATGGTTAAGGTAACGATGCCAAGTCTGTAAGCAAGCAGTATTCTTTGAAAGTAACAAAGCTAGAGCATGACGCAGAACAGGCAAAAGTCGAACTAACTGAAACACAAAAGCAGCTACAGGAGCTGGAAAACAAAGATCTTTCTGATGTTGCAATGAAGGTAAAATTACAGAAAGAGTTCCGTAAAAAGATGGATGCTGCAAAGCTGAGAGTTCAGGTAATTTAAAAAATGTAATTGAGAAAACTTATTTAAGCTTTCTTGCTTCTGAGGGTTCTTGTACTGAGTTAGGAAAGAAGTGGGATTCAGTTTATACCAGCAAGAGAAACTGGGTGTCAACTTTTCTAGTGTGCTGGTCGATTTACATATTTTACAATCTGGGTAGTATATTTCTTCATTCAAGAAGTATATTCTTTCAATCTTCATATCAAAAAACCACATGGTAAGAAATAAAGATAACCACAAAATAGTGTTTTTTTCCTGAAGGACAAAGGATTAAATAATGGTTAAATAATACAAAAAAACAGCTGGTACATATATGACACTTTGTAGACACTCAACAAATGAGAACTATTTCGAGATATGGTTTTCTGAAACCATAACTGATTGGCTTAAGAAGGGTTAATAACTTTGTGTACTGTGACTCATCCTTAACTTCCTAATGCCTGGTTTTAGCTTTAAGTTTAGAAATAGCTACAGTTAAACATTCTATTCTGTGAGAAATATCCCATCACATAGAGATTTTGTGTGAAGAAGCCATTTCCAGGTGCTTTGGAGATAGTCACAGTGCTTTGTTAGTCTGATCATAATGAACTTTCTAGGATGCCTCCTCTATTTCTTTACCTCTCATGATCTACTGCTTTCATGTTATATTTATATTTTTCCATTATAGGTAGAGTTGTAATTAATCTATTCACAGCATTATTATTATTGCTGAACTATGCCACAGTTATTTGCTTTCAACAAAATAGGTGTTTACAATATACCTCTGGTGTGCCTGGTATATTGTAATATACCGGGATATTCTGGTGTGACAGGCCAGAAAAGTCCCTCTTGGGGTTTCTAATGCCACCTCAAACATCTGGATATTTCCACTAAAAGTTGTTACCTAAATAGCTTCTCAAGTCAACATCAAGTTAAAATAATATGACTTGAATGTTTGAACTGCTTAAAGGAGGACATAGGGTGGTTATCTATGTCACACCTTCCATTTTCCTTCAGAATAGTTATTTCCACTTTGGAATTCACCTTTCCATGCTTTGCTTCCGGCTGTATATCCTTTTCTGCTAAGAGTACTGATAAGGAAAGGAAATGAAAAGTGTAGAACTTTACCTCAAAAGAAACATCTGATACAGCAGAGGACAGAAACAAGACATAGTTTTAGAAATTTTGTACCTTTGACATATCCATGCGCTACTCATGGGGATAAGGAGGATGAGGAGGACAGTAATTACCATTTGTTGAGGGCCTATACATACCAAATGGTTTATATGCATTATTTAATCCTTTGAAGTGAGTATTTTTAGTCATTTTACAAATGTGGAAACAAAGGTTTAGAAAGGCAAAATAACTCAGTCAGAGTCCCATAGTGGTGATGACAATACCAGTTTTCAGTACTCTTAACATATCATACTGGCATATATCTCAGCCCACTGCAACTGCCTCCTCCCAGACTCAAATGATCCTCTTGCCTCAGGCTCTCAAATAGCTGGGACTACAGGTGTCCACCACCACGCCCGCAATTTTTTTTATTTTTAGTAGAGACGGGTTTCACCACGTTGGCCAGGCTAGTCTCAAACTCCTGACCTCAAGTGATCTGCCTGTCTCGGCCTCCAAAAGTGCTGGGCTTACAGGTGTGAGTCACCGCACCCAGCCATATCATGCTGTTTTAAAATACTGAAATACTAATATTTTTATTGGTATAAAAAAGTTGTTTCAATTTTTAAAACAACATTTGTAAATTAAGGACTTCAAAAACCTGTGTTTTTAATGGCTTTAGGTATATGTAGAGCATTACATGCTGCATTAATAGTTTAATGCTGACAGATGCACTTTTGAGCAACTATAGAATAAGTGCAAAAGACAATGGCAACAGTACCTCACTCTTAAGACTTTCAGGATTTACACTGATATTTTTATTATTATGTGAAAAAGACACTAAAATGCTGGTATTATAATTTTTGCTGCAGTATTGTAATTACTGTCAATTGTAAGTGGCAAAGCCAGTGTCCAGATTTAGGTACTGGAACGGCAAAGGCCTGTGGCCTCCAAGCCAGTGGTCCCCAAAGTAGTTCATCTGCAGATTGTTCTTCTTCTGCGATGAGATAAATGTCAATCATTGCACAGCTTTCTTGATCAAAAAAGTCTTGCATGAAAACATCAATCGAATCTATTAGTATGCTGAGGGGTGCAAATTGACAACAATGTGAACTAGCACTGGTCAACAGATCACATTTTGAGTAGCACTGCTTTAAGCAGCAATGCCTCTTGGATACTTAGTTTAATTAAAACAAAACTTGCCTATGCTAACACTTTATTGCCAAGATAAAGAAAATAATTAATTGTGGTTTGCATAATTTATGAATGACATCCCTTTACCTTTTTTATACCACCTAATTGGTACTTAGTGCAATGCTAATCACATAATACAAGTCTAATATATGTTTGGTCAGGACTAAATTGTAACACAAGTAGTTTATATTAGTGGTGTGAACACTTTGAAAGTCTAATCTATCTATACGTAATTTTAGTTAGATGAGAAGGAATTTAAGATAAATGTTAAAATAGTAATTATAATGGTTGGTCACTCTCAGGGAAGATGTTATCAGCTCTGATCATCCTAACTCAGGGATTAACGATTTAGGCTATAGCTGTAGCCATAAAAACAACAGCACAGTGGAATGCTATGCAGCCACCCAGAACAAATCTATATGAAAAGACCCCTGAGATAAGTAGGAAAAAAGGGAGACAGTAGTCTATATAGAATATATATGAAGCTATTTGCATGCATATGCATACTTTTTTCCTGGAAGAATGTTTAAGAAATTGGTAATTTTGCATTGGGAATCAGGACAGGTAGATTAGGGGTGTATATGAGTGACTCTTTTAAAATATAAATTCAGTTTTGTAATGTTTTCACTATTTTTTAAATTAAAATACTTATTAATAAAAAGCAAATCATCTGTTTCATTTTGTTTGTTGTCCATATCAGGAAGTCTCATCATTCTTTATACTTTTACATATGTGATGAAAATTATGATGGTTTCCCTAATTGCAAAAATGGAAATGTATGAGAGTAAGTGATTGTTTGTGAACCTGTCAAAAATAAATGAAAATCTAGGGAAAATTTCTTCCTTTACCATCAAATGAAAAGATTAAATTTAGTTGAGGAATGTGAGAGATTTAGTTTTTCATTTTGAAATATTCCATATGATCTCAGGTCTTACAGAAGAAGCAACAAGATAGTAAGAAACTGGCATCACTGTCAATCCAAAATGAGAAACGCGCTAATGAACTAGAGCAGAGTGTAGATCACATGAAGTATCAAAAGATACAGCTACAAAGAAAACTTCGAGAAGAAAATGAAAAAAGGAAGCAACTGGATGCAGTAATTAAGCGGGACCAGCAAAAAATCAAAGTAATATTGTCATACATTCCTGCTAAATATAATATGAAATGTTAAACGACTCAGAGCTAACGAAGCCATGGTCTTCATTCAGTTGGCTTGTGAAGTATCTACCCTTGACCTGTCCTTTACTGCTGTCCTTATTCACTTTAAAGCTTTGTTCATCTACATAGTAAAACCTATTTATTGAATTCTGAGTACTGTCTTGAAGGCTTTGACTTCACAAAAGAAGGTACAATGGTAATTTCTCTTAGTAAGATCTTAACTTTAATTGAAGCTGTCAAAAACATACATTTATAAAGCCAACTTTCTAAATAATACATACCGTTTGAATAGGATTTTCTGTTTTCAAAGTGCTTTGATATGCATTGTCTATGTGGCTACATAGAAAAAGCACCAGGTAAAGTGGTACCATTTCATTCACAGTGAGCAGAAAAATGATCAGATCTGTATGCACAGCAGTTCTAGAATAGATTGGGCTGGGGAGGAACTTAGTGGTGTCAGCCTAGGCTCTTGGGCCAGGCTATCATGGGTTCAAATCCTAGCTTGCTCAGTAGCTCGCTCAGTTGCTGGCTGAGAGATTTATTGAGAAAGTAAATTTTCTCAAATTTCTCAAAAATTTTACCCTCTCTGTTTATTCTTATCTAAAATGGCCTTAATCCTACTTGTCCCACAGGGCTTTTTTGAAAAAGATGATGATGATCATAGTAACAGACACTTATCTGGCACTATGTGCCAGGCTCTGTTCCGTTGAAATGTTAAGCTGAACCCAAGGCGTGGGACATAATTGGAGATTTCCTAGATATTTTAAAAATTAAGGTTTTATTTTTTTTAGAGCAGTTTTAGGTTCACAGCAAAATTGAAAGGAAGGTACAGAGATACGCCATATACTCCCTGTCCCTGCACATGTTTAGCCTCTCCCATTATCAGTATGCCCCAGATTTCCTAGATTTTCAACAATGGATATAACCTATTTTCCGACCTTAAAAAAAAAAAAATCATAGAATTCAGTAATGGAAAGGACCTTAAAAAACATTTAAACCAAGTTACTCATTATTTATTATTAATTTTTAAGTTGTAGTAAAATATATATAACATAAATTTTACCGTTTTAACTTTTTTTTTTTTTTCTTTTTTTTGAGATGGAGTTTCACTCTTGTTGCCCAAGCTGAAGTGCAATTGTGTGATCTTGGCTCAACGCAACCTCTGCCTCCCAGGTTCAAGTGATTCTCCTGCCTCAGTCTCCTGAGTAGTTGGGATTACAGGCGTGCGCCACCATGCCCGGCTAATTTTGTATTTTTAGTAGAGACGGGGTTTCTCTACCAGTTCAGGCTGGTCTTGAACTCCCAACCTCAGGTGATTCGCCCACCTCAGCCTCCCAAAGTGCTGGGATTACAGGCGTGAGCCACCATGCCAGGCCCATTTTAACTATTTTTAAGTGTATAATTCAGTGGCATTAATTACATTCACAATCTTGTGCAACCATCCCCACTATTTATTTCCAAAACATTTTCTTCACCCTAGACAGATACTCTGTAACTATTATGGAATAGCAGCTCCTCATTTTCCTCTTCCCCTAGCCCCTGGTAATCTCTAATCTACTTTCTCTATGAATTTGCTTATTCTAGATACTTCATATAAGTAGAATTATATAATATTTTACCTTCTGTGTCAGGCTCATTTCCCTTAGATAATATTTTCAAGGTTTGTCTACATTGCAGCATGTACAAGAACTTCATTCCCTTTTGTTGCCAAATAATATTCCATTGTATGGATATGCCACAGTTTCTTTATCAATTCTTCCATCAGTGGACACTTGAGTTGTTTCTACCATTTGGTTATTGTGAATAATGTTGCAACGAACACTGGCATACAAGTAAGTCTCTGTTTTCAATTCCTTTGGGTATGTACCTAGGAGTATGTACCTAGGAGTAGAATTTCTGGGTTATATGGTAAATCTGTGCTTAGCTTTTTGAGAAACCACTGTTCTCCAAAGCAGCAGCACCATTTTACATTTCCACCAGCAATGTGTGAATGTTCTAATTTCTCTACACTTTTGTCAACACCTGTTTTCTTTCTTTCTTTTTATTATAGTCATCCAAGTAGGTATGAAGTTGTATCTCATTGTGGTTTTGGTTTGCATTTCCCTAATGACTAATGATGTTGAGCATCTTTTCGTGTGCTTATTGGCTGTTCATATATCTTCTTTGGAGAAATGTCTGTTCAAGTTCTTTGTCCACATTTTAATTTGGTTCTTTGTCTTTGTTGTTGAGTTGTATGAGTTCTTTATATATTCTTGACATCAAATCCTATCAGATACATGATTTCCAAATATTTTTTCCTATTCTGTAGGTTTTCTTTATACTTTGATAATACCCTTTGATATGCAAAAATTTTTAGTTTCATTGAAGTCCGATTTATCTATTTTTTTTCTTTTGTTGCCTGTGCTTTTTGATGTCATGTCTAAAAATCCATTGCCTAAATCCAAGGTCAAGAAGATTTACCCCTATGTTTTCTGCTAAGAGTTTTATGGTTTTTGCTTTTATATTTAGGTCATTGGTCCATTTGGGGTCAGTTTTTGTATACGGTGTGAAGTAGTGGTCCAGATTTATTCTTTTGCATGTGGAACTCCAGTTGTACCAGTACCATCTGTTGAAGAGACTGTTCTTTCCTCCACTGAATGGATTTGGCACCCTTATCAAAAATCATTTGGAGGGGGAAATAGAGAAATGCTGATAGAAATGGGGAGATGTTGGTCAAGTGGTGCAAAGTTGCAGTTGTGTAGAATAAATAAGTCTAGAGAGTTAATGTGCAGCATGATGACTATTGTATACTGGAAATTTGCTAAGAGAGTGGATTTCAGGTACTCTTACCACACACACACACAAATGCTAACTATGTGAACAGATAAATATGTTAGCTTGACTAATCATTTCACTATGTATATCAAAATATCATGTTGTATACCTTACATATGTACAGTTTTGTTTTTTTGAGACAGGGTCTCTGTCACCCAGGCTGAAGTGCAGTGGCATGATCATAGCCCACTGCAGCCTCCAATTCCTGGGCTCAAGTGATCCCCCTGCCTTAGCCTCCTAAGCCGTTGGGACTACAGATGTGCACCACCACACCTGGCTAATTTTTTGTTTTTCTACTTTTTGTAGAGAGTGTCTTGCTGTATTTCCCAGGCTGGTCTTGAACTCCTGGCTTCAAGTGATCTTCCGGTCTTGGCCTCTCAAAGTGTTGGGATTACAGGCCTGAGCCACCATGCTTGGCCCCAATTTTTATTAAAAAAAAAAAAAAAATCAACTGGCCATAGATGTATGGTTACTAGACTCTCAGTTCTATTCCATAGGTCTATATGTCTATCCTCATGCTAGTATCACACTATTTTGATTACTGTAGCTTTGTATTAAGTCTTGAAATCGGGAAGTAAGTCCTTCCACCTTGCTCTTCTTTTTCAAGATTATTTTGGCTATTTAGGGCCCCTACAATTTTCCATGTGAATTTGAGGATGGGCTTTTCCATTTCTGCAAAAAAGACCATTGGAATTTTGATAGAGATTGTTGAATCTCTAGATTGCACCGAGTAGTACTGACATCTTGACAATATTAAATTTTCTTATCCACAAGCATGGGAAGTCTTTCCATTTTTTAGGTCTTCATTAATTTCTTTCAGCAATGTCTTCTAATTTTTAGTGTACTAGTAGTATTTTACTTCTTTACTTAAACTTGTTCCTAGATGCTCTTTTAGATGCTATTATAAATGGAATTGCTCTTCAAATTTCCTTGACACTGTAAGACAACCCAGTGAAGAGTATGAGTTTAATTGCAGCCATGGAAAAGTATTCTATATTCACCTAGGATGGAGTATAGAAGTTAAGAGGGCAAAAATCAGAGCCATGAGGAACTCCCATATTTAAAAGAACTGGTAATAATGAAGTTCATAATAATGGTAATAATAATAATTATAGCAGTAGTTAACATTTATTGAGATTTATATTCAAGCAATACTGTGCTAAGCATGTATGTGTCATCTTTTATCCTTTTTTCTTATTTTCAACTTTTTTTTTCTTCTGGATTTGTCTTTAAATATCTTAGTTTTTTTCATCCTAAAATTATCCTCCTTCAACCTTTTTCCCTTCCCTTTCTTACCTCCCCTTTGTAACCAAACTTCTTGGAAAAGTTGACTGCATTTCTTTCTGTTACTTCTGCTTTCATTCATTCTCTTATCCTCTCCAGCTGGCTTCTGGCTCTATCACCCACTTCATAGCTCTTGAGAAGTTAACTAGTGCTCTCTCTGTCACTAAAGTCCTTATCTTAATACTGTGCATCCAGCACAGTTCAGCACTCCCTCCATCTTGTAGTATTTTCCCCTTGCCTTTGTGACATTATACTTTCCTTGTTTTTTCCTCTTTCTGATTGTTCTCCGTCTTGGCTAGCTCATCCCACTCTACCAGTCCTTTTAAATATGGGAGTTCCTCATGGCTCTGGTCTCTGCCCTCTTCTATACTCTATCCTAGGTGAGTATAGGATACTTTTCCATAGCTGCAATTAAACTGAACATTTCCAAATTTAATGCTTAATCCCAAGTCTGTTCTTTGAGCTCCAGCCTCTTCCCTAGGTTGTCTTATAGATGAATTCATGATCTTCCTTACTTACCTTTCCATGATTCCCCACTCCCTGCTCCCTTCATGGGTGAAAAAATGTAGTTCTCCAATGTGCCTTACATGATATATCAGTTGGATGAGCTAGAAATTGAGGCATCATCATTGGCTCTTGCCTCTTTCTTATGCATATCCAATGAACCACTAAAGCCCTTCAGAGTATATCTTTAAAACACCATGAATCTGTCCAATTTTCATTTCTGCTGCCAACAACTTAGTCTGTTTTGTTTTAGCTCTTCTTCCAATGTGAAGATCAGGCGCACCTGTTTGGTGTTGTGGTCTTTGAGTTTTAACTCCTCATCTCTCATAGGCCATGGCTTAAACCAGCAAGACATAGCACTGTGTAAATCCATGCTTAGGGAAAAGAAGACACTCTCTTCTTCAAAGAGTAGAAGTCTGCTGAAGTGCAACTCTGCTTGTAACTCAAACTGTTTAC
>NW_012102499.1:1211080-1212603 GCF_000951045.1 Mandrillus leucophaeus
CACTGCAAGCTCCACCTCCCAGGTTCACACCATTCTCCTGCCTCAGCCTCCTGAGTAGCTGGGACTACAGGCGCCCGCCACCACGCCTGGCTAATTTTTTTTGTCTTTTTAGTAGACACGGTGTTTCACTGTGTTAGCCAGGATGGTCTCAATCTTCTGACCTCGTGATCCACCCACCTCAACCTCCCAAAGTGCTGGGATTACAGGTTCAGTATACTTTTAAAGTGTATGTGGACAAACAGAAATAGTAGAGAGTCAACTCCAAGTATAAGGTCTCTTTATTTAAGGTAGCTTTATTTCATCATCCTGAAATTTCTAGGACTATGACAGGGCTAAATTATAGCTATGAACTAGAGATAGGGAAGTATCAAGAACTATGGGTGGTAAAAAAAAAAAAATAGGGTCTAAATTCACTCATAACCCAGATGGGTGTAACATTTTTCTTTATTTAGTCTATAGCACCTGTCTTCTTTGTGAGTGCCCCTCTCTTCTTCTATCCATGTCATGATTATTGCTGGAAATATGGTGGAAACTAATCAGATGTTCTCTCTGTTCAAACCTTGTTCTAAAAATGTAAACACTTCCTTTAAATACTTCTCAGGTCTCTTCAATAAGAATGCTTAGTCTCTTAGCCTCCTGTTCCCTAGGCTTCTCTCCCTAAGATGGCATCCAGTGTATGTTGTGGTTGGGTGTATAGCTTTCTTTTATCTTATGCCTTGGAGTTGAGGATTGTGAGCAGCTGGAAATTGTTCTCCCTTGTCCACCTTACCCTGTCTAATCTGCTGGCCCCTGATGATGAAACCCCTGGCTGGTATAACTCACAGTTTGGTCTTGCATCTGGTTTAGAGCATGGGGGTGCTTTCCCTTCATCTCATCTCCCACTAGCATTATTAGCCCCTACTAAGGCTACTAGGCATTCTGTCTAGCTTGCTAGCCCAGTGGCCTGTCCTTATACCTAGTTTGGGAGCCAGTTCCCCATAATGAGTACCTACATTAGCTCTCAACTCAGGATCCATGCCACATGAGACCAAGGAGTCCAATTAGGGTCTCTTTCCTAATTGTACCTCTCTGCTCTTTCAGCAAGGCTGGGCAGTTGTATATGGGTGTGGGGCTTCTGCACTGCAGTCTGCATTTTCTCTCCTGAATAGGTTAGGGGCCCCTCTGTCCCCACTGATACCTTTACTTATCATCCCCCTTTCTGGACCAAAACTCAGAGCACAATTGGGAAACAAGTCTTTCTTACTGTCTCTTTTCTCCTTTCTGCCATTCCCAGGGCTGGAGAGCACTAGGCTTTTCTTTTTTTTTTTTTTAGAGACAGAGTCTCGCTCTCTCGCCCAGGCTGGAGTGCAGTGGTGCGATCTTGGCTCACTGCAAACTCCGTTTCCTGGGTTCACACCATTCTTCTGCCTCAGCTCTCCGAGTAGCTGGGACTACAGGTGCCCGCCACCACACCCAGCTAATTATTTTTATTTTTTAGTAGAGACAGGGTATCACCATGTTAACTAGGATGGTCTTGATCTTCT
>NW_012102499.1:1214838-1215429 GCF_000951045.1 Mandrillus leucophaeus
GCAGTGATGTGATCACAGCTCACTACAGCCTTGGCCTCCTGGGCTCAAGCAATTCTCCCCTCAGCCTCTCAAGTAGCTAGGACTGCAGGCACGTGCCAGTGTACCTCACAAATTTTTTAACTTTTTGTAGAGATGAGGTCTTACTATGTTGCCCAGGCTGATCTCGAACTCCTAGGCTCAAGAGGTCCTTCTGCCTCAGCCTGCCAAAATGCTGGGATTACAGGCACAAGCCACCACACCTTGCCACCTAGGGCACTTTTATTCCATCTTGCCAGATCTCTAATTCTAGTGAAATGACCCATTTATGGGGGATAGCAGGTATTCCAGAAAAAGGAACAGACTTTCCCAAAGATAATGTTGTTGATGTATCCTCTACTTAATGCAAAAACAGAAAACCTGCTTACAGTCCTAAAGAATATTTGTCGTCTGCTTGGAGCTAACTTTCTGACACTCCTGTCTGTCTCTTTCTACTTGACTAAAGCATTTCTAAAGAATAGTACAACTGGCCGGGCGCGGTGGCTCAAGCCTGTAATCCCAGCACTTTGGGAGGCCGAGACGGGCGGATCACGAGGTCAGGAGATCGAGACCATC
>NW_012102499.1:1220474-1238374 GCF_000951045.1 Mandrillus leucophaeus
GATCTTGGCTCACTGCAAACTCCGTTTCCTGGGTTCACACCATTCTTCTGCCTCAGCTCTCCGAGTAGCTGGGACTACAGGTGCCCGCCACCACACCCAGCTAATTATTTTTATTTTTTAGTAGAGACAGGGTATCACCATGTTAACTAGGATGGTCTTGATCTTCTGACCTCGTGATCTGCCCGCCTCGGCCTCCCAAAGTGCTGGGCTTACAGGCCTAAGCCACTGCGCCCGGCCTAGGCTTTTCTTTTACTTGCTTTCTATCAGTGCTTCTGAAATTACTTGTGGAGAAGGTATAGTTTTTATTTTGTTATAAATTTGTCACAGCCTAACACTTTTATAAAACATGAATTAGTAGCAAAGTGAAATTTAAAATACACAAATAAAAGTCCATTTTAAAAATTGTTAAGAGTCATCAAACATAAAATTATTTTGTCAAATTGCTATAAAAGTATCTCAGCACTTTCAATTGCGTGCTTATCCATCATAGACCAGTAATAGAGAGTATGTGGACTGGCCCACTTTGACTCATGTCCTCCTTCCTGTCCTGCGAAGCTTTAGTGATGAACAACGTCATTTCTAAACCCCTGAAGGGCACCGTGAACATTGTGCCTTTTGTTTTGTTTTGTTTTGTTTTAAGACGGAGTCTCTGTCACCGAGGCTGGAGTGCAGTGATGTGATCTCAGCTCACTGTAATCTCCGCCTCTCAAGTTGAAGCGATTCTTGTGCTCAGCCTCCTGAGTAGCTGGGAATACAGGCACATGCCCAGCTAATTTTTGTATTTTTAGTAGAGACGGGGTTTCACCATGTTGGCCAGGCTGTCTTGAACTTCTAACCTCAGGTGATCAGCCTGCCTCGGCCTCCCAAACTGCTGGATTACAGGCATGAGTCACCATGCCTGGCCAACATCGCACCTCTTGACTTGACCCTTAAGATGTGGATGGAGGCTGGGCGTGGTGGCTCATGCCTGTAATCCCAGCACGTTGAGAGGTTGAGGCAGGCAGATCACCTGAGGTCAGGAGTTCAAGACCAGCTTGGCCAACATGGTAAAACCCTATCTCTCCAAAAATAAAAAAAGAAAATACAAAAATTAGCCAGGTGTCGGGGCACACGCCTATAATACCAGCTATTCAGGAGACTGAGGCTTGAGAATTGCTTGAAACCTGGGAGACGGAGGTTGCAGTGAGCCGAGATTGTCCCATTGCATCCAGCCTGGGTGACAGAGTGAGACTTCGTCTAAAAAAAAAAAGATGTGGATGGAAACTAAAGAAATTTGGAAAATACGCTTCATAAGACCATGATCTGTCTTCCAAGTCTATTCTTATATTGCAACTCCCATTTTTGAACACCAGAAATTGAACATTACTTTTCTTTTTGCATTTTTACTATAATAAATTTTAATATACTCACAGCAGATGGATGTCTTGGGTGGAGTAACTATGAAGGTAATGAGCTCAGAAAGGCAGAAGAGAAAAACCCACTTACAAATTTCAGAGTCTTATCCTTGTTATGCTAATGTGTAACACTCATGAAGAATGAAAAAAACACTCAGTTTTGTTAGTAAATCTTAATTTTTGCAGTTATATTTTATTGCCTCAGTAAGAGCTAACATTCCTTTCTTCTTAGATATGCTAATTACCCTGGTCTGATCACTATACATTATATGTATTGAAATAATCACTATGTACTTCACGAATATGTACAATTATTATTTGTCAATTAAAAATTAAGGCTGAGCATGGTGACTCATGCCTTTAATCCCAGAACTTCAGGAAATTGGGGCTGGAGGATCACTGGAGGCCAGGAAGATCACTGGAGACCAGCCTGGGCAACATAGCAAGACCTCATCTCTAAAAAAAAAAAATTAGCTGGATGTGGTGGTGCACACCTATAGTCCTAGCTACTTGGGAGGCTGAGATAGGTGAGAGGATTACTTGAGCCCAGGAGCTTGAGCTTACAGTGAGCTATGATCACGCCATTGCACTCTAGTCTAGGTTACAGAGTGAGACGCTATCTCTAAAAAAATTTTTTAAACAAAAAAATCCCCACATTATTTTCTTCTCAAATAGAGCCCCAGCTGTCATCTACTCATTTTCTCTTTCTGTGACTAAGGAAGTAAATGTTAAGAAAATGTCACTGGATGGCTTGAGCCCAGGAGTTTGAGGCTGTGATTGTGCCACTGCACTTCAGCCTGGGTGACAGAGCGAGACCTTGTTTCCAAAAAAAGAAAATAATTATCATCAGCATACTTAATGGTCAGGTGTAAATGCAATAAGGTGTTTTCAATTTCTTTTTCTACAGGAATTACAATTAAAAACAGGACAGGAAGAAGGTCTAAAACCAAAAGCTGAGGATCTCGATGCATGTAACTTGAAAAGGAGAAAAGGTTCGTTTGGAAGTATAGACCGACTCCAGGTTTGTCAATTCTATTTAGTGTTTCCTCGTTTCTCTTCAATCTGATGGTTGTCTAAATAGAGGTAAACTTACTCCTGTAATCCTAGCACTTTGGGACGCCAAGGTGGGTGGATCACCTGAGGTCAGGAGTTCGAGACCAGCCTGCTCAACATGGTAAAACCCCGTCTCTACTAAAAATACAAAAATTAGCTGGGCTTAGTGGCGGGTGCCTGTAATCCCAGCTACTTGGGAGGCTGAGGCAGGAGAATCGCTTGAACCCTGGAGGTGGAGGCTGCAGTGAGCCGAGACCACGCCACTGCACTCCAGCCTGGGCAACAAAACCAAAACCCCTCTCAACAAATAGATAGATAGATAGATGTAAAAACTGGTGGACTCTGAATAAAACCTTCAAACACTAGATGCCACCCGAATGCAAAATTTCTAGTATTTGTTTTGAAACTTTATTATTTTTATTTTCTTGAATTTTAGATTCAGGGATACATGTTCAGGTTTGTTATATGGGTATATTGTGTGATGCTAAGATTTGGGCTTCTAATAATCCTATTGCCCAAGTAGTGAAACTTTTATTATTACAAGATTGTTTTCTCATCCAGAAATGTACTGTATTTTTGTTTTATCTTACTCTCAGCAGAATCAATATATTCTTATTTCAGTAGAAATGAGTTTATTTGAATGTTGTAGAATATAAACATGAAATCTGTGTTCACTGGATTGTATTTATTCCCATCTCATGAAGATGAGTATATTTCTTTTTTTTTTTTTTGAGACTTAGTCTCGCTCTGTCACTCAGGCTAGAGTGCAGTGGCGTGATCTCAGCTCACTGCAAGCTCCACCTCCTGTGTTCACACCATTCTCCTGCCTCAGCCTCCTGAGTCTGGGGACTACAGGCGCCCACCACCATGTCCAGCTAATTTTTTGTATTTTTAGTAGAGATGGGGTTTCACTGTGTTAGCCAGGATTGTCTTCATCTCCTGACCTTGTGATCCACCTGCCTTGGCCTCCCAAAGTGCTGGGATTACAGGTGTGAGCCACTGCACCCGGCCAAAGACGAGTATATTTCTAAAAATCAGAACTCTACATTCAAAGAAAGCCAAATTGTATATGTACTCTATATATTAAAAAGCCATTATTTTAGTGCCATCTTTTAAAAAGAAAGTCATAATCCACAAACTCATTTTGAAGTTCAAAGAAATTGAAATTTTAAATTTTCTGTAAGAAAAAAATACTGTATTTAAAATACCCAGAATGCAATTATCTCTACCTTTAAATTTATTCTCTCTTCATAAATTTTATATTACATTTTATTAGTGACATTTAATAGTGACATGCGTGCATTCTGACATGGGTGTGTACCCATTCCACCCAGAAATGTCATCACCAGTCGTAATTTTTTAGGTTTTTTACTTTTAAGTGGAGCTTAAAAAGAATCTCTTATTCATCTTTCAAACCCCACTCACAGTTTAAGAATGTTTGTAGAATATATTTAAGTTACTTGCTAGACTTCCTAGGATCTCCTACTGGATTATTTAAGGATATGACAAAACTAACATTTTTATAGTTGCTCTTTCTGTTCCTAATAATTGTAGAGCTACTATGACATTTTAGGCTCCAGTGTTATCTGGACATGATAGTGCTTATAAGATCATACTGTTAATATCTTGGTAATATTGGAAGACTCAATAGCTATGCATCTTCTTTGCCTTGGCCATTTTGCTCTCTTTTTTAAATATATATTCACTGTCTCATTGTATTATAGATTTCTAGGAACCGTTTCTAGAAGGTTCATGAAGGACTAGGAAATAATACTATATTGATTTCTTTTCCTATTTATTTATTGTTTTGGTGGCAGTGCTTCATTACTGTGTCCACTTGATAGAGTTCCTTTTAAACAGTCATATTCCATCTATATTTATGTTTGTATTTGTTTCTGGGTATCCTTAATTCAAGAGAGTAGATGTTTGTTTTGGAGATCTTTTCAGCAATTTTTTATTTTTGTTTTTTCTTTTTTTAAAAATAATTATTTGAGGTTGACAAGCTACAATGCAAATTGGGTTTCCTTCCAAACTCCATCATCTGTATCTCCCACTGTGTGTATTCATTTATTCACTTCATTGATTGACTGAATCAGGCATTGATTCACTCATTCATTTAACATTTTACTGAATGCCTACTGTGGCCCAGGCAATATGCCAGCCATGTGGATAGACAGTTAAAAACTACAGCCCCTGCAGTCAATCAAGGTGCTCAAGTTGGGGAGACAGATAAGTAGAGCAACCACCAGTGTAAGTGCTGTGATGGAAATATGCACCACTACAACAGAGTAAAAGACTCCAGCATGTTCTTAATATAGGCATAGACAATTATCAGTCCCTTACTTGTCAGGCTAAAAAATCCTAGACTGTTTAACATATCTGGGGAGTAAATTTTAATTCTTTATAAAACAACATAGCTACATCTTGACTAGAACCACTGATGTCTTTAGGATTTCAGATGGGAACCTGAGTCACTCTGAGTGATAGTTTTTAAATGTTCATTTAAGAGATTTCAGCCAATCTGAAATTATATTGTTACCATGTAATTTTTATGGCAGAAGGAAAAACAAGTAACTTTTTTTTGAATTTTAATGTAGAAATTGGATGAGCAAAAGAAATGGTTAGATGAAGAAGTAGAGAAAGTTCTGAACCAACGCCAAGAATTAGAGGAGCTGGAAGAAGACTTAAAGAAACGGGAGGCCATAGTTTCTAAGAAGGAGGCTCTATTACAGGAGAAGAGTCACCTGGAAAATAAGAAATTGAGATCTAGTCAGGTATTCTGTTTAATACACTATTTGATTCTGGTTGTAAACCACTCTACACTCCCCACTGGGATGACTATAATCAGAAAAACAGATAGTAAGAAATGTGGGGAAGGAGGTGGGGAAATTGGGACCTTCATACACTGCTGTGAAATTGGAAAATGGTGCAATTGCTTTGGATAACCATCTTGTAGTTCCTCAGAAGGCTAAACTTAGAGATACTATGTGACCCAGTAATCTCACTCCTAGGGATGGATGGATAGATAGATCTATTTCTATATGTATGTCTCCATGAGAAATGAAAGCATGTTTCCACACAAAAACTTGAACATGAACATTTATAGTAACATTATTCATGATAGCTAAAAACTGAAAACAACACAAATGTTCATCAAGTGATGAATGGATAAACTGATTATCTATACAATAGCATATTATTTGACAATAGAAGGGAATGAAGTACTGATATATGCTGCAACATGGATGAACCTTGAAAACCTATGTTAAGTGAAAGAAACTAGTCACAAAAGACCACCTTTGTATAATACCATTTATGTGAAGTCTCTAGAATAGGCAATTCCATTTCTGTCCAGAGACAAAAAAGTAGAATAGTGGTTACCTAGGGTTGGTGGGGGACTGGGGAGGAAATAGAATGCCTACTAATAGGTGTGGGGTTTCTTTTTTTGGGGGGGTGATGAAAATGTAAAATTGATTGTGGTGATGGTTATATAACTGTGAATATACAAAAAACCATTGAATTATATACTTTATTGTTATTTTTTATTTTTTGAGATGGAGTCTCGCTCTGTCGCCCAGGCTAGAGTGCAGTGGCGCGATCTCTGCTCACCGCAACCTCTGCCTCCCGGTTCAAGAGATTCTTCTGCCTCAGCCTCCCAAGTAGCTGGGATTACAGACGCGTGCCACTACACCCAGCTAATTTTTGTATTTTTAGTAGAGAGGGGTTTCACCATGTTGGTCAGGTTGGTCTCAAACTCCTGACCTTGTGATCAGCCCGTCTTGGCCTCCCAAAGTGCTGGGATTACAGGCGTGAGCCACCATGCCCAGATTTGAATTATATACTTTAAATTGGTGAATTGTAGGGTATGTAGATTATATCTCATTAAAGCTATTATGTTTTTTGAAAAGCCATAAAAAGGAAAAGACAGTAGAGGAGATAACAGAGGACAAAAGATTACCAAAAAAAGAAAAGATGGAAAGCAAATAGATGAGAGCTTATTAACTTAGCAGAACAGAAGATGCTGCAGTCCAAGTACCTAAAGGGACACAAATGAGAACCAGGCCAAGATCCTACATATATGCTGTCACCATACATCTTATCAGCTTTTTAATATCTGACTCTGAAATGTGATGGGCATTTTAGGAATGCTTTAGATGTTTTCCTTTTAAAAAAAATAACAGCTTTAGAGAGATAAAATTCATATAGAACATCAAAAAGATTCAGAAATGAAGGGACCAAGATTTTCAGAAGGCAGGAGTAGCATAAAGATGAAAACAAGGCATAGTCATGAAATTATTTTTTCTCACTCTGGGACCGATTTATTTTCCGAAGATTGAACCAGGCACTGCAAAGGTTGTGATAAGTCAAAAAACTCCAAATAGGGAATGAATGCAAGTCTGCATATGAATTGTGAAACATCTATTTCCTAATCTCTACTTGGATCCAAGAATGCTGGCCCAGATTTATACTTCCTAGCAGGAGATTAGCATATTTTCTGAAACATCTGAAAAGATATAAAAACACTTAAATTTGGAAGCCGCCAACTAAGTGGCCCACATGTATGCTATCACCACAAATCTTAGCAGCTTTTTGATACCTGAATCTGAAATATGATGGACATTTCAGGAATGCCACTATTAAAGACAGAAAACAAAACAAAAGGAAAAAATAAACTCACAGACATTAGAGATAGAGCAAGAAGCGGAAAAAACTTCACAGAAATCTTAATATCCTCAGTGTGGCAAAAGATGACTATAAAGAACTGCAAGTTGTTAAAAACATGAACTCTTGGAAATTAAAAGCGTTGGAGGATAGGCAGGGTGCGGTGGCTCATGGCTGTAATCCCAGCACTTTGGGAGGCCAAGGTGGGTGGATCACTGGAGGTCAGGAGTTCGACACCAGCCTGACCAACATGGTGAAACCCTGTCTCTTCTAAAAATACAAAAATTAGCCAGGCGTGGTTGTGGGCACCTGTAATCCCAGGTACTTGGGAGGTGAGGCAGAAGAATCGCTTGAACCTGAGAGGCAGAGGTTGTAATGAGCCAAGACCGTGCCATTGCACTCCAGTCTGGGCAACAAGAGCAAAACTCCATCTCAAAAAATAGGGTCAGAGGATAAAGTTGAGGAAATATCCCCAAAAGTAAGTAAAAATATAATAGAAAGTAGGAGAGAAAAAAATTTAATTGGCAGATAAATCCAGGAAGCCCAAGATCCAAGTAATGGGAATTCCAGAAAGATACAACAGAGAAAACAGAAGAGATTATCAAAGACATCATATAAAAAATTTTCTTGGCCAGGCACGGTGGCTCACGCCTGTAATCCCAGCACTTTGGGAGGCCGAGGTGGGCAGATCACGAGGTCAGGAGATGGAGACCATCCTGGCTAACACGGTGAAACCCTGTCTCTACTAAAAATACAAAAAAATTAGCCAGGCGTCGTGGCAGGCGCCTGTAGTCCCAGCTACTCGGGAGGCTGAGGCAGGAGAATGGCGTGAATCTGGGAGGCGGAGCTTGCAGTGAGCTGAGATCACGCCACTGCACTCTAACCTGGGTGACAGAGCGAGACTCCATCTCAAAAAAAAAAAAAATTTTTTTTCTCAACACCAGTAATATGAGACTCTAGACTGAAATAGCCCATCAAGGGCCCAGCAAAATGAGTACCCAAAACATAGCATTGTGAAGGTTTGGATACACTGAGGAAAAAAGAAGGTCTTGAAAGCATCTAGACAAAAAAGACTACTTATAAATTGCAAGAATCAGAATGGCATTGGACTTCTCAGCTTTCCTCATGACAAGTTTAAGATCTGAAGCAATCTTTAAACTCATGAGGAAAATTAAGTCTAATAAATAATTTTCTTCTTAGCCAAACTGTCAATCAAATGTGAAGCTATAATAAGCATTTTCAGGTATAAAAAACAAAAACAAAAATCTCCCATTAAGCCTGTCCAAGGAAACTACTAGAGAATGTGCTCCACAAAAATAATGGCACAAACTATGAAAAAGGAAGACTCGGGATTCTGAAAATGTGCTGCAACATGGAAATTCTCAGGAAATACCAAAGGGAGGACCCAGGACAACTGGCCCAGGGTGGAGCAGGATGGACGCTCCAGGCAAAATGTTTCCAGAAAAGAATTGATTGAAAAGATTTCCTGATAAGTTTGATCAAATGAAAAAGTGTTGAGGAATTTTATAGTTCTGTTGGAGAAGAATTAGCTATAAGGTGCAATAAAAAGTTGTATCAAAACAGAAGCATGATCATTTCACACTAGATAGTTCACCTATGAATAACAAAGTTATAATAATGAAAATGAATATTGATTGAACTAAAAACTGTAATGTAACTTATATTGGGAGAATGGAGGAGATTGGGAAGTAGAGTAGCTATAAGAGTGCTAAATCCTTATCTCCCATAATACACAGTCAATAGACAATGTCTAAAATTGATAATGTCATTCAGAAACATAGACATAAACACCAGAAGAACCAACTGAAAAGGTTGAAGGTGGCTGTCTGGGAGTAGGATTCAGTTAAAAGCTTGGGGGAGGGGAATGCTTTTTAAAATTATAAACCTTATGATAGTATGTGTCTATATAATAAACCTTATGGTAGTATATGCAGATAATTACTGTGAAAAATATTTTACAAATTATCTGAAATTTGACCATAATGAACATCTCCATAAATCTGGCCATATTTTCTGATCAGAATGAATTAAGAGTAAAAACAAATTATATGTTTAAGCCAACCAATCATATGTTTAAACACACCAAAGCTCAACCCCTAGTAAATTGTAACATAATTCTACAATGTAGAATGTGAGCCAAGAAAGAAAAGTTCAGTTTAGAAAATAAGAAAAAAGAAAAATACTGCCTCTGAAAACCTAGTCAAGGCAATTCTTGGTAGTAAACTCAGAGTTTAAATAAACGTTTTTTTAAAAAAGGCATTCAACTTAAGATTTTAGAAAATGAACACCCCAGGTGGGCGCGGTGTCTCACGTCTGTAATCTCAGAACTTTGGGGGCTGAGGCAGGTGGATTACCTGAGGTCAGGAGTTCAAGACCAGCCTGGCCAACATGGTAAAACCCTGTCTCTACTGAAAATACAAAAAATTAACTGTGCGAGGTGGCAAGCACCTGTAATCCCAGCAACTCGGGAGGCCGAAGCAGGAGAATCGCTTGAACCTGGGAAGCGGAGATTGCAGTCAGCTGAGGTCGCACCATTGCACTCTACCCTAGGGAATAAGAGCAAAACTCCATCTCAAAAACAAAAAAAAGAAAATGAATACCCCCTCCCTCAATAATGTAAAAACTAAAAATATATTCATTTAGCAATTTTCTCTCTGTTTTTCCTAATTTTTATGCAGTCTAGATTTCTAGTAACTGTTTTTGGTGTCTGGTGGGTTGTATCTTTTAGGCCTTAAACACAGATAGTTTGAAAATATCAACTCGCCTGAACTTATTGGAACAAGAGTTGTCTGAAAAGAATGTGCAGCTCCAGACCAGCACAGCTGAGGAGAAAATAAAGATTTCAGAACAAGTTGAAGTCCTCCAGAAAGAAAAGGATCAGCTCCAGAAACGAAGAAACAGTGTGGATGAAAAACTTAAAAATGGCCGAGTGTTATCACCCGAAGTAAGTCAGTATTCTTTGGAACTGGAGGTGCTGTATGATGGATCACTTGAGTGATTTCCTCAGTCTTTTTCACATAATCATAAATATTATCCGTTAAACTTGGTTTTGAGATTTTGTCAGATGTAGTGAATTCACCTGGCACTTATTTGGCACCATAAACCATGCTTGACTAGAGACTGAGATATCCTTACATAGTGGTCCATGGACATGGCCCCTTCCTGGCACTGCCAGGCATTTGGAAACTATTACTCTCCTTGAGTATATTTGCCTCCTCAGCTGGGGTTTCTCGTCTGAAATCACAGAACATAGAAACTGATTTGAGGGACTCTTTTGGAGGGCACCTGACTTTTCTCTATACATATTTCGTGAATGATACTAGGTAATTTATTACATACAGCAGATGCCTAAGGAATTAGGGGTTAATTCTTTCCATGAAACCTTGGTTGAGAAGGCCCAGTGTCCATACTATGTCCAGCCAAATAGATGCATAAAATTCCAATCCCAGTAAAAGACCTTTTAATTACAGTTACAGTTTTTTAAAACTATAGTTTTAGTTCTAGTTTTTTAAAACTATGTAGAAGATGATTCATTTACAGGCTGTCAAATTGCCCCAGACTTTGTCTTTTTTCAAAATTTTCAGTCAGTTGGCAGTGGTACCTGTACCTTACTTCATCAGAGAAAGATGAATTTTTGAATCGGAACTGCCTCCCCAGGTATTTATTGTTGGTGTCTTATCATTACCAAAGCAAGGGAAAGTTGCTCAGAGAAGGTGAATAGCTGAGAATCATACACATTGGTGAATCTTGTAGTGTTTTAGTTTGGAGCAAGTGACAGGAAGTTAAGGGGGCTAGTTAAGAAATAGGAGCAAGGATAACGTTAGATTGTTGCTCATTGAGAATTGATGAAAGGATTGATTTACAAATCAATCCTTGACTGGGGGCTAAGTGGCAGTTGAAAGGAACATTACAGACCTCTATTGTCCTGTTTTATAATTTAAGCTGGGTAAATGTGCAGAGGAACAGAGAGCCAGGTTGTCCTCCCAAGGTGTTCTCAAATTGGAGTCCAAGGCTTATAGATTTGAAGACATGAGAGCCTAAGATACAGCAGAATTCAAATATTTAAGGAATTCTGCCTGCCTGTGACTATAACTAAGCTCTATAGAAGAACCAAAAAAAAAACAACAACAACAACAACAAAAAAAAAAACCAAAAAAAATCAAAGTATTATGTTTCCCTTGAGAAATTAATATTCTATTTGGGAAAACAGGTAAAAATATAAGAAAACTCTAAACTCTGAAGGACATTGAAAATCAAGTTGTGGATAATGTATTTACAGCTATACCTCTTACATTATTTATTCAAAGCAATGAAGTGATCATTTGGGGGAAGATTCATCAAGGCAGCCTCAGTAGATCAGAATCTTGAGCTAGATTATGAAAAACATGATATGCAGTGGCAGATATGAGAAGTCCGTTTTAGATAGAACATCTTTGAATAAGGCACAGAGATGAGAATTAACAAATTATGTTTGCAGTAGGGTAGAGTTCCATTAATATCAAGAAACATTTAGGTTTCTATTTCATGTGGGATCCTGTAACAAAAAACATTTACAGATTTGTGGTGAAAATATAGTATGATGCATGATACCTATTTTGCAGCTATTCTGGACTGGGGTTTGAGGGAAGGATGAGCCTCCTACAACTGGTAGAGTTCTAATTAGTCACATGAGAAAGTCACCTTTCTTCCACATGGTTGGTTCTTCTTAGTGTAGCTCTCAAGTGAGGCTCTGCTCTTACCACAATTTTAAAGCCAAGGTTAATATTCCCAAATAGATCTGTCACTAGCAGATGATCAAAAGCATGAGATTCTGATGTGACACAAGGTATCAATAAAATCTAGTTGGAATGGTTTGCTATCTTAATGTCTTTAAACTTGTTTAGGATTATTTTCTCTTTCCACAGTAAATTAAAATATTTTTCCTAATTTTATTACTTTATGGAAATTGATAGATTTTAGATCATTACACTAATAGAAGATTACTCAACAATTTACTACAGACAAGTCACACTGCTCTTTTTTTTTTTTTTGGTAAAATTCAGAAACTAAAGAATACTTGAACCTTAGGTTTCTAATAATACAGAGTAGTTGCTTAGTAAGTAGGGAGGAAAATATAAGAACTATTATCTTTATTTAATCTTTTAAACTTTCAATTTCACATTTTATGAGAACATACAATTTTTTTTTGGAAATGGAGTCTCTGTCGCTCAGGCTGAAGTGTAGTGGTGCGATCTCAGCTCACTGCCTCTGCCTCCTGGGTTCAAGCAATTCTCCTGCCTCAGCCTCCCGAGTAGCTGGGATTATAGACGTGTGCCACCATGCCCAGCTAATTTTTTTTTTTTTTTTTTCCGAGACAGAGTCTTGCTCTGTCACCAGGCTAGAGTGCAGTGGCATGATCCCAGCTCATTGCAACCTCCACCTCCCTGGTTCAAGCGATTCCCCTGTTGCAATCTCCCAAGTAGCTGGGATTACAGGCACGTGCCATCACGCCTGGCTAATTTTTTGTATTTTAGTAGAGATGGGGTTTCATCACGTTGACCAAGATGGTCTCGATCTCCTGACCTCGTGATCCGCCCACCTTGGCCTCCCAAAGTGCTAGGATTACAGGTGTGAGCCACCGCGCCCAGCCTAATTTTTGTATTTTTAGTAGAGACGAGGTTTTGCTATGTTGGTCAGGCTGGTCTCGAACTCCTGACCTCAAGTGATCCACCCGCCTCAGCCTCCCAAAGTGCTGGGTTTACAGGCATGAGCCACCGCACCCTGCTAAGAACATATAATTTATAGAGAAATCTATGCAGTGCTTGCTTAAAAGTTATCATTAGTTTTTTGTTTCATTTTACTTGGTCTCTGGACCAGCAGCAACAGCATCACTTGGGATCTTGTTTGAAATGCAGATCCTCAGGCCCCAGTTGGACTTGCTGGATCAGAATCTGAATTCTAGTGAGCTCCTCAGTACACATTAAAGTTGAAAAGCAGTGCTCGATCATAAAACAGTCAACTCTTGATAACCTGTGGTTTGTATTGTGACAAATTTTTCATCCCAGGATAGTTTGCCATTGCCACGTATCTTGTCAACCTATACCTACTGCTGAGTTAGAGGGAACTACAAACATTGATATGCTGCATCCTCACTGGAGCGGGCTGTCCTTGGGTTTCTATATTCATACTACCTTATATTATCTCAGTACTTCCTGAACTTAGATCCAAAACCATAGAAACTGAATTTATATGAAATTGTCCTCAGCCACGTATAAAGGCAAACTCTTCACATTTGTTTTTGATAAAATATAGTCACAGTATGAATTCAAAAGTCAAGTACAGTAAAGTCCTCACTGAACATTGTGGATAGGTTCTTGGAAATTGTGACTTTAAGAGACACCATGTACATCAGGTCCTCAAATTACATTGTTTTCCTTCAACATAGTTGCTTTTGTTATGAAGTTAATAGGAAAACAAAATTGTTGTATTATATATTGTTTCTCTTAAAGTCACAGTTTCCAAGAACCTATTGATGATAAGGACTTACTCTATTTTGGATAATTCACTTTTATTTGTGGCTCCTCTTACTTGTTCACCTAAGTACATTTTAGTATTTAAGGGTTTTTTTTCTTGAAAAGGTGAATATTATTTTATTCCTTATGAAGCAGTGATCAAACTATCAAATTCCATATGGTTAGTGATTGCACAGAGAAAAAGAATGGCTGATGAGCATTTTTCTTTAGGTAGATCAGAAATATTCACACTCTTGGCCAGGCATGGTGGCTCACACCTATAATCCCATCACGTTGGGAGGCTGAGGCAGGCAGATCACCTGAAGTCAGGAGTTCCAAGACCAGCCTGGCCAATGTGGCGAAACCCCTTCTCAACTAAAAATACAAAAATTAGCTAGGCGTGATGGCATGCACCTATAATCCCAGCTACTTGGGAGGCTGAGGCAGGAGAATTGCTTAAATCCTTAAACCCAAGAGGTGGAGGTTGCAGTGAGCTGAGATCCCACCACGACCCTGTCTCAGAAAGAAAAAAAAAAAAAGAAAGAAAGAAATATTCACATTATTTTCCTTTGGGGTGTTAGGGGGAGGAGTGGAGAGAAATAACATGGGTCCTGTAACCAAGGACACATGAAAAATTTTTTTCTCCTCTTTCTTAAGTTAACAGATACTGAGTTCAAACTATATGATAGGTACTGTGCTGGGCAATAAGGGTGTGCAGATGGACAAGTCAGTCTGCCACAGGAACTTATTGAGGTGGCCTCCACAATAGGTATAGGTATATGGAAACATACATCCAAGTCTCACCAATCTGAGGTAATTCCTTGCCAGAGATTTGTATCACCAACATAACATGTATTTGGATAGTTCAAAGAACTGGAAGAGCTGGGCATGGTAGTGTGTGCCTGTAGTCCCAGCTACTCAGGAGGGCAAGGTAGGAGGTTCGCTTGAGCCAAGAGTTTGAGTTCAGCCTGGGCAACATAGTGAGACCCTGTGTCCAAAAAAAAAAGAAAAGAAAAAAACTTGTAGGTTTTCCGACAGGGATTCATCGATCTTCTCTGGTATGTGAAAAAATACTACGCTGCCCTATTTTATAACGCCTACATTTTCCTTCTAATAACATTTCATAGGAATCTTATGAAATATGTCAGATACTTAAATCCTCACTACTTTTTAATGCCATATTGTGCTTTTTTTTATTACTAGTTCTTAATAACTTATTCTAAATATTTAGAGTAAGTTATTCTCTCTAGGCAGTATATTGTTTTGATAGATCATTGAAGGGACAACAGTAAATCTCTGGATCTCACTAGTGGAAATATTGACACATAATATGCACTTTAGGGATTATGGAGGAGATACACGACAATACTGCTAATGCTGTGGGCTTAGGCTTTGTTCAAGGATATTCCTTGGATTAGATGATCAGCATTTGTTGTATGACCTTGGAACATTTCAGAACTCACCTAAACTTCTGTCTTTTCCATTTCATTCCATCAGGTTTATTGTGAGGGCTTAATGATTATGTTAATATGTTGTGTGTGTGTGTGTGTGTGTATGTGTGTGTATACACACATGTATACACACACTGCATTATGTGGTATAGCAAGCACTCAAAAAACATTTTCTTAAAATCTAGTAAAAGAGTGGTAATGTCCATTAGACTCAAATAGTTTAGTAGGATCTGAGTATATGACAAAGTCAAAGTTATACTATTTCATTTAAAATGAGTGATTTCTGTTATATCTAGGAAGAACATGTTCTTTACCAACTTGAAGAAGGGATTGAAGCTTTGGAAGCTGCAATTGAATATAAGAATGAAAGTATCCAGCATCGCCAGAACTCACTTAGAGCATCATTCCATAACCTCTCTCGTAGTGAAGCAAATGTCTTGGAACAAATAGCTTGCCTGAGTCCTGTTGAGATTAGAGCTATTCTTTTCAGATATTTCAATAAGGTTTGTTTTTGAGGGTCAGAATATTTTTCTTATAAAGATTGGTCAAGATGCTTACATCCTACATTTTGAATTTTTAAAGAAATTGAAAGACTCAAAGATTTGATGGTGTAACTACAAATTTAAGCATGATTTCTCTTTATAGAACTAAATGTTGTCATCTGAAAGCTTTGTGATTATCCAAATATGTAGGCCTAACTTTGTGAGGTTCTTAAAGTTAGAGGGTCTTTCAAAAGAAGTCCTTTTTGAAAGTTTTTAAAACCAAAGAATTTAAGTTATATTCCTTGCTCATTATTTCTTGGATGATTTCTAGATTTGGATGTTGCTACCTGGCACTCATGAAAAATCAAAGGCCCTCCAAGTTTTGATTCCCTTTCCTTCATTGCTATAGGGTAGAGGAATCTGTACTTTCTTGTAATGTATTAGTTGAAATGAAGATGAAGTGGTGTATCAGTGGCAAAGATAATAATAGATTTTATTAACCTGAATGTGCCTAAATCAATTAAAATGTTGTATTTTTTACAGATTAAACCATTTTCTAATCCAGAGATGTTTCATAGCATTGAGAACTATATCCATCTTTTCTCTAATGTCTTTTCCACTTAAGATACATATTATGAAGTGTTAAACAATGAGATAACCCTTTCTCTGAAAAGTACATTCAATTTATGGGAATATCTGACAATTAATGAAAAATGAAACACTGATATTTTAAAATTAAGTCCTAAGGCCGGGCGCAGTGGCTCATGCCTGTAATCCCAGCACTTTGGGAGGCTGAGTCAAGAGAATCATTTGAGCCCAGAATTTGAGATCCTGTCTCTACAAAAAATACCAGAATTAGCCGGGTGTGGTAGCATACACTTGTAGTCCTAGATAGTTGGGAGGCTGAGGCAGGAGGATCACATGAGCCCAGGAATTTGAGTTTGTAGTGAGCTATGATCATTACTGCACTTCAGCCTGGCGCAGCAGAGCAACAGCCTGTCTCAAAAAAATTAAATAAAATTATAATTCTGTAAAATAAGGAAGAAAAATGAAAAATGTTATGCACAGCCTCCTCTTGGATAATCATCATCAGTAGTAAGCTGCTGTTACTGTTATTGATGAGAGTGCATCCTATTGTTGCATGTTTGGAGGGTAGAAAGATGGTGGAGTCCTTTGATGTAGATAACTCTTTATGCTGCTCTTTTTTTTTCCCCCTGAGACGGAGTCTCACTCTGTTGTCCAGGCTGGTGTGATCTCGGCTCACTGCAACCTCCGCCCTCCGGGTTCAAGCAATTCTCCTGCCTCAGCCTCCTGAGTAGCTAGGATTACAGGCATGTGCTACCATGCCCGGCTAATGTTTGTATTTTTAGTAGAGATGGGGTTTCACCATGTTGGCCAGGCTGGTCTCAAACTCCTGACCTCGTGACCCTCCTGCCTCAGCCTCCCAAAGTGCTGGGATTACAGGTGTCAGCCACCCCACCTGGCCCTTGTGCTACTCTTAAAGCAAGGCAACCTGACTAAGGTCAGTGGATTTTCTGATCCTGGGAACCCTTGTATTAATGATTATTTTTCTGGAGAGGTCATTAGATTATTAACAAGTTCTGTGATGTAGACATTATCTGAAGTATTTTTACTTTACATCAGCAGGGAAGAATCCAATAGACAAAATGCATAACATGGCTGGGTGTGGTGGCTTTGGGACACTGAGGTAGGAGGATCCCAGTGCTTTGGGACACTGAGGCAGGAGGATCACTTGAGGCCAGGAATTCAAGACTAGCTTGGGCAACATAGTGAGACCCTGTCTCTATGAAAAAATTTTTTTAAAAAATTAGCCAGGCATGATGGCATGTACCTGTGCTCCCAGCTATGTGAGAGGCTGAGGTGGGAGGATCACTTGATCTCAGGAGTTGGAAGCTGCAGTGAACTACGATTACACCACTGCACTCCAACCTGAGGTGACAGAGTGAGACTCCCTCTTAACAACAACAACAACAAAACACCCAAACTGTCACTTATTTATAACATCCATTCTGGAGTTTAAACTTGGAATTGTCTAGATGTTTCAAGAATCTTTACCCTCTCACTATCCACTTAGACTAGAGAAATAAAGTTACAGAATTATTAAATATAAACCACATAGATTACATTTAAGAAATTATGGAAGGGTGATTATTAGAGCAACAGTACATTAAAAATGAAAGGGTTGGCCGGGCGCGGTGGCTCACGCCTGTAATCCCAACACTTTGGGAGGCTGAGGCGGGTGGATTACAAGGCCAGGAGATTGAGACTATCCTGGCTAACACAGTGAAACCCCATCTCTACTAAAAATACAAAAAATTAGCTGGG
>NW_012102499.1:1238831-1244339 GCF_000951045.1 Mandrillus leucophaeus
TCTCAAACTCCCACCTCAGCCTCCCAAAGTGCTGGGATTACAGGCATGAGCCACCGTGCCTAGCCTGAATTCCAACATATTCAAAAGGCTGTTAGGTTGTTTTGTGAATATGTTGCAAAGCATTTGCCTAAGGACCCAATACCTGGCAGGAATCATTTACACTATGGAGATTAAGGAAATTGATCTTTAAGTAGCCTAAGAAAAGTAGATTATTATATTAGCTTATCTAAGACACACTTAACAGGTCAAAATATGTATTTGCTAGGTGGTGAATTTGCGAGAAGCTGAACGGAAACAACAGTTATATAATGAAGAAATGAAAATGAAAGTTCTGGAACGGGATAATATGGTTCGTGAATTAGAATCTGCACTGGACCATCTAAAATTGCAGTGTGACCGGAGACTGACCCTCCAGCAAAAGGAACATGAACAAAAGATGCAGTTGCTGTTACATCATTTCAAAGGTAACTTCCCCTTTTTGACAGTTAGGTAAAGTCGATGTGTAGGTGGGGGTACTGAAGGAAGAGAGGACAGAATTTGATCACTTAAAAGCTCAACATGTTTAAATAGTTGCTACCAGTCTAAGTTTTTGGGCTTTACGTGCTTTGGTTGCTGCATTTTGGGACAGTTGACTTTGTTGTAGGGCTATTCGTGCTTGGAATGCCATCCCTTCTGCCTGCCTCCAGTATGCACATAAGAACTGCTACAATCCTGTCAGCTTGTTGTTGGTCTAGTCTTTATGTAGAAATGTGGGATTAATTCAGGCTTTTTGGTATACAGTTGAATTTTTTTTTATTTCCCAGGGATATAATACTATCATATTTAAGTTATTTTCCACTCACAAAATTAAAGTGATAGGTTCTGTCATATTCCTAGTTATATTTCTGGTTATAATTGTCAGTTGATTATAAAATTTTCTGCATTAAAGTTATATCTTGGGTCAAAATTATACTGCCATTGATGGGCACGTACCATTATCAGTGAGCAGTAGTTCACCACCAACTCTGATAGAAAACTCTCAGAGTGATCTGGCCTCATTTTACCTAAGCATATGGCCAGTATACAGACAGCTACTATGGCAGCAAAATCATTGTTAGGTGATACTGTTACTCCTTCAATTCAAGCTGCTTAGTCTTGATTCTCATAAACCCATAACTGAAAATAGATCAAAAGGGATCTGGAAGAAGCAACCTGAGTAAGCAGAAAACTGGAAAAATCTGTGAATTTGAGTGTTGAGGCAATTTGCCTCTAAGTTAATTCTGTCACTGGTTAATTAGCAACCAGTTGCCTAATGACAATTTCCTTGCAAGATCTCACACATCATTACATTCAAACATGCTCTCCTTACCTTAGTTTAGTTCTGAAACTGATATTTTAATATTTTTTAAAGTGACTGGGATTATACCACAAAAGTTCATGCTATGGCCAAATAAGAATATATAAAAACTTGGCCAAACACGGTGGCTCATCCCTGTAATCCCAGCACTTTGGGAGGCTGAGTGAAGAGGATCATTTGAGCCCAGAAATTCGAGACCATCCTGGACAACATGGTGAAACCCCATCTCTACAAAAAATACAAAAAACTAGCCAAGCGTGGTGGCGCCTGTAGTCCCAGCTACTTGGGAGGCTGAGATGGGAGGATCACCTGAGTCCCAGAGGTTGAGCCTGCAGTGGCTGTGGTCACACCACTGCACTCCAGCCTGGGTGACAGAGTAAGACCCTGTCTCAAAAAAAAAAGTAAAAAAGTCATTCATTTCTATAGCTGTACAAATTGTTCATAACAAAGTTGTGGGTGGGTGCAGTGGCTCATGCCTATAGTCCCAGCATTTTGGAAGGTTGTGGTGGGAGGCTTACTTGAAAGCAGACTGGGCACCATAGTAGGACCCCATCTGTTTTAATCAAGGATCTCTAAAGGTACAGAACTAATATGATATATATATACACACACACACACACACGAGATATATAAAATATATAGGATATATATCGGACATATATATATAAATATAAAGGGGAGTTTATTGTATTGACTTACACAATCACAAGGTCCCACAATAGGCTGTCTGCAAGCTTGAGGAGCAAGGAAGCCAGCCCAAGTGTCAAAACTAAAGAACTTGGAGTCTGATGTTCGAGGACAGGAAGCACTCAGCATGGGAGAAAGATATAGGCTGGGAGGCTAGGCCAGTCTCACCTTCTTATGTTTTTTGCCTGCTTTCTATTCATTGGCAGCTGATTAGATGGTGCACCAGATTAAAGTTGGATCTGCCTTCCCCAGCCCACTGACTCAAATGTTAACCTCCTTTGGTCACACCCTCACAGACACACCCAGGATCAATACTTTGCATCCTTCAATCCAATCAAGTTGACACTCAGTATTAACCATCACAAGTCCATCCCTTGTCAACTTGAACTCATGTATACACATCTCCTGAGATCATACATAATCTTCAAATAAAGATAATAGGTTATAATTACACCTAACATAATACAGCTGTCCTTCGTACAACCGGAAATGCACCAATCCCCAACCCAAACGCTAATACAGAAAGTTAACAATACTTAAATCCTGATGTGAAGTCAATAAATCTTGTGTCACGTGATAAAGGAAATAAAATGAAGATATTTTCTTCGTACGAGTGTACACATGCACAAACATGTTTTTAACAAAATAAGGAGGAAATATGACAGTTACAGTCCTCGTTTCTGCAGCTGGTCACATGGTCATAGCTGGTATTGATGACTACCTTCTTCTGCTACCCATTCTGTATTCCCTTTACCTTCAGCAAACACCTCAGCAGGTTGTGGGTTTTTTTCCTAGTGGAGTGACCCAAACCTTCATTCCTGAAGGGTCTGGACCATTTGTAGTCCTGACTGGATTGGGCTGTTGTAGTTTCCCATTGACCTTAATCATACAGCATGGTAATATTAAGTGACGCCCTAATGGATCTCCTGTATTTCGTGCATACTCTTCCTTACTTCTGTTATGGAGGAGTAGACTGATTTCACCTTGATAGTCCAGGTCACCCAGCCAACACTGTAACTCCCTTCTTAGCCTGTTGACTTAAAGGTAGGTGGAGCCCAAAGTGTCCAGGTGGCAATCTTAACTTTTAATTGTGTGTCTCCTGGTGGCTGTGTTCCTTCCTCTGGAACAAAGACCTCTAGGCCAGCAGAACGTAATGCTGCGGGAACAGAAAGCAAAAATGTTGCTACTGGATCAGTGGGGGTGATGGTGGGTGGTGCCACTTCCACTTCCACCCCCTGGTCCCTGGACCCGTGAATCCTGGCTATGGGAGAAACAGTATCATATATTGGATGCTGATGCAGAGCATATACGGCCTTCTGGAGAACTTTGTCCCAGCCCTGCAAAGTATTATCATCTAGTTGGCGTTGTAATTGTGACTTCAAAAGGCCATTCCACTGTTCTATCAATCTAGCTGCTTCAGGGTGATAGGGACCTTCATCCTGTGAATGACCAGTGAATCCCATGAGCATGAGCCCACTGCCGCACTTCTTTAGCCATGAAGTGAATGACTTGGTCAGAGGCAATGCTGTGTGGAATACCATGACAGTGGATAAGGCATTCTGTGAGTCCACGGATGGTAATCTTGGCAGAAGTATTGCATGCAGGATAGGCAAACCCACATCCGGAGTTAAGTGTCTATTCCAGTGAGGACAAACCTCTGCCCTTTCCATGACAGAAGAGGTCCAATATAATCAACCTGCCACCAGGTAGCTGGCTGATCACCCTGAGGAACGGTGCCATATTGAAGGCTCAGTGTTGGTCTCTGCTGCTGGCAAATTGGGCACTCAGCAGTGGCTGTAGTCAGGTCAGCCTTGGTGAGTGGAAATCCATGTTGCTGAGCCCACATCCCTGCCACCATGGCCACTTTGTTCGTGGGCCCATTGGGCAATGAAAGGGGTGGCTGAGGAAAGAGGCTGAGTGGTGTCCACAAAACGGGTTATCGTATCCGCTTGATTATTAAAATCCTCGTCTGCTGAGGTCACCTGTTGGTGAACACTCACATGGGATACAAATATCTTCACAGTTTTTGACTACTCAGAGAGGTCCATCCACATATCTCTTCCCCAAAATTCTTTGTCACCAGTTTCCCAATCATGCTTCTTCCAAGTCTCTGACCATCCAGCGAAACCACTGGCTACAGCCCATGAATCAGTATATAACCGCATATCTGGCCATTTCTTCTTCCATGCAAAGTGGACAACCAGGTGCACTGCTCGAATTTCTGCCCACTGGGAAGATCTCCCTTCACTGGTGTCCTTCAGGTATGTCCTAGAAAGGGGCTGTAGTGCCACAGCTGTCCACTTTCAGGTGGTGTCTGCATATTGTGCAGAACCATCTGTGAACCAGGCCCTAGTCTTCTCTTCCTCTGTCAACTGGTCATAGGAAACTGCCCATGAGGCCATTGGTGCAGGCTGGGGAGAGAAGGCAGGGTGGTGAGTGGAGACCATGGGCATTTGTGCCACTTCCTCATGTAACTTATGCCTTCAGGACCTGCTTGAGCCTGATCACATATATAGCATTTCTATTTGATGATGGAATGCTGCTGTGCACGACCCACTTTATAGCTAGATGGGTCAGAAAGCACCCTGTTCATGATGGGCAGTTCAGGTCACATGGTGACTTGATGACCCATAGTCAAACATTCAGTTTCCACCAAAGCCCAGTAACAGGCCAAGAGCTGTCTCTCAAAAGAAGAGCAGTTATCTACAGAAGATGGCAGGGCCTTGCTCCAAAATCCTAGAAGCCTCTGCTGTGATTCACCTATGGGGACCAGCCAGAGGCTCCAAACAGCATCCCTGTGTGCCACTGACACCTCAAGCACCATTGGATCTGCTGGGTCATATGGCCCAAGGGGCAGGAAGCTTGCACAGCAGCCTGGACCTACTACAGAGCCTTCTCCTCTTCTGCACACCATTCAAAACTGACAGCCTTTCAGGTCACTCGATAAATGGGCCAGAGTAACACACCCAAATGTGGAATGTGCTGCCTTCAAAATCCAAATAGGCCCACTAGGCGTTGTGCCTCTTTTCTTGGTTGTAGGAAGGGCCAAATGCAGAAACTTATCCTTCACCTTAGAAGGAATATCTCGACAGGCCCCACACCACTGGACCCCTAGAAATTTTACTGAGGTAGAAGAGTTCATCATTTTCTTTCATCACTTTGTCCACTGAACTTAGGAGCAACCAACCAGCTTCATTATGTTCCGTGGTTCTCCACATATGGTCAAATTTATTACGTATAGAGTCACTAAACTCCTTGCCTCTCATGAGCAGTGAATCAGGAGGGTCAAATGCATTTATTTTGCATAATTCCCTAAACAGTTCATGCCAAGGACTATCAGTGTTCTCCATACTATTAGAAGTAGAGTCCTTAGCATGTTTGGGTCTAATCAGATTAAGCAACCAACTCCAGAAACCCCAAAACCAACAAAAGAACTCCATCCTTAATATTCTGTTCCTCTAGAACCACTCCTGGTACCAAAACCT
>NW_012102499.1:1244423-1247876 GCF_000951045.1 Mandrillus leucophaeus
TATATAAATATATCTATATATAAATATATCTGTCTACATATATATATAAAGGGGAGTTTATTATTAACTTACACAATCACAAGGTCCCATGGTAGGCTGTCTGCAAGCTTGAGGAGCAAGAAGAGCCAGTCTGAGTCTCGAAACTGAAGAGCCTGGAGTCTGATGTTCAAGGACAGGAAGCATCCAGCATGGAGAAAGATGTAGGCTGGGAGGCTAGATCAGTCTCGCCTTTTTATGTTTTTCTGCCTGCTTTATATTCACTGGCAGCTGATTAGATGGTTCCCACCAGATTAAGGGTGGGTGTGCCTTCCCCAGCCCACTGACTCAAATGTTAACCTCCTTTGGCAACACCCTCACAGACACAGTCAATACTTGGCATCAATACCTGACATCCAAATTGTGGCTGAAAACAAACCCATTCAGGTAACAGATATGTGTAACATGCTTATATAGTCCAGGGGCTGTGTTAAAAACATAATTTTGCAGCTGGGCATGGTGGCTCATGTCTGTAATCCAGCACTTTGGGAAGCCGAGGCAGGTGGATCACGAGGTCAGGAGATCGAGACGATCCTGGCTAACACGATGAAACCCCGTCTCTACTAAAAATACAAAAAAATAAGCTGGGTGTGGTGCCAGGCACCTGTAGTCCCAGCTACTCGGGAGGCTGAGGTAGGAGAATGGTGTGAACCCAGGAGGCGGAACTGGCAGTGAGCCGAGCAGCTCGCGCCACTGCACGCCAGCTTGGGCGACAGTGTGAAACTCTGTCTCAAACAAACAAACAAAAACATAATTTTGCATCATTTATTTAAAACTGATTTTAAATGCAAATTTTTGTTGTATAGAACAAGATGAAGAAGGCATTATGGAAACTTTCAAAACATATGAAGATAAAATCCAGCAGTTGGAAAAAGATCTTTATTTCTATAAGAAAACCAGCCGGGATCTTAAGAAGAAACTTAAGGAACTGGTAGGGGAAGCAATTCGGCGGCAACTAGCACCATCAGAGTGTAAGACTTTTAGTGTTGTCACTCTGTTTCTCTAGCCTTTGGTGAAGTCATGCCAGCTTTGTAGTGCAGCCTTTACCAATTGATTGGGTTACTTAGGATTGATACTTCTGTTTGTCTCTGTAAACAAAAATCGTTGTCTAAGATAGAACCACATGAGAAGTGAATGAATGAACAAATTTATAGATGCAAAGGAAATGATCAATTATTGATTGTCTGCCATGTGCCAGGGGCTTGTAGACCTTAACTCATTTAATCCCTAAATTAACTCTATAATCTAACATAGCTGTTGTATTTCAATTTTATAGTAAATTAAGCCTTCTGATTATCATTTAAAAAGGTGTAAGGTAGATAAGAGTAAAAGTATGTATTTTTAAGATAAATCAGGTCTTTTTATATATCATGATCCCTGGAAATTAAAAAATATAATAGAACCTATTTTTAAGACAAAGATGTTTCCTTGTATAATTATATGTAGATATGTAGATTTAGCACATTCCTAAATGAAATGATAACATATGACAAAATATTACACTTTGCAAAAGTAAAAAATACTATGAAGGTAATATATTGCTATGATTAAAATATACCCTCTTTAAGATAGCTGAATATATAGAAATGAATATTTCTAAAATAATAAAGTCTACATTGTATAAAAGAATTAGCTAATAATTCTAATAACTTAATTGTAATAACTTCAGTAATTTAAGTATGGTTTATGAAAAGTTGACTTTAAAATCTTTTAGGCACACACTGATTTTTTACCTGGAAAGAAAACTACTTAAAGATGGGCACACAAGATGTAAGAAGACCAGTGAAAAATAATATGGATGAGCAATGAAGTGATACATGCTGAATATGTAATAGAAGTAGAATTGGTCAGGTGCGGTGGCTCACGCCTGTAATCCCAGCACTTTGGGAGGCCAAGGCGGGCGGATCACTGGAGGTCAGGAGTTCGAGACCAACCTGACCAACATGGTGAAACCCCGTCTCTATTAAAAAATACAAAATTAGCTGGGTGTGGTGGTGCATGCTTGTAATCCCAGCTACTTACGAGGCTGAGGCAGGAGAATCACTTGAACCAGAATAATATGGATGAGCAATGAAGTGATACATGCTGAATATGTAATAGAAGTAGAATTGGTCAGGTGCGGTGGCTCACGCCTGTAATCCCAGCACTTTGGGAGGCCAAGGCAGGCGGATCACTGGAGGCCAGGAGTTCGAGACCAACCTGACCAACATGGTGAAACCCCATCTCTATTAAAAAATACAAAATTAGCTGGGTGTGGTGGTGCATGCTTGTAATCCCAGCTACTTACGAGGCTGAGGCAGGAGAATCACTTGAACCTGGGAGGCTGAGGTTGCAGTGAGCCGAGATCATGCCATTGCACTCCAACCTGGGCAACAAGAGCGAAACTCTGTCTCAAAAAAATGCTAACTTATATTTGTGACATTTATCATATATAGACATTTTCAAAAATAATTCCCTTTAGCCCCCAAACTCAGGATAGGCTGAGGTCTGCTAACTGCATTTTCAGATGAGGCCACTGACGCTTAGAGAAGGCAAGTGACGTATGGACAGAACAACAACTATAACATAGTCAATGTTGTCCCTCATCTTCTGACTGCTGGTTCAGTATTCCAGGATAAAAGTTGCCTTAGGATAAAGATGTGATACAAACATACAAATCCTGCCAAAGAGATGACACTTTCTGATTCTCAGTATAGTAATACAGAGGTACTTACCGATAAACTCATTTACTTGAAATACTGCTGGCTATATATAGCTAAAACTTTAACTTGAAACATTACTTGCCAAAAATTAAAAAGTAAACAGGTATCAAGTAAGAAACAGAATAATCAACATAAGACCACTTTAGCTTTTAAAAAAAGTCTACTGTCAAATTTGAGGTATCTGATATTAGATATCTAGTTTGTACATGGCCCATGTGTATGCCACTGAGTCTACTAGACATTTCTTTAAAATGACAATGTGATATACAGGTTTAAGAAATCAGGATCTTCATCCTGCTCTTTAACCAAACACACAAATCTAAAACACAGTTAATTTTGGAGAGGTGTACAATGAGAATAACACTGTTCTGACCAACTAACCCAAGGAGTCTAGTCTTGATAATAACGTTGGAGATACTATTTCAGCTAATTTGCTATTCTACTTAGAAACATTTAAAATACTTCTATTTTTTGGCTATAAAAAGTAATGTATAGTCATTATAGAAAAATCTGAAAATGAAGAAAATCAGTTATAATCCTACCCACATTTGAGCATAATTCTTTTCATATTTTCCCCATGCTTTAAAATATACAGTTGCGGCCAGGCGCGGTGGCTCAAGCCTGTAATCCCAGCACTTTGGGAGGCCGAGACGGGCGGATCACGAGTTCAGGAGATCGAGACCATCCTGGCTAACACGGTGAAACCCCATCTCTA
>NW_012102499.1:1248106-1269469 GCF_000951045.1 Mandrillus leucophaeus
GCAACTATATTGGGGATATAGTTTACACTATATCCTATCTCATAATGCTACTCTAATATAATGACATGAAACAAGGTTTGTTTGAATTATAAAATGTAGCAATTTATATCAAACTCTGAGTTCCAGAAAATGTTTTACATGCTTAATAATCAGTATCCTAGTTAATAAATAACTATCTTGGTATTTGGTGCAGTGTTTTTTTGTTTGTTTATTTTTTGTTTTTGAGATGGAGTTTCATTCTCGTTACCCAGGCTGGAGTACAGTGGCGCTATCTCAGCTCACTGCAACCTCCACCTCCTGGGTTCAAGCGATTCTCCTGCCTCAGCCTCCCGAGTAACTGGGATTGCAGGTGCCACCACCAGGCCCGGCTAATTTTTTGTATTTTTAGTAGAGACCATTTCGGCCAGGCTGGTCTCGAACCCCTGACCTCAGGTGATCTACCAGCCTCGGCCTCCCAAACTGCTGGGATTACAGGCGTGAGCCACCGTGCCTGGCGGTTCAGTGGGTTTTGATAGAAGACTGTCTACAAGACTTATATTTTCTTTGAATATTTTTGGCATTTTCATATTGCAGAAAAATTCATCTTTTGACTAAAATATCTTGGGTCACTTGATGGTCATCCTATGTTACAGTGTATACGTTTTCTAACAGGATAAAATCAGTTTTATATGAACCTGCATTCTCTCTACTTATATTTAAACCTATCCTTGTATCAATTTAAATCACTATAAAACTATGTGTAAGGATAATAGAGTCAAAAGATCTGGGGTGGAATCCTTACTTCTTTCACTAGTCATCTGACCTTGGTCAAATTAATCTTTCCCTAGTTGGTTCCCTCAATTATAAAATTCTGGAAAAGGGAAACTTTCTTGTGAAGAATCCAACTGGGCTTTGGAGTGAGCCTCAGCAATGAGCCTCTTATCATCTTTTGAAAATAAGATGTCTTACTCCTTCCCCCAGATACCATCATCTGGGGAGCACGAATTTTTTTTTTTTTTTTTAGAGTTGGGGTCTCGCTCTGTTGCCCAGGCTGGAGTGTAGTGGTACAATCATGGCTCACTGCAGCCTCAAACTCCTGGGCTTGAGCAATCCTCCCACCTCAGCCTCTCGAGTAGCTGGGGCTACAGGCATGAACCACTGCATCCAGCTAGGGTGCAACATTTTTAAAAGCTTCCCAGTGACTCTGAAGTACAGCAAAGTCTGGGAGCCACTGTCTGTGGTCAATTTTGTATCAGTTCCATGTAGGAGGATCTAGATCATTTGCTATTTTAGGTTATTTGATTTTGAGGTAATTTTAAAAACTAGAGAGTCAGTTATGTTTTAAACCAGGGGTTACAAACTAGAATGCCTACCTGAGCCAGGGAAGCCAGAGTGAGCAGTGGGGACTGCAGCAGTCATCTAAATGGTCAGTGGCAACTGTGTTCCAGCTGCTGTTGCAATTTAGAAACTGTTAACTCTTACAGTTTTTCTAGAAAAGCTGTAAATCTCTATTTTTATAAGAAACTTTTCAATTTTTAAATTTTGGGTCAAGTATTACTAACATTATAGGCCGAGCAAAACATGTCTCTGGGCCAGATTTGTCTTGGGAGCTGCCAGTGTGCAACCTGTGTTTTAAAACTTTGTCTTTGCAGGACTGGGCCAGGCACAGTGGCTCATGCCTTAATCCTAGCACTTTGGGAGGCCAAGGTGGGCGGATCACCTGAGGTCAGGAGATCGAGACCATCTTGCCTAACACGGTGAAACCCCATCTCTACTAAAAATACAAAAAATTAGCCGGGCGCGGTGGCGGGCGCCTGTAGTCCCGGCTACTCAGGAGGCTGAGACAGGAGAATGGTGTGAACCCGGGAGGCGGAGCTTGCAGTGAGCTGAGATCGTGCCACGGCACTCCAGCCTGGGCGGCAGAGCGAGACTCCATCTCAAAAAAAAAAAAGAAAAAGAAAAACGTTGTCTTCGCAGAATGAAAAGTATACTAAGCATGCATCAATATGTTAAAGTTGGCATTTTTCATCATATTAGGTCTAGTACCTGTAATGCATTTCCCTTAAGCAAGTTTTTGTCTTTGATATCAGATATTCTTTAAGAACCTCTAGCTTTGATCTATTCACTCTAATTCCAGTGGGGTGTCCCCACCTAGGGCGTATTCTCTCATTTCCATTTTGATGACAGAAATTGTGGCGCACGCCCCATAGTACATTCAGACAGCAGAACGCTGCTATCACGCTGGGAGTGCCAACCAAGACCAGATTTCCACACATATAATGCCAAGTCCCAGAGTTTTCCCTTGAGATACGGGGCAGAGCCAATATTATCCAGTGCTGGCATCACTTGGCCATGATTTAGAATTCACTAGTAGCAAGACCAGCAGAGAAGGCAAGCATGGAAAGGCACAAGAGGCGCCCAAAGCACTCTTATGTTTCCAGGGAGTACCAAACCCCTGAAAGACTATTTCTCAACTCTGTGCCATGAATTAAAGTTGTGAGTTATTCACATGCAAGATGCCTATAAGTGAAATAAAAATATATTCACACATCTGTTCATCTAAAATAAGTCATTTAACAAAAAAGTTGAAAACCATTATGCATATTGGGTGATAATAATGTATTTATGTTAAGATGTTTTGATTAAAACACCTAATTTTGAGGAAATAATATCTAATTTTTTGGTTTGGGGATTATTTTTAGATCATGAGGCTGGAGATGGAGTCCTGAAGCCAGAAGAAGGAGGCATGCTTTCAGAAGAATTAAAATGGGCATCCAGACCTGAAAGTATGAAATTAAGTGGAAGAGAAAGAGAAATGGACAGTTCAGCAAGCAGCTTAAGAACACAGCCAAATCCTCAGAAGCTCTGGGAAGATATCCCAGAATTACCTCCAATTCATAGTTCTTTAGCACCCCCCAGTGGGCATATGTTAAGTAATGAGGATAAAACAGAAATAGGTGATAATCAGTTTACAAAATCTCACAGTCGACTATCATCCCAAATTCTGGTTGCGGGAAATGTGGGACAACTTCATGGTATTACACCGGTAAAACTGTGTCGAAAAGAATTACGTCAAATTTCCGCCTTAGAACTATCATTGCGACGTTCCAGTCTTGGAGTTGGGGTTGGATCAATGGCTGCTGATTCCATCGAAGTATCTAGGAAACCAAGTGACTTAAAAACTTAGATATTTAATAATAGAACTTTTAGTAGATATGTAAAAAGATTCCTTTTTCTAACCTGTTAAAAACTAAAGCTCAATTTCACTACCTCTTTCCTCAGAATAAAGGAAGAAGGGGAGGAAGGAATCTGTAATTCTTTTATATACTATAGATGTGTACATCTTCTATAGAATACTTGGGAAGTTTAATTTATATTTCCATAGTAATCAAACATGTTTTCCAATACTTGATAACATTTAAATATTTACATTTATAAATACACTTAAATGTTTTTCCAGGCATATTTGAAGAATAAAACTAATAATAGACTCAAATATCTATCAAGTATGTATTATTATATAAATGTACATTATATTATAAAAGTATTTTACAATATAACTATATTATTGTTATTCTCAAATACAAGTATATTGTTATTTTTAAAAGATCCAGCTAAATATTGCTTTTGTCAGAGGGAGTCACCTGCTGCATATGTGGGCTAAGACAACCTCTCAGCTTTATGGATTGAGGCTCATTTACAGTCCTCAGAGCTCACAGAAATGGTCAGTCTTGACTTTTTAAACATGCTCACTGTTCTGTTTCTGGAATTTTTTTGGATTTTTAAAAATTTATAATGTTATATTTTTTGTTTACTAATATTATGCAATATAAGTTTTCATGCCTTTCCTGCTCTATACACTCAATATATCTCTCACTATGCTACTAAAATTGGGAGAAGTGGATGCTGTTCCATGGAATAGGGAAAGGATAGAATAAAACTAAAGCATTGTAACATTTCAAGAGAAAGAACACTGGTTATGACATCTCCGGTCATACGGAGTATGTCTGTAAAGCCTGAAGTCTCGCCAAAGCATCTTTAATGATCTGATGGGCTTAAGTCTGATATTTTTCTCTACAACCTCCTTAGTCAGGCTTTGCAAACTGGCCAAACTACACTGGGGCTGTAAATATGTCAATGAAATTTTTACTAAAATCTCCAAGTTTTTCTGGCCAAAATTTTACTATATAATGTACAATTTAGTTTGGAATTAAGAACTAAACAGTTTACCCACCAAATGTAGCTTGTACTTTTTAACCATATTTTTCAGTTATAGGAAACATCCATTGTAATGACCTGAGAAATTATTTTGTTACTTAAGTTGTTCTTTGTTACTTTTCCAAACTTTCACTTGTCAACCAAGGTTGAGTTTCTTAAACTTAAATTAATGTTTCGGTGGGGGCTGTAGCAAAACCATCCTGACATGGATGCTTACTCAGAGTCACCCACTTCCTTGCTGAATCCATTTTTTCTGATGTAGTGCTGCTACAGACCTTTTCCTTTGGTCCTTCCCTCTGTTGCTATGGACTTGATCACCTCACATAGGACCCAAACTGTCACCCTGTGCTCAAAGACTTAAGGCTTCCTTTCTCTCATTGCTAGCCCCTAGGGAGTAGAGTTTCTCGGTCTCCTTGCTAAAAACCAGTTCCTTTAGGAAACAAATCAAAACAAAACCAGCTTATAAAAAGGAAAATAGTTTCTCTTTTAAGCATGGTACTAAAATTTATTTAAATTAAATAGATTTCTGTGGACTTACCTGGGAATGAAACAATTTTTAATATTGGTCCAATGAGATACTATTTTCTAAATTTCAAAAAACTAATTTACAAACTAACTGGGAAATTTTATTTTTACCAGATTGAAGTCAGATTCTGGTTTCCAGCTAGTCTTCCATTTTTATAAATTTATGTATATTCATATATATAAATATAAGTCATATAAACCAAAGGTAAAACATACACATTATAAATATGTATAAATGCACTGACCTTTTGCCATTTTATATATGTATATACACACTTGTATATATACAAGTATATAAGGAAATGTGTATTTCCACAGGTAAAACAAGTATATGTAAATTAATTATTTCTAATTAAGGCATAGCACATTACTTAATCTTACAAGCAATTTATCATTAGGACCTTCATTAATAAATACATATTTATTTAAATATATTATTGCTGTGCTTTGTTGAAGGCACTGACCTTTTACTATTGTCTATATATATACACTTGTATGTAAACACTTGTGTGTATATATAGTATATATATACTTGTATATAAATATAGGGTATACATTATACATTATTTCGTTACATATTTCATATCATATAATGATACATAGTTATATATGGATACACTTTGTATATATACATATAGAAATAATATATAATGGTCAACGGTCAGTGCCTTTAACAAGCATAGCAATAATATATTTATAAATATGTATTTATTAATGAAGATCCTAATTATAAGTTCCTTGTAAGATTAAGTAATGTGCTATGCCTTATTTAGAAATAATGTATTTAAGAATGTATTCTGATACTGGAATCCTACTTGCTCAAGAAATTAACACATACTTGTTTTACCGTGGAAATACACATTTCCTCAAAGCCAACTCACTAATAAAGCAAAATTTATATGAAAACAACAATGATTAGGTTTGATTATGCAACTGTGAGTTGATTTCTAAATAACAAAGGTATGGTTTCTTCCTGCCTTTTGGTGAAACATATATCCTTTATATAGTATGAGAGATTTCATGCCACATATGCAAACACACATATAAATAACGTCATGAATAATATATTCTGGAAATGAACCTCTGGTCATTCTAGTTTAGTCAGCGTTCTCACAAAGGAAAGAAAAAATCAGACACCTACCCAAGGCAAGTAAAATTATTGTTTTACATTTACAAATAATGATTTTACTCTTTTTCACATGCTTTTTCTAAACATTTTGTCACTTTATTGCCTTTTTGCATGTATATAAAATGTTTGTGGTTTTCTTTTTTTTATTACGTTCTTTTTTTCTCTAACAGTAATAAAGCATTTGAAAGGAAAAATATTTGTAAAGTACTAGTTACTTTCCTAACTCTAGAGTGTTATAGCTAACAGATGGAAAATTCTGTAAGGTGGGAACCACAGGTGGTGAGAACATCGATGAAGGTGCTTTTGTGCTTTAATGTGTGCTTTATTTTTGTTAATGTATTTTTTTATTGTTGCCTCAGTGCTTCATATCTTCATGAACTCAGGGTCCAAAGAGTCAGCAAAAATATGATCTTCATTAATTGTGGACTAGATTGCCATTAGCCATTGCCTTGTTCAGTCTAGGCCAATAAAGTGAGGAATGCTTATTTGAGACTAAATTCCTTATATAGAAAAAAAATAAAAGTCTTATACTAAGTTTTGGAATGACTATCAGGGAGTGAAATCCTCAGTGGGAGTTGGGTTCTGTGGTCAAAACAAATTCTCATACATTAAATGCAAGTATGACATATTTTGATTTTTCACTTATTTCCTTAGGCACCTAGTTGTGACTTTCAAACAGTGGGGTATCAGTATTTAAAAGTTCAGGTAGAAAGTTACTTATGTCCACAATTCCTCTCTCAACTTCATTGGAATTTTTTTAAAAAAATTCATCATGTATATTTTACATTTAAAGTTATAACAGATTGTAGGCTGCCTTAACACTGATAATATATTCTTCTACATTTATATTTTCAAAAATTGAAAATAAAGGCGAGAATGAGATCCATCTGCAATAAGCATCTCAAAAGCATTGGGCATATAGTACTTTTGAGCTTATGTTGGCAGACGTACACCAAGGGTAGGGTACTGGGGAGCCTCTGCCCAATTAGGAGAAGTATTTTATCACTGTCATTGCTGCTGATAAAAGCAGGCTCACTTTTCATAGGTTTTTTTGTTTTTAAATTATCTGTAAATAATGCATCCCTTATTGCCTACACCAAGGTTGACTGCAGCGATTCCTTCCATTCCTTGGACTGTACTGCATACAAAGATAAAGCATCAAATACTGGAATAGTGTTTGATCTTTATAATGGCTTTCATGTTGACCCCAACATGACTTCAACATGGAGGTAATCAGAACAAAAGAAATTATGAAAAGAAATCCCAGAAAAAGTTGATGTTACAATGATAGCTTTTGATATTTTGCATAGTTCTCATTTGTCTGTTTTTATGTTTCCTTCAGGAATTTCTACAGTAAGTCAACAGAATTGGCACTATTTGAAATGCTAACTGTAATTTGATTGAAACCAAATATATTGAATTAGACTTACATGTTATGTTCTACTGGTTAATTATAACACACAACTCTATTCAGTTATCTACAGTACTTTTAAGAGAAAAATACAGGGCCCGGCCCTGTGGCTCACGCGTGTAATCCCAGCACTTTGGGAGGCCAAGGTGGGTGGATCATGAGGTCAGGAGATCGAGACCATCCTAGCTAACACGGTGAAACCCTGTCTCTACTCAAAACAAAAAAAAAATTAGCTGGACATGGTGGCGGGCACCTGTAGTCCCAGTTACTCGGGAGGCTGAGGCAAGAGAATGGCGTGAACCTGGGAGGCGGAGCTTGCAGTGAGCTGAAATCGTGCCACTGCACTCCAGACTGGGCAACAGAGCTAGACTCCGTCTCAAAAAAAAAAAAAAAGAAAAACACAACAATCTTAAAGTCTGTTATAAAGAGCAAGATCCCTATATGCCTAAGGAACAAAATCATTCACAAAAGAAGATAAAATTCAATATATTTTTTAAAATGTATACTTAATGATTCTTGGAAATTTGAAACTATTATTATATAATTAAAGTAGACCAAAAGGAACTATTTTTAAACCTTATTTGTATACTGTATTATTGTGTTTTCAAGCTTACTACAGTACATATACAAAGCAAGGTACAATTTTTCAAGTCCAATATGGTAAATATTGTTAGAAGTTATGTGATTGGCTGGGCACAATGGCTCACACCTGTAATCCCAGCACTTTGGGAGGCCGAGGCAGGCAGATCACGAAGTCAGGAGTTCAAGACCAGCCTGGCCATGGTGAAACCCCATCTCTACTAAAAATATAAAATTAACCAAGTGTGGTGGCACACACCTGTAGTCCCAGCTACTCGGGAGGCTGAGGCAGGAGAATTGCTTGTACCCGTGAGGCAGACGTTGCAGTGAGCCAAGATCACGCCATTGCACTCCAGACTGGGCAACAGAGGGAGACTCCGTCTCAAAAAAAAAAAAAAACAAGTTATGTGGTCTGAAGTGTCTTATTTTTAAACGAACCATTCCTTGGACCCCACTCCACACTTACCAACAACAAATTATAGGCATGTACTTACTTACCTTTCATTTCCCACAATGATCCAGGATTCCAATAGCTCTAAGACAGATGACTGGAGTGGGAGGGAGACAGGAGGGAAGGAGGTTTATTTGAAAGCATTCCATAGACAAGCAAAGGATTTTCAAAAAATATTTTGAGAGAATATATTTTTCTGGCATAAGGACTGAAACTTAAATTCAACCTTTGGCTATCTCTAGACACTAAAGAATACTCTTGATTAGTACTGGCTTTGCCATTTAAAAATAGACAACTATTTTTTATACTGGTTTTTATTTTTTATACTGGTATATTTTTATACTGGTTCCTTTTCCTATATTTACTATTCACTCAGGATATTATGAAAAGAAGCCATCCTAGATCATATTTGAATATAAATTATGGAGCCATTCAATAGAGAATTACAAGAAATAGCAGTTTGTGGTAAATTCCAATCACCTAACAACATACACTGAAGGAAGGCAGTTAGGACTTAAGTGATCTTACCTTTGAAGAACCATGAATGATACGCCAAAACAAACAAACAAAAAACTGCTGTAGGCAAAATGGGATTTATTTTTGCAAAACAATGATATCTCAACTATTTTGCTTATTTTTTCCCTCTGCTAAAATATCCCTGAATTTGTCTATTGAAAAACCTGTGTATAAAAAACTTTAATTCAAGATTACAAGCCAGCAGCTACTGGCCTGCCTTGAGAGGCTGGATTAACATTACTCATTTTCATATGTGGGCTGTAGTTGAACTTCACCGTCCTATCCTCTAGGAGTGAAAAGCAGTGAGGAGTTATCTGAGTTCAACTAATTGATCATTTTCATAATTTATAACTATTAAAGTCAAAGTGTTGTTGTTACTTTCTAGCATGCTTTTTCTAGATGGGAATAATGAGAATAGGGCAAGGTATTTTAATACTGAGGAGTTAATCTCCTTTTGAAATTTCCATCACCTGGGAGGGTTGGGCAGCATCTGAATTGTTCCATTCAAGGCCTGGGGCTAAGCCCATCTGTTTCACCAGATACTTTCCTGGCTAGCTCCAGGTGTCACCAGCTGTTAGACATGACTAGAATGACACAGGCTGTAATTTTATTAATAGAGTACATTAAATGATATTTTCTAAACCAGTCTTTAAAAAAAATCTATTTATGAATCACTACCCCGCATCTAAAATCAAAATCATATTTTTCAAATGCAACACAAAGTAATTAGGAGGGAAATTACTATTTTTGCTACATAGTAAATAGTCTTGCTTTATCAAATAAATGCTTTATCAAATGAAAGCACTTTCAAAATTGAAGCGTCATATATGTTTAAGATTAAATGATAAGTAGGTTTTCTATACAGCTGGATGTCAAAATGGGATAACTGGCACACATGGTTGTTTATTTTATATATATGCAAATCATAAGACATCTTCTAAACAAATTCTCAGTTTTAGTTATATATATCTTCTAAACAAATTCTCAATTTTAGTTATATATGTTTCAACAGTATAAATAAGAGTATTCTCTGGAAAGATTCATGTGAATTCTAGCAAAAATGTTTTAAAGACTTGCTGAATCTATTTTTATAGGCATAGAAATGCTTCATGGCTATTTCTTTGATTTATGAGTGAAAGAGGATGTTTTCTACTGGATCTTTGACCACCAGTTTTTGGCTATTTATTACTTATTTTTTTAGTAACAATTACATTTGTAAGTTGTTGAACTATGTCTAGAAAAATAACTTTTCTTAAAACTGATATGAATTTTAAACCCTATTTTCCCCCAAAGAAACTATAAAACAAGAAGTTAATTTTTTTGCACAAGTATAGGTATATGATCAAATAAAAAGCAAATCAGTCTTCATTTAGCATCTGAGACTTTTAGCTCCTAAATACAAGAAGTGTATTATAATTAAATTTAACATTACCATAGTGGCCTATCCTTCATAAACATTCAGAGGGAAACTCATTCCCCTTAGTTTGCAAGTATTTGCCAGTGTAAGGAATACTTTTTCTCTAGATCACAGCACCTATGACCTGAGCAGCCAAGTAAAGAGAGGGTCAAGACTTTAAGGGTAATGGAACCTACAATCATAAGTATTCTAGTCGATTGTGAACAAATAAATCAGAAAAGAAGAATACTAACATACAGTTTTCCTGAGTTACCTTAAGTGGTATGAGGTATTCTTAGTAAGGTTTATTACAAAATTCAGTATCTCCCATGAGAAAGGAAGCTAGGTTTAAGCATTTGATTATGTGAGTTTAGTTGGCCCTTCACCCTTCAAGACATGGGCCAGCACTGTGGGGTTAAGTTCTTACATGGGAAATAATCTGTACCTCTTCCAAAGGGTGGGCTGGTAGCTAAAGTTATTTATTTTCTGAAAACATTAAAAAATGGCATCTATATGTAAATGCTAAAATGTAAAGATGGGAATTTCTACAGGCTTTTAATTTATAGGCATTTCCCTGCTTTATATTTTCTATCAACCTTTATATTTTTGCTGATAGAGTTGAAAACTAAAAGCCCTATCCCTCAAGGAACTTATAGTCCAGTGATACTACTTATGGAGAGAGTAAATCAGGGTAAGGAAATAGAAAATTAGGGGTGCTTTTTCAGATGGTAATAATGTTTCTGAGCTCATATATACATAAAGCTGTAAGAACTACATGTAAACATACTGATCAAAAAATGCTTCTGTAATGCATGCATGCTCAAAAGGAGCAAGTATCATAAATTGTATCTCAACATGGAAATCACATCCAACCAGCTTTGATGGAAGAAGAAGAGCACTTTACAGTTTTAAGTCTTACATTTGGGTCTTTGATCAATTTTGAATTAGTTTTTGTACATGGTATGAGGAAGGGGTCCAACTTCATTATTTTGCATGCAGATATCCAGTTGTGTCAATATAATTGGTTGAAAAAAACTATTCTTTCCTCATTAAATTGTCTTCATACATTTGTTGAAAATCAATTGACCATACAGGTTTATTTCTGCACTCAATTTTATTCCACTGGTCTATATGTCTGTCCTATGAAAGAACCACACTATCTTGATTATGTAGTAAATTTTGATGTCAAAGTGTGAATCCATGAACTTTGTCTTCTTTTCCAGTATTTGTTGGTTATTTGGGGTCCCTTAAGTTTCCATATGAATTTGAGGACCAGTTGTCGATTTCTACAAAAAGGGAGACGGAATTTTGATAGGAATTGCATTGAATCTATAGATCAATTTGGGGAGTACTGCCATTTTAGCAATATTCAGTCTTCCAATCCATGAACTTGAGCTGTCTTTCCATTCTTTTAACCATGTTTTTTAGTTTTCAGTGTACATATCTTACACTTCTTTGGTTAAATTTATTTCTAAATTTTTTTTTGATGCTACTGTAAGTGGAATTGTGTTCTTAATTTCATTTTCAGATGGTTCATTGCTAGTGTCAAGAAATACAACTGCTTTTTATATATTGATCGCTATTTATTTTTAGTGGATAGTAAATTGGTTTAAGAACACATGCCATGAATCAAGAAACTTAGATGGTGCTTACCATACAAACTAATTTAATGAGCAGAAACCCCAACTACTTTTTTGTTGTTGTTGATAAAATTTTAGCTGTTTATTTTAAAGACTATTTCTTTAGGAATTGTTTCTATTTTATTTCTAGGCTAAGGGTGGTAAGAGCACAGTAGGTCATTTGGCATTTGTAGTCTATAGTATGAGATCTTTCATATGTATTTTTCCTATAAGTGAAACACAAAGGAACAATCCTGAGCAACCCATGTCTCTCTGTATCTTGAGAATACTTTCTATGTATTCCTCAATGCTATATACTGTATTTTAAAGATTATACTGCTGACAAAGTTAATTTATTCAATAAACTTCTATGCGCTAGGTCTTCATGCTGAGTGCTAAATGCTAAAAGAAACAAAGCTTAATAAACCACAGATCCATCTGCCAAGGAACATACAGCCTGTTGAGGAAAGACAAGTAAACAGGCAGTTACATTTGAATTTGTTCATGCAACAACCATTTGAATGCAAACAATGAGCCTGGCACTGTATGAGTAAAACAGACCAGGTCTCTGCTTTTAAGGGCTCACAAAGTAAAGAGGAATATAATGACTCTGGTAAAAATATAGAGGGTACTGTGGGAGTATGGAGGAAGGGCATCTAACTTTTAGGGGTAAGTGAGAATACATGGTATTTGGTTTTCTGGTTCCTGCACTAATTCGTTTAGGATAATTGGCCTCCAGCTGCACCCATGTTGTTGCAAAGGACATGATTTCGTTGTTTTTTATGGCTGTGACTATTTTGTTTTTCTTGGAGTTTATTATTTTCTTCTTCTTCCTCCTTCCTCCTTCCTTCTTTCTCCTTCTTCCTCCCCCCTCCCCCTCCCCCTCCTTCTTTTCTTTTCTTCTCCTCTTCCTCCGCTGCTGCTTCTGCTTCTGCTTCTTCTTCCTTCTTTCTTCTTTCTTCTTTCTTCTGACGGAGTCTGGCTCTGTTGCCCAGGCTGGAGTGCAGTGGTGTGATCTTGGCTCACTGCAAGCTCCGCCTCCTGGGTTCACACCATTCTCCTGCCTCAGCCTCCTGAGTAGCTGGGACTACAGGCACCCGCCACCACACCCAGCTAATTTTTTGTATTTTTAGTAGAGACGGGGTTTCACCATGCTAGCCAGGATGGTCTCGATCTCCTGACTCCTGATCTGCCCGCCTAGGCCTCCCAAAGTGCTGGGATTACAGGCGTGAGCCACTGTGTCTGGCTATTCCCTTTTTCTTAAGTAGCTTAGTTTTATCTCTCTCTCTCTTTCTCTCTTTTTTTTTTTTTTGAGACTGGATCTCATTCTTTCACCAAGGCTGGAGTGCAGTGACGCAATGATAGCCCATTGCAGCCTCAATCTCCCAGGCTCCCACCTCAGCCTCCTGAGTAGCTGGGACTACAGATGTGTACCAGTACACCTGGCTTTTTTTTTTTTTTTTTTAAGGTAGAGACAAAGTCTCAAAATGTTGCCTGGCCTAGTCTCAAAACTCCTGAATTCAAGCCATCCTCCCGCCTCAGCTCCCAAAATGTTGGGATTACAGATGTGAGCCACCACACCTGCTGGTTGCTTAGTTTTCTCTATACCTATCACAATTACATCTCCGTATTTTCCACCAGAGTTGTGAAATTTTGTTCAAAAGGTTCAGACATATTAGGTAATCCATCATTTCCATTTTCTTTTCTTGGAGACATCCCTTCTAGAGGCTTCCATCCTCCAGTGTGCTCTCCAGGCCTGCTACACAGCTGACCTCCTGGAACCTCTCTTCACCTTCATCTAGGGCAGGGGTGTCCAATCTTTTGGCTTTCTTGGACCACATTGGAAGAAAATGAATTGTCTTGGGCCACACATAAAATACACTAACAATAGCTGATGAGCTAAAAAATAAAATAAAAAATCACAAAAAAGTATGTTTTAAGAAAGTTTACAAATTTGTGTTGGGCCACATTCAAAGTCGTCCTGGGCCACACACCACGGGTTGGAAAAGCTTGATCTAGGGAATTCTCTTTGTTTTCTGCTTTGTTGGAGTTCCGGTTTACCAGATCCCACGTTTTTCTGTTTCTTTTTCTTTTTTGAGACAGACTGTCACTCTGTCACCCAGGCTGGAGTATAGTGGCATAATCTCAGCTCACTGCAGCCTCTGCCTCTCAGGTTGAAGTGATTCTCCTGTCTCAGCCTCTCAAGTAGTTGTTATTACAGGCATGTGCCACCACATCGGTTTTTGTTTTTTTTTTTAATTTTTTAATTTATTTTTGGTAGAGATGTGGTTTCACCATATTGGCCAGCCTGGTCTCAAACTTCTGGCCTAAAGTGATCCACCCGCCTCAGCCTCCCAAAGTTCTGAGATTACAGGTGTGAGCCACTGTGCCCAGCCACATGTTTTTCTGTTTCTTGATATACACCTTTACTTGGATGGAGTGCTCCTTCCAGCAGTTTCCTGAGGGAGAAGAGTATACGGAAGCTAAAATTTTTGAGAATTTCTTGATTTTGACATGTTTTCTCGCTTTCTGCACTGCTTTTATTTCCTCCAAGTCCTTTTTTTCTTTCTTTCTTTTTTGAGACTGAGTTTTGCTTTTATTGCCCAGGCTGCAGTGTAGTAGCTTGTCCTCAGCTCACTGCAACCTCTGCCTCCTGGGTTCAAGCAATTCTCCTGCCTCAGCCTCCCAAGTAGCTGGGATTACAGGTGTGTGCCACCACGCCCAGCTACTTTTTTGTATCTTTAGTAGAGATGGGGTTTCACCATGTTGGCCAGGCTAGTCTCGAACTCCTGACCTCTAGTGATCCACCCTCCTCTGACCTCTAGTGATCCAACCACCTCGGCCTCCCAAAGTGCAGGGATTATAGGTGTCAGCCACCACACCTGGCCACTGAAGCTCTTTTTTTTTTTTTTTTTCTTTTCTTGTTTGTTCATTGTAGGTTCTGTCTTTCATGTAAGGAGGTTTCTTCAAATAAATGGAGATAATCAGCTGTTCACCACATTCAAGAATAAGGTGATAGCTGGGCATGGTGGCTCATGCCTGTAGTCCCAGCTACTTGGAAGGCTGAGGCAGGAGGATCTTCTTTGTTATTATTATTATACTTTAAGTTCTAGGGTACATGTGCACAACGTGCAGGTTTGTTACATAGGTATACATGTGCCATGCTGGTCTGCTGCACCCATCAATTCGTCATTTACATTAGGTATTTCTCCTAATGCTATCCCTCCCCCAGCCCCTACTCCCCAACAGGCCCCGGTGTGTGATGTTCCCTGCCCTGTGTCCAAGTGTTCTCATTGTTCAGTTCCCACCTATGAGTGAGAACATGTGGTGTTTGGTTTTCTGTCCTTGTGACAGTTTGCAGAGAATAATGGTTTCCAGCTTCACCCATGTCCCTGCAAAGGACATGAACTCATCCTTTTTTATGGCTGCATAGTATTCCACGGTGTATATGTGCCACATTTTCTTAATCCAGTCTGTCACTGATGGACATTTGGGTTGGTTCCCAGTCTTTGCTATTGTGAATAGTGCCACAATAAACGTACATGTGCATGTATCTTTATAGTAGCATGATTTATAATCCTTTCGATATAGACCCAGTAACGGGATTGCTGGGTCAAATAGTGTATTTAGTTCTAGATCCTTGAGGAATTGCCACATTGTCTTCCACAATGGTTGAACTAATTTACACAGGCAGGAGGATGATTTGAAATTAGGACTTTGAGGTCAGCCTGGGCAACACAGAGATACTCTATCTCTAAAAAACCTTTAAAATTTGTATTATTATTTTAGAGAGTCTCACTCTGTCAACCAGGCCGGAGTACAGTGGTGCAATCACAGTTCACTGCAGCCTCAAACTCCTGGCTCAAATGATCCTCCAAGCCTCAGCCTCCCAAGTAGCTAGGACTACAGGTGTGTACCACTAGACCCATCTAATTTTTTATTCTTTTCTGTAGAGATGGGATCTCACTATGTTGCCCAAGCTGGTCTTGAACTCCTGGGCTCAAGTGAGCCTCCCACCTCAGCCTCCTAAAGTGTTGGGATTACAGGTGTTAGCCCGTGCGCCCAGCGAAAATTTTTCAAATAAAAGAATGAGGCAATCAAATGTTGACAAGAGCCCTCGTAGGTACAATCAGGGATTGCTGACTATTGGGCTGACCGTAGGAGACAGGCAACAAGCCACACTCTTCACCATGGGATCCCCACACCTCAGTATTTGGAGACCTCTTCTCTTGGAGCAGCTGGTTTTCCCCTAAGAGGAAGCTTCCAGTCTCTTGACAGGATCCCAGTATTCTAGGATCTGAATTTGTGAATGAAGCTGGGGGAAAGGGGTCTGCCTTATAATTTAATATGCACAAGTTCACTTAATTCTGCTTTTCTGTGTAGTGAGTCATCCCTGTCTTCAGCTCTGCCTGGTGCCCGGGAGAGCTCTGAATCAACCTCTCCAGAAAGTAAACCACCTATCTTCTGGTGAATTTGGGCAGCATGGAATGGAGTAGGGTATATAGGGGAGGCAGGATCTCATTCTCTTTAGAAAACATTCACAGTGAATTCTCCTTTTCAGCCCTGCTCTCCCTCTACTTTCGAAGAGAAGGCAGCTCTAGTTTTAGAGCCTTTCCAGGGTGCTGTGACATGGATAGGTTCACTTAACGGCTGGTTCTGCCTCCTCCCAAAAGCTTAAGTAGTCACTTTGGAGGCTTTGGTAAGTCAGTGATCACTCATCCATCTGTTTTCCACGTTCCTAAGTTTTGTTGGCATTTTATTCAGCGGGGAGCTCTTTCCCTGTTTGCTTTTTCTTTATAGATTTATATCTTTTTTATTCCTTTACTGTCATTTTAATGAGGTCTCTGGAGTAAGTGGAGACAAACGTGTGTTCAATGAACTATGCTTAACCAGAAGTCCCTTGCCACTGGGTTTTAACATGTACAGATGTAATGAACATTTTCTAAGTAGGGAAAGTCCATGTACAGTCAAAGCAATTCCATAATAATTAGAAATAAGTATGATAATAGAATAACCATACCTAACTTAATGCTTACATGTACTTGTAGTCTTTAGAATGGTTGTGTGTGTGTGTGTGTGTAACGTGTCTTATCCTCACAATAACCTCATAATTCTACCCCTAGCAGTCTGAGTCCAAAGCCCCTACGTTATATAACATAGTACATCATTTCCCAAGCTACGAGTAATCTTATTTTCAATTTATCAGGTCTTTAGTCAATCCCCACTTATTGTTAACTTAAGCTATAACTGAAGTTTTAATTTTTTAATTTTTAATTTTAAGTTTTGGCCCAGGTGCTGTCGCTCATGCCTGTAATCTCAGCACTTTGGAAGGCTGAGGTGGGTGGATGACTTGAGATTAAGAGTTTGTAACTAGCCTGGCAACATGGTGAAATCCTGTCTCTACTAAAAATACAAAAAATAGCCAGGCATGGTGGCATGCACCTGTAGTCCCAGCTACTTGGGAGGCTGAGGCAGGATAATTGCTTGAACCGGGGAGGCGGAAGTTGCAGTGAGCTGAGACTGCACCACTGCATTCTGGCCTGGTTGACAGAGCAAGACTCCATCTCAAAAATAATAGTAATTTTAATTTTTGTGCATACACAGCAGGTGTATATATTTATGGGGTATATGAGATGTTCTGATACAGATGTTCTGATTATGCAATGAATAATAATCACATCATGTAAAACAGGGTATCTAGCTCTTTATAACCGAGGTTTTTAATGTAGATTTTGAACATTTACTGTGCATTGTTTGATGTGGCAGAGCTAGCATCACTGTAGATGTATCTACTTGAAATACACGTTGGAGGTAGGACAGAGTAGTCTATGACAAGTTTTAAAGCACTGTCATTTAAATTGGAAAACCTGGCATGTGTCTGGTTTATAATACAGACAGATGGGCATTTCCTGTAAAAGAAGGCAGTTACCATTGTAATTTGAGAGGTCGGAGAGAAGCAATTAGAAATCTTACTTTAGCAACATAAAACGTGAAAGCATCTGTTTAATGAAATGTGATATTTGCAAGAGTTTAACATATTAAACCACTGATGTCCCTGTGCAGCCTAATTTGGAGAATTCAACCCCTCACTCATAGATGAAAGATTTTAGTACTAGGGCTACTATCACTCTCTCCAAAACTACACACTACTACAACACTATTGTGGTATTACTCTTGCGGTAATTCTTTGTGAGGGGTATGTGTATATATGTATGTACGTATGTAGAATAGATATATATAACTAGGTGGATGTTCACTCAAAATCCTTACTGCATCTCAATTCCTTGACCTCCCTACAGAGGATCTTGTACCCTCTGGTACCTCAATTATCCATTCTCAAATGCATTCCTTACACTCTAATATTACTGATAACTACAGCCCCTCCTCTAATTTAATTCAAGCCTCCACTCTCCAACCATCTCTTATCGTTCCAAGGTCATTCCATATAGTAACTAAACTTCAACAATTCTTCAACCTAATCAAAAACACCAATTCAGTCACTCTACCATCTTTCTACCGTTCTTCACTCCTCTCGTAACTTTACTTCTTACCACTTCTGAAATTATAAGGCCTCCTTTGCTTCTACCATCACCAACTCTGCCCTTAGCTCCTCATTATGCTTGCCTGGTCAAATCTCAGTCCTGGTTACTGCCAAAACTGCCTACTCAGTGCCTGCACATGAACAACTGATTATGGCTGGAGAAAATTGCATAACCAAGTGGCTAGCCTCACTCTAAATTCATGACCACTTATTCAATGGGGCTCTTAGTAATGCCTGGAAACTTTACCATGTTCTTTAGTCAGTTCATTCTCCCTCACTCAAACTCTGATTTCACCTCCCTTCTTCTCTCTTCTTTTCTCATTACTTCCCATTAAGGACTACATTACCTATAGTGGGCTAAACTACTATAACAAATAGACTGCAAAATGTTATGGCTCCAACTCAATAGAAATATATCTTGCTCACATAATTGGGTGTCCAGGTCAGTGGGTAGCTCTCCTTCATCCAGGCACCTTCTTTCTTGTGGCTCTGCCAACTCCGGAGGCTTGTGGTCATCTGCATAACTGAAGTAGAGTCACTGTGTCCACGGTCCAGCTGGCAGAAAGGAAAATGCATGAAAGAGGCACAAGTACTCTCAAAGTAAACGCCTTGGCCTGACAGTGGCAGACATAACATCTGCTCACGTCCTATAACTTAATACTTGACCATATGCAACTGGAAGACAGGCTGAGAAAAGCAGTCTGTGTTTTCAGGGAGAAGGGGAGACTAAATTGTGATGGACAATTAGCAGTCTGCCGAAATGATCTTGTTCCTCATTTTGCTGAGAAAATAGAAGCAATGGGAAGGGAAACTACTTTCTCCCACTGTCAAATCTATCTACGTATCTCGGTATGTCCCATATATGTGGGAACTGAGGAAGATGGGATCCCTAGGCCAACCTCGACCAGAAAGGGGATCTTTCTTTCCAGGCTTTCAATGAGAACCATGTGGTCTTAAAGACCCTACTACCTAATCACAAAATGCAAACATACCTTCTTTCCTTGTGCTTTTCAACCTCTGTGGTTTTGGATATTGTTGATCAACACTCCTTTCAGTCCTGCTTTTGTGAAACTCCAATTTACCTTGCTGATGATTCTGCATTACCCTATTCTCCTCCCACTTTCTGTTCTACACCCTTTCTTTGCTGGCTTCGCTCACCTAGATCAGAGCTTCTCAAACTTTTTGATGTGGCACAAATCTCTTTGGATTCTCGTTCAGTTGAAGATGCTGGTTCAGCAGGTCTGGGGCGGGCCCTGAGATTCTGAGTTTCTAACTAACGTCCTCATGTCAGTGCTGCTGGGCCACTGACCACGTTTTGAGGAGTGAGACTCTAAAGAGGGTGTTTTCCAAGATTCTGACCATTGTCATCTTCTTTTATCTCACAGCAATATCACCGCCAGGCTGATTATTAATGAGTCTATTTTCTAGTTCGGTCCTCTTTCTCATACTACAAAACCTTTATTTCTAACATATTAGTGTCCATGGCTCTCTGGCTGTCTTGACAACCCTTTGAATTCTTAAAATGTCCAAATCTAAACTGATCTTCTCTCAAGAAGTAGCTCCTCCTTTCCTTTGTTTGTAATTGTCCCTTTTCAATCTTGCAATTATCTACAAACTCAAAACCTCCACTTTCTTTGATTTCTCTCTTCCTACCCACAATTAATCAATCAGTTGCCAAATTCTATAGATTCCACACGCACATCATCTCTCAACCATGCTCTTTTAAATTCCCCTGGCTGTCCCTTTAGGTCAGACTCATCATTACCTTTTACCTGGCCTACAGTAGAACTGTCAGTTTTTCCACCTCTAATTTCTGCTTCCCCTCACAGATAAATCAATAGTGCAAAGAAAAAAAACCTCCTTTTCTTCCCCCAAACTTCTAAACCATGAAAACTCAAAATGCTTGAGTTTGAATTGAATACAAATTCATCCATTTGGTATCTTAGGCCCCATACTCCTTTGTCTCTGCCACTTCTCAACATACCCTGGAGTCTTTGCTCTTTCCCCAACACAACTTTCACTGATTCGCCTTCGTATATATACTCATGCTATCCCTTCTTGCTGTAAAACTCTGTCTCCTTCAAGGTCAATCCCAAATGCCTACTCCTTCATGCTGCCTTTCTTTCTTTATCCCCAAGACAGATATACACGGTTCTTTGATTCCCAGCAGTACCCTGCCACTTTTCACATGGAACCTATCATGGTTTGTCTTTTATTGTCTATTTTATCTTTGTTTTATTCCTTAGTTATTTGAAGGCAAAGATATCTTCAACTCCCCTCTGTAACTCTGCAGCATCTTACCTGTGGGGCGTCTACTATTAGTTGAATCAGGGGGATTTATGGAGATAATGTGATGCGCTGGTAAGCTCACAGAATTGGAAGCCAGTACGGCTGGGTGCCGGCTCTCCCGTTTATTAGCTGTGAGGCTTTGGGTAAGTCACTTAACTTCGCCCGTAGTTAGACCACTACTACCTGATGGAGATAACGTTAAAGCGCCCTGCAACTCTACAGGGAACGGAGAAATGTTAGTTATTTTCCTTACAGAGAGCTGATGCAGTCTTGCTACTGGAATCTTGACTTGCAGGACCATCCCTACTTCACTGCCTGGAGGTCGAACCCCACGTAGCAGGGAACCCGGGCTACCAGGTCCCACCGCCCTTTTCCACTCCAGGGCCCTCTAACTGCTCTCCGAGACGCAGGTGATCCTGCCTTGCTGCGGGGGAGTGGCCTGGAGTCTCATTCCCTCGGGAGGCCTCCCTCCTTCCACCCGCTCGAGAGCCCTTCTCTTCCCTGTGACCCCGAAGACCGTGGTGCCGCCGCCTACGTGAGGCGTTTGGACCCTGCCCGGCCCCCGTAGCTCCCCTTCTCCAGCAGGTGGTTCTGGTCCTCTCCCCCAACTCGGGCGCGCACGTCACCGGCGAACCTCTAACCAGCGCCAGCGCCGCCACCAACCGCGAAAATAAACAAACCCCCGCGCACGGCGGACGCGCCAGGCCCCG
>NW_012102499.1:1270038-1273815 GCF_000951045.1 Mandrillus leucophaeus
CGTCCCCTCCCCGCCGCTGGCGCCCGCGCTCCCTCCCGGGGAGCTGGGCGCTCGGAAATTTCTGGAGCAACGACCTGACTCGTTTTCTCCCTTTCAGGTTTTGAAGCCGCTTCTCTGCCCGAGTTAGGTTTCGCCCAGCGCAATTTCTTTCTCTATGTACTTTGCGAATAAGTTTCGGAGCATCGGTTAACAGCCTATGGGTGAAATTTGGCTTTCATTCATGAATGAGGTATAGTGAATTACTTTTTGAATATAGTGCTCCTCCTCCTCACCCGCCAGCTATTGAAAAGTAAACGAACTTGATTTTTTTTCTTCTGTTATTGTTTGGAACAGCCTTTCCGAATTTTTGTCAGATTTCGAGCATTAGGGTGCTTCATAAATATTGAACAGTAATGACAAAAATAGTTTATCAAATTGTCTGATTGCCTTTTCTCTTCATCCTCTTTTTCACTCTTTCACCAGATTTTTCAGAGTTGATGCTAATGCGTTAATTGGAAGGACTAATGAAAGATCATCTGTCTCATACTAAAAAGCCAGAGACACTTGTCTTCACCATTTAGCATCGTCTGTTGTGTAGTAAATGTGCCTGGGATTGTAACTGGAATCATTTAATAAATGTGACTTGTAGTTATAAAAATATTTGAGAAGCTTTTTGGCTAATTAAAATATTAAAAATCTTCATAAATCTAGATTTCTTTTCTCGATTTATAACACTACAGTAGCTTCAGTTCTGGAGTAAGAGCAAAACCCAGAAGCTGACCAAAAGAACATTGTGGGCAAATGAAAATACATGTACTTTACTCGTGGGAGAATCCCTCAGGTCCTCACTCAGTACCTGCTTGTATTTTTTAACTTTCTTGGCGTACATGAAGTGGGAACTGCAGATTGGAGAGGGATGGCAGTACTTAACTATGAGGAAAAAATGGAGTTTGGGGCATACCCATTGGGTTTACTTTATTTACAGTGTGTTTGGACAGTGTGTTTGGAGCAGAGTTTTAGTATGCACTTCACATTTGCTGATTGTGAACCCTTTTTTTTCCTCCCTGAGGCGGAGTTTTGTTCTTGTTGCCCAGGCTGGAGTGTAATGGCGCTATCTTGGCTCATAGCACCTTCTGTCTTCCAGGTTCAAGCAACTCTCCTGCCTCAGCCTCCTGAGTAGCTGGGATTACAGACGCCCGGCTAATTTTGTGTGTGTGTGTGTGTGTGTGTGTGTGTAGTAGAGACAGGATTTCGCCTTGCTGGCCAGGCTGGTCTCGAACTCCTGACCTCGTGATCTGCCCACCTGGGCCTCCCAAAGTGCTGGGATTACAAGTGTGAGCCACCACACCCGGCCTGTGAACCCTAATTTTTAAGAAGCCAAAGTGAAAGATACTGTCTGGTTATTTGAAGAACAGAACATGAAATAACACAATTTTTTATTTCACCAGGTGTTAAATCAGTGATACTTGGTGCCATTTCATATTACGCTCAGTTAATTTAGATCTAAGTTATACCATTTCGTATTACGCTCAGTTAATTTAGATCTAAGTTATGTTTCAGTGAGGCCACACTAATTGGCATCTACATTGATACCTTTTTGGTCAGGCTAATTGGTAGTGTTAATATAAGATGGCTATCATTCATCTTATAAAAAGTGATATATTTGGTTGTTCTTAAGGAGTTTATATATATATAGAGTGTGTGTGTGTGTGCGCGCGCGCACGCGCGCGTGCTGAAGTTCCCTAATTGTGGTCTTCTGGACTGAGATATGGCTGCTGCTGTCTGTCTTGATTCTAGTGAGGTCATAGTGGAGAGGGATAAGGTCACAATGGCAGTGTGCCTCCAAACCTTGATAGAGGCCAAGACTACCAGCTACTTAGGAATTCTTCTGCTTAGGTCGGCGTGGTGGTACATGCCTGTAATCCCAGCACTATGGAAGGCCGAGGCTGGAGGATTACTTGAGCTCAGGAGTTGGAGATCAGCCTGGGCAACATAGTGAGACCCAATGTATACGGAAAGAGAGAAAAAAAAAAAAGAAATTCTCTTGCTTGTAGCTTAGGCTATTCATTTTTAGAAGCAGTTTGCTTAAGCAACCAATGCATCCTAATTCTTTTAAATTAACACTTTTGTTTTTTGTTTTTTTGAGACAGTCTGTCGCTCTGTTGCCAGGCTGGAGTACCGTGGCGCAGTCTCAGCTCACTGCAACCTCTGCCTCCCAGGTTCAAGCGATTCTCCTGCCTCAGCCTCCCAAGTAGCTCGGACTACAGGCACGCACCACCACGCCCAGCTAGTTTTTGTATTTTTAGTAGAGATGGGGTTTCATTGCGTTGGCCAGGATGGTCTCAATCTCTTGACCTCGTGATCCACCCACCTTGGCCTCCCAAAGTGCTGGGATTACACACGTGAGCCACCAAGCCCAGCTGGCTTAAATCAACACTTTAAAACCAGATATGCTTCCTAGACAAAATTGGTTGTGGCGATTAGTTAGAATGGCACTTACCATAATGAAACAACTTTGAACTGCTAATAATTGCTCATGCACATCTGCATTATGGGACTTGAGGATTGTCTATTGTGTACTTCATGTTTTTCTTTTTCTACTTGTAGGGCACATCTTTCACTGCATAGATAGCTGTGTACTTGAAGAATGTAAACATGAAGAAAACACTAAGTTCAATAAATGTGTCTTCTGTGTGTCAGGTCCTGTGGTGTTTGTAAGGGATAGAAACTCTTTGTCTTTCAGGATCTTGAAACCAGGATCTTAGGGACTAGGCACAACAATAAAGAGATAATTTTTTGGAGTCCATTCAATAATAGTAAGTTTAAAATATGGAAATATTACAGAGGCGGAATGTTTGACTTCTAGAACAGGTCAGAGAACGCTTCATAGCTATGCTAGCACCTGAGCATGATTTTGAGGAATAAATGGAAGTTTTTCGTTTAAGAGATAGATGGCATCGTAGACAAAAGAGAACAGCATAGTTAAAGATATGAACAAGTAAACTAATTGTGTGTTCAAGAAATTTCAAGTTGTTTTTGCTTGGAGTACACGCAAAATCTGAAGAAAGAGGGTTGCCGTAGAAAGCGCTAACATGCTGTTACATTTAATAAGTCAAATAATTGGCTTTTTGGGTATGAAGTATTTGTAAAATAGAGACTTTGTTATACTTTTGACATTGCTGTCATCTTTTTTTTTTTTTTTTCTTTTTTGACAAAGGGTCTCAGGTTGTCACCCAAGCTGTAGTGCAGTGGCACAATCACTGCTCACTATAGCCTCGACCCCTAGGCTCAGGTGATCCTCCCACCTTAGCCTCCCAAGTACCTGGGACCACAGTCATGCACTGCTATGCCTGCTAACTGTTGTACATTTTGTAGAGAAGGAGTTTTGCCATGTTTCCCTGACTGATCTTGAACTCCTGGGCTCAAGCAGTCTGCCCACCTCAGCCCTTCTAGAGTACCAGGATTACAGGCATGAACCACCACGCCTGGCCTGCTGCCATCTTAAGTATAAATTAATAGTTTTTAGTAGTGGTAGTCTTTACATTGTGGAAGATAGTAGAATATATATTTATAAATGGTGAACTGCCTACATATTGAGAATGTGTGTTTATTTCACATTTTGCCCTGAAGCATTTCTGTTTTTAAAATTATCTTGTAAATTTATTTTGTCTTCCTTCAACTATACATTATCCTTGAAATTAGTTTTATCATTTATTTTATGAGATAGGGTTTTGCTATGTTGCCTGGGCTGTCCCAAACTCCTGAACTTAAGTGATCTCCTGCCTCAGTCTCCCAAGT